>NC_143548.1:10806953-11110882 GCF_031878675.1 Megascapheus bottae
CTCTGGGGTCAATACTGAGCAGGTGGAGGAACAGAGGTCCAATCCTGCACTTCCTGGGGTGGCACGGAGGAGGCCGGAGACTGATCTTGGGGGGTTGTTAGAAGATGCACTTGTGGCCGAGAAGAGGGAGGGACTGCCCCATGGTTTTGCGGGGCCAGGGGCTGGCCCCTCCTCCAGTTTCCCGAAAGCGGGCGGCCATTGCGATCTGTTCTTGACCTGCAATCTTTAGCCCAGTGCTTCCCTTTACCACAGCGTGGACATGTGCCAGGTGATTTTTCTCTCTTTTGCCTGGCCTGGCGTGGGCATTGCGTCATCCAATGTCCTATTTGTCCACAAGAAAAGCAACGCCCTGGGGGTCTAGCATCCCGAGAATGCCGCTGACCTCTATATTTTAGAGACTCAGTAACAGTCTTTCCTTGAGGAGCGGCGGCTAAAGTAAGGCCTTGTACATGGGAGGGTCCAATATCAGCACACAGTGAAATAAAGTCCATGATTCCTCCCTTATTCCTATGGGGTCTGATAGCCGCCTGACAGGCGGCGTTGGCATTTTCATAGGCTAGGTGTCTAACTATAATCTTCCTTGCATTCTCATCTTGTACTAGGCAGTCTGCAGTCTCCATTAATCGAGACAATAATTCTAGATAAGGTTCATTCGGTCCCTGTTTAACTTCTACTAGATTTTTTGTACGATTGGAATTGCGTAACTTTTTCCAAGCCTCTCTCGCCGCAGCATTTATTTGTAAATAGGCCTCCTTTGCATAACCCAATTGATCTTCGGTGTTTTTATAGGTTCCCTCTCCTAACAACTGATCAACAGTGTAAGGCAGGTTCTTAGACCTATTTGTTTCAATTTTAGCCCGACACTGTGCAGTGAACTCTGTCTCCCATAATAAGTACTCTCCTGCACTAAGGCATGCTCTGGCAAGCCGCTTCCAGTCATTTGGGCATGCAATACCAGCACACGCGGCCTCCAATATTACTTGAGTAAAAGGGGCAGTTGGCCCATATTGGGAGCAGGCATTTTTTAAATCCTGTAATAGTTTAACAGGAACAGGCTGATGGTATACTTGTTCATCATGATCAACTGAACTAGGGAAGCATCGAGGCCCTGAAATACCTTCCCTCTCTCTAGCAGCCTGAGCCAGGTTTAATTGCGATGCACTGTGCCTGGTTGTAGTGCCTGTTAAAAGGGACTTGTTGCTAGGGCCTTTAGGCTTGCCTAAAGGTTGAGAAAGGGATTGAGGCCGTAAGGCTGCAGCCGGAGGCGGTGGGTGTGAGGGGTAAGGTTTAGAATCAGACACCATAGTGGCCTGAGGGTCATATTTCTTTCCTACTTCTGAGGGGGCTCTCTGCTCTGTCCCCATTTTCGATAGAAAATGTAGGATTTCTTCTAACTTCTTCTCCATCGTAGCCATTCGGCCCTCCATTGACTCATCATAACTTTCCTCCTTGATATTCAAACCTGAATTCTGATACTCAATATCTACTGGTTGTTGTTCCCTTTTCAAGATCTCACTTAGACTCTCTTGGGCTGCGGCATATGGCTCAGCCTCAGGTTTTTCAGAAGGGTCCTTTAACTCATAAAGTTCCCTTAATTCAAGATTAAGTTCAGCATCTTCATGTAGAGGATCTATCTATTTACTTACTAAATTCCATACAGTAGTAGCCTCTATTGGGGTCTTTTCGGGGCCATATACCTCATAATAATCTTTAATTCTTTTTCCTATCCGCTGCCAGGCTTTTTGGAATGCCTCCTCTACAGACCTCGGGCATGCCTCCTTGAGAAACTGTAGGAAGCTCTGAAGCACCCCCTCTTCCACCCACGTTCCGTGGGCTTCAAATAGGCCTGTTAAGATCGGTAGAAATAACTCATGGCTATTAGCTTGACCCATAATTTTTACTCCTGACTATACTCTCTTAATAGTCCTACGATGTGTTACTTACCACAGGGAGGGGTCCTTCACCTTCGTCCCAGATTTTCAGGGTCCCTGTTCGGGCGCCAGATGCCGGGGCCTCCCGGCAGCAAATTGGGGTTCCTGAAATAAGGGGCAGGGACTGGAAAAATTAGAAGAGAGACAAACACATCGGGTCCAGGAGGTCTGCAGCCCAAGCAAAAACTGCCCCGTTTATTCTTAACACAAGGTTTTTATCCCCTCCGGAGACCAGGGCCCTCCCAGGTGTTACATCCAGATCGTTAATCAGGGAGCTGTTGAGGGTTACATTCATATGGTAAATCTCAGATCAATTGAACAGGAGAAGGCCAAAAAACAATGAGACAATCAAGCAATTATCTGATGCAAATCAAAGTACAGTTTGTTTCCACTCTTGCTCCCGACAGCAAATTATTAAAGAAAATATATTTCCTTGTCCCATTAATGCTATCTACTTGTCACATTCTTAGCATCTAACTGTAACTTTCTCAGGAAGACAAAGTTCCCACAAACTGATTAAATTTTGGATGGTGTTTTGTATATACATAATACTATCTGGTGTTTCTCTGTAGCTAATACTCAGAACCCGTCTTAGAATACTTGGGAAGAATCAATTATACATGCAAGTCCTATGGATTGGTCTTGTAAATAAGAAAATTATGCCAGACCTCACTGATTTTGCAACACTTTTAAACTTTCCAAGAAAGGAAATGATATGGAATTTTTTTAGCTCATCAGATTCCTTATCTTTATCCAGTTGATTTCAGAAAACTTCTGTAACTTTTGTTTGTTTGGGTTTTTTGTTTTGTTTTTAAATAATTTTTATTGTGATTAATAGAAGGGTTACATTATATTCACCAGATAGAAGGTGTATAATTTCACAAACATTGATACTCTTTCTCATGCCATGTCCCCATTTCCCTCTCAGCCTCCCCTTTGCTAATCTTGATTTCCCCCTTCCTTATCCAATTTCAAATACCCAATTATGCACATATAAAATGTATCAGATAACTAGGTGAAAAATTGTAAAAATATGCAATAACCACGAGATGGCAAAAGAGATGAGTGATAACATAGTACATTAAGTACAACAGTTACTCGTTATATGGCTTTTGTTTCTATATCCTAGAGGTCCTTTCATTTAGCATCATATTATATGGCCTTATGTATCTAGATTTTGCTCTATTGCAAATCTCTGCTAGGAGAGCCCAAGGTTTCTACTGATTATGACAAATGAGGGAGACTATTGGGCCTATGTTCCTTTGAGTCTGGCTTACTTCACTTAATATGATTTTTTTCTAAGTCTTTCCATTTCCTTACAAATGGGGCGATGTCATTCTTTCTGACAGCAGCATAGAATTTCATTGTGTATAAATACCACATCTTGTTGATCCACTCTTCAACTGAGGGACATCTGGATGGGTTCTGATATGGAATTTTAAAAATAATTTTTATTGTGATTCATAGAAGAGTTATGTTGTATTCACCAGATAAAAGGTGCATAACTTCACCAACAATGATACCCTTTCTCATGACATGGCCCCATTTCCCTCCCCCCCCCACTTATCTTGACTTCTCCCCTTCTCTATCCAATTTCAAATAACCAATTAAGCACATATAAAATATTGATATGAAATTTTTGTAAGAGATTTTAGTATTTCATCTTCGATGGGTATGAAAAGATAAAATACAATGTGATATTCAAAGACAAAACTGAAATGAGAACAATATAATGGTTCATACTTCACAAAGAAACCTAGGCAGATTTCAATTTCAATACAAAAAATTCCTCATTTCTATTTTCCCACGCAAAACCGTAATGGGTGAATCATGATAAATACACACATATCTGGGTTCTGTTGGAGATTCAGTGTGCAGAGTGTTTTCAATGAAATTCTTGAGGATGGACAGATAGTGTAAATGAAAAGCTTTTGCTTCAAATCTTTAGATTTTGGGGGTTAATTTTGTTTCAGAATGACATATAGAGATCTAACTTTAGGCTTTTAGAAGTGTTTAATCCATTCTTTTTTCCTTTTGTTTTCTTGTCAGGATAATTTATCTAGAGGGTTATAGTTACATTAATCAGGTAGTAAGTGCATTACTTCGCACATAATTTTGCACTCCTAACCCCTCTCATTCATCTTGTTTTGCCACCATTCCTTCCATGGTACAAATAAACAAAGAAACACTTATCTATCAGGTAACACTGTCATGAGATTAACCATAAAGTCAAAGAAAAAGAGAAGTGAAATAATATGGTACATTAAGAACAACATTCACACAAGATAAACCCCTTTTTTAAATATCCAAGACTTTATTTCACTTAGTCTCACCCAATATGACCTTATATAAATAGGTTTTGATCTATTGTAATCCTCTGCTAGGAGAGTACTAGATGTATAATAATTATCACAAATGAGGGAAACCATGGAGCCTGTGTTCCTTTTCGTCTGACTTTCTTCACTTAATGGGATGTTTTTCCCCAAGTGTTTCACTTCCTTACAGATGGGGCCACATGTCTCTTTTCCTGATAGCAGCATAGAATTCCATTGTGTATAAGTACCATATCTTCTTGGTCCATTCATCTACTGAAGGGCATCTGGGTTGGTTCCATATATTCACTATGGTAAATAGTGCTGCAATGAACATCGTCGTGCTAGTGAATTTAGTATGTCCTAGTTTGTGGACGTTTGGGTAAAAGCCAAGGAGTGAAATTGCTGGGTCATAGGGAAGCTCTATGTTTAGTCTTTGAGGAGTTGCATACTGCTTTCCAGAGTTGTTGAATGACTTTACACTCCCACTAACAATATAGTAGCCATCCCTCTAGCCCAAATCACTTCCCACATCCCTTTTAATTAGACTTCTTGATAATGCCATTGTACCTGGAGTGGATAGAATCTCCAAATTCAATCAATACTCATTAGTATCCTAATGTCATTCTTTAAAGAAATAGAGGAAACAATCCAAAAATTCATACGAAATAATAAAATATCTAATAAAGCAATAACAATCCTCAGGAGAAAAACGGCATTATTTACCATACTAAAGCTATGGAACCACACCAGACGCCCCTCAGTAGATGACTGGATGAAGAAGATGTGGTACTTTTTTTTTCCAGTTCTGGGGCTTGGACTCACGACCTGTGACCTGTCCTTGGCACTTTCTTAAGGCTAGAGCTCTACCACTTGAAACATAGCAACATTTTTGGCCAACATTCCTTCTGTGCTGTTCTTTCTGCTAACAATTGTGTTTCCTATACTGGGTCTTTTATTATTTCATGTGAAATTTTAGATTGCTTCCTCTATCATTTCATTGAAGAATGACGTTGGAATATTGATGGGCATTGCACGGATTTTTATATATCCCTTGGCTGCACTGCTATTTTCATGATGCAAATCTATCCAGGCACATGGGATGTTTTTCCATTTTCTTAGTTCTGCTAAGAACTAAGGTTTGAACATAAAGGTCCTTTACATCCTTGGTTAATTCCTTAGTATTTTACTTTGAGACTATTTCAAAAGGATACGCTGGTTCGGTAGTTTTGCCTAGTGGTAAAATGCTTGACTAGCATGCACCAAGACCAGGGTTTAATCCTCAGTACCACATGCATAGAAAAAGCCAGAAATGGTGCTATGGCTCAAGTGCCACAGTGCTAGCCCTGAATAAAAAGCCCCAGGACAGTGCTCAGGCCCTGAGTTCAAGTGCCATGACTGACAAAAAAAAGGATTTGCTTTCCTGATTTCTCCCTCATTCTTCTCATTTTTGTTACACAGGGTTTTTCTTGGGGTGATAATTTGCTAATGTTTGAAATCAGCTTTAATAACTTCATTGTTGAGTCTGCCAAGTCATCTACAAGAGAGAAAGTTTCACTTCGTCTTTCCCTATTTGGATTCCCTTCATGATTGCTTCTTGCCTTATCAATGTGACTAGAAATTCTAATACTATATTGATGAGAAATGGAGAGAGTGAACATCCTATCTCATTCCTGATTTTAGAAGAAATTGCTATAGGTTTTTGCTATTAACTATAATGCTAGCTGGAGGTTTATAGCAGCTTCACATTTCATTAAATATGACATTTATATATTTTTTCATATTTTTTATTGTTATTAATAGAAGGGTTACATGATATTTGCCAGATAGGAGGTGCATTAATTCACATACATTGATACCCTTTCACATGTCTTGATCCCTATTTCCCTCCCCCCATCCACACCCCTCATTTTTCCCCCCTTCCCTATCCAATTTCAAATAACCAAATGCAAATATATCCGATATATCAGGTAATGAAGTGGGATACTGTAACAATATAAGATAACCAAGGGACAGCAAAAGAGATGAGAGATAACATAGTACATTAAGAACAACAATCATTCATTATATGGCTTTTGTTTCTTTATCCTAAAGGTCCTTTCATTTAGCGTCATGCTATATGGCCTTATGTATTGATGAGTTTAAAACTGAATTTGAAGAGAAACCCTTCCAGTTCGGGAGCATGGGAGGTTTTTATACTTACTTAATTCAGCTATGATTTTATAGAGTAGGGCCTGGAAAAGGAAACTAATGAAATAGAAATATACTAAATGGACACATTGCAGAGAACTTCCTAAATACCAGGAAGGACAGTCCTTTTTAGATACAAGAAACTTAGGGGATCCCAAACAGATATGAGCATAAGAGGATATCCCACCACCATATTAGAATCAGTTCAGAATCAATAGAGACCAAGAAAAGGTTCCTTAAAGCTACCAGAGAGAAGATAACAATCACCTATATAGGAAAACCAATTGGAATAACCACAGATTTCCCAGGAGAGACATGCAAGCAAGAAGAGCTTGGAATGATGTATGTCTTCTCCTAAAGATAAATGACAACCAATAAAGAAAAATATACCCATCAAAGCTGGCATTCATAGAAAACTCCAACAACAAAGAAAATTTGAAACAGTATCTGTTGACCAAACCAGTATTACCAAAACTCCTCAAAGATATTCTACACCTATAAAACCAACACAATGGTGATATTCACAAAGAAATTGCACCTAAACAGAATACCAATGAAGAATACCAACAAGGTTTGCAAGACACACTCCATAATGATATAGATTAAAAAGGCAGGAACGAACAAATATCTTTTAGTCCTATCCCTCAATATCAATGGACTTAACTCTCCAATTATATGATACACTGACTAGACAGATCAAACAGAAAGACCCAACTTTCAGCGGTCTTAATGGGACACATCTTGCTTCCAATGCACAAAAGCATATTCTGAGATTGAGAAGTGGGAGTAAAATCTATCAAGTAAACAGCCCCATAGACAGGTTGGAGTTGCTATTCTTATATCTGATAAAATAGATTTTAATCTAAAATTATTGAGGTTGTTGTTGTTGTTGTTACAAAGGGACATCTTGTTCTTCTACTAGAAATCAGCAAGTCAGGGAGCCAGATATCCCATGTTATAGATGACTTCTCAAGGCCGTAGTGATATTGACCCACCTTCCACTGATCAGAGAAAATCAGGGCTGAAAAACCATCTCTCTGTAGTCTAACCTGATAAATGAGGCCCTCAACTATGAGGAGGTTTCCTGGGGGACCAAGGCCCAATGCCATCTGCCCACCTGTAAGGTTCAATAAGATAACCACAAGCTGGTCATGGTGTATTTTTCACTTTTCATTCATTTGCTTCACTTTGATTTGATGGTGGCTTCTCAGAAGGCTTCTCACTAAATATACTGACAACAAGACTCTCACAACCCCTCCCATTGCTTCTCTCTCCATCTCTCATTCTCTTTCAGCTTTGTCACACTTTTAGAATTCCTGGAGCTTCCCCTCCAGATGGCTGACTTGACCCTCTGGAACCATAAGCCCCCGTTAATCCTGGGCCCCCAACCACTCTGGCAACTAGTAACGATGTCAGTGTGGGATAGGGCCTGTTTCTCCCAATATATTTCATCTGTTGATTTTGTTAAGATGCACACAATTTACCTTCTCCATTTTGTTCCAGGAACTGACATCATCGCAGTGCATAAGATCTACCAGTTTCACTGGATATTGCACTTTGGAAAGAAGGAGTGAAAATGATTTTGTGGGTTACTCACAGATTTAATAAGAGGACAAAATACCAATCATGCAAAAAGTAGCAGTTTGAAACCATGACAGGGATTCTATTTCTTCTGAGCAACTATAAATAACATTTATCAAGAGTAAATTGGAAGAACTTTTACATGGATCTTAATAAACAGTGTTTGAAGAAGTAGATCAAATTGCATCAAATTTTTTAGAAATAAATCTATGAGTGAAATGGAATGTCAAAAATTACCTCCTGGATCCTGTGATTCCACGTATTTTGAGCCTTCTAGAACACAAAAAGCACATACCAAAATTCCTTAACATAAAGGCTGTGCACTTCCAGATTCTCTGCACAGAGGTCTCATTAACATAGTAATTATGTTTGTGACACATGGATATAAAATTCAGCAGGACAACACTGAATTATCATAAAAATTAGAGTAAAATGTGAGGCACAATTATGAAATAAATCTTTGTGCTGAGGTACAACGTATTACCCAAGGTGACATATTTGTTCAAATATTATGCTGTAGAGTATTTTTCCTCACAATTTCATTTTGAATTTTAGTATAACTTCCAGTGTACATCATTCTGTACAAAGCTCTTTATGCAGATAGATATGAAAAAGCATACACTACACAATATCTATTAAGTTTTATTTCCTGAGTTCCATGCTAATAGTGTGAATACAGTATGAATAATTTCCATTGCATACATTCATTTGAGTTTATTTTGTCAGTATTGACCATAAATTCTGGGGCTGTTCTGTCCCTGAGCTCTTGTGCTCAAGACTAGTGTTCTACTTCTTGAACCACAGCACCCCTTCTGGCTTTCTTGTTAGTTAATTTCTCCAGGAAAAACGTTTCTCAAAGACTTTATTTCTTGGGCTGGGTTTGAAACCTCAGGTCTGAACTTCCAGAGTAGCTAGGTTGGGAACGATGGCTCATGCAGTACAGGAAGCTGAAACCTGAAGGTCATGGTTTAAAGTCAGTAGAAGAAGGTAAGTCCATGAGATTCATTCTCCTTTTCACCATCAGAAAATTGACTGTGGAGCTCTGACTCAAAGTGGTAAAGGGCTAAATATGAGTGGAAAAGCTCAGGGGCATTGCCAAGGCCTGAGTTCAACCCCCATGACTGACACAACAAAAAACAAGAGGCAAGAAATTCCACACTTTTGTTATACTAAATATATAATATAATAATATATTAAAATATTGTAGCTAGTATTTTATTCAGTTTTTTATTAAAACAAGTATTGTTACATATCATACATTATTTATTCACCTCTAACTCTTCAAAAACATCATTTTCAAATATTTTTCCCATTTTATGTAACAGAAGTAAATGTGAAAAATAACTCACATGCTCACTGAGAAATAGGAATACATTTTCATTAATCATTTGGACATATTTATTCTTTTTATTATATTTTATTGTAAGGGTAATATGTGGGGGGGCAATTACATTTATGGGGTAGTGAGTAATTACTTCTTGAACATTGATAACCATTTTCATGTTTTTATCTGACTTTCCCCTCCCCCCACACTCCCAATCATCTTTTTCCCCTTTCCTGTCCCTAATTCAAATAAGCAAACATTTATAGAATATATCAGGTAATAAAGTCAGATACAGTACCAACATAAGATAAACAAGGGCAAAAGGAAAAGAAATAACTTCAGACAGTACAATTAGAACAACAATCACAAAAATAAATCTCTTGTTACCCTGTCCTGTAGTTCATTTTGTTTAATCTCATACTATATGGTCATAAGTACGTAGCTTTTGAGCTACTGTGATCATCTGCAAGGAGAACCCCAGGTGAGTACTAATTACTACAAATGTGGGAAACTATGAAGCCTATGTTCCTTTGGGGATGGCTTACTTCACCTAGAATGACTTCTTTACAAGGTTTTCCCTTTCTTTGTGAATGAAGCAAAGTCATTCTTTCTGTTGGCAGCATAGAATTCAATTGTGTATAAATAGCACAACATTCATCTACTGAGGACTATGTGGATTGGTTTGATACCTGAGCTATGATAAATAATGCTGCAAGGAACATCATTGTTCTAATAGCACGTATTGATTCTCATGTCATTCTTTCAAGGCAGACATATATTGAAATTCTTGACATCTCTCATTTTCTCATTCAGTGTAATCATTTTTGCTCTATGTCTTCCTTACTAATATGCAATTTGGTTGCTCTTGAAAAGTGGAGCATTCAATACTCATGATTGAGATCAAATCTTCTCTCCCCTGAAGTTTTGGGTAGTGTTATATGTTGGATATTGTCATCAGAAATGTAAAAGAATTGTTTGGAAAACAAATGATATCTGAGATGGCATATCTGAAATGATATGCCATTTGGCACAACTAAAGCAACAGATACAGTAATTTAGAAATATTTTCCCAAGATTCCATAATAGTAAGAAAACTATGATCACTGAACACATTATATTCAGATAATTATAACTGTCATAACTGGAATCTCTAACCTGATATTTTGAATTCTTCACATATACATACCACTATCATTCACACACCTAATTCATTTTTTCACTATCATAAATATAAATAAGTGTATTATTATAGTAAACCGAGCTGCATCACAAAACCACTATCTGTGGAGATGTTCCCATTTCTGCTCTCTGAACCACACTGGGAAGGAATCCCCTGCCCCACCAGCCAACAGCAGCACCATTTTGACTGCTGGAAGAGACCCAGCAAAACCAACTGGAGCCTGAGAAATGCTGCTAGCAGTGTCATCATTCAAAAGGGCAAAGGATTTCCCAAAGGCAGCTTAGCCGGATATCCAACTTCAGGGCTAGGAGAAGTTCCTCCACCTGGGTGGGGCCAAGATACTAGTAAACAAAGCCTTTGGTGGCTCCACCAGCTTTTCTGGCTGCCCAATCAAGAAAACTGATCTGAAAATTTGCAAAGGCTAATCACAGGACAAAAAGTCTTCTTAAAATGTTTTCTTTTTGAAAATTTTTACTTTAAAAACATTTATCATTCATCTCTCCTATGTGTACCTTTCTCTTTTCTTTATATATTCTTCCTATTACTCTTATATTTTGTAAGTTTTATCTTACTTTTTTATATAAATTTGTACTCAACTGTTTTATTTTTCTATCACCTTAGGTCAGTTATCCTTACACTACCTCTTTACTTCATTACTATATTAAGCCTATACTCCTAAATTACTCTTTTCTTACATTCCCTCTTGTCTTTCATACTATTTTTCTATCTCTGGTCCTCTGTTCATCCTTCAATTTTTATAATGCATTGATCTACAATTGATGGTTGCTGATTAATACTGTATATCTAGGTCTTCAATTATACTATAGGTTGAGAGAGACTTAAATATCATGGAGATTCGTTTGTGGTATTTTGGTCATAAAATGTTGATTGGTGCTGTTAGATTTATATGTAAGTGCACAAGAAGAGAGAGACATTGATAATACCACTTGAAAATTCTGAAGTTCTATTATCTATCCAACTAAACAGTTCTAAGTTGGTTATATCCTAAAAATTGAAATCTTGTGCAGTATTAATTTTGCTCCCATTTTCAAATGGGAAAACAAGAAATTCAAGAAAAACAACAAATCAAGGAACAGCATCTCCCACCCAATGTAAGCAGGCAATGCAACAGTCAATGGCAACACTAAAAGACAGTCCTCTAAATGCTACACAAATGTAATTGGTAAACATGATTAAAGAAAAGTTTAAAAATATACAGAATGATACAAGTGAATGAGACAAATCCATATCTAAACAAGAGGAAGCCATAAAGAAAGAGCAACATGAATGTGAGGAAGCCATAAAGGAGGCCATACAAAAAGATTTACATGAACGTGAGGAAGCCAGACCAAGGAAATCCACAAAAAAAATCTACAAAAAGCTAACCAAACTCCAACAAATGTCCAATGAGAATAAAGCTGCTGAGCTAAAAGACTTCAAAGAGATCACTCAAAATTGAAATGAATTAGTTAAAGAATTCCATACACAATCTAAAACAAGAGATGCAAGCATCAAAAATGACCAATTGCACAAAGGGAGATGAAGAACAAAGTAGAAAGTTTTGATAGCAGATCAGACAATGCAGAATAGAGAGTCTCCTGGGTCCAACATAATCAAGATGTTATAAGGAAAAAACAGAAAATGAGTCACACCAAATCCAGAAAATTTGAAAGAATACTTCAGAAAGTGCAATATACAATTAGGAAGCCTAATTTAAGGCTAATTGGTATTGAGGAGGGCCTGGAGACAGAAGTCAATGGAATTGGAAATACACTTCAGGGAATCATTTCAGGGAACATCTCAAATATCCAGAATGGCAGGCCCATCCAGATACAAGAAGCTTTTAGAACCCCAAACAGACTTGACCACAAAAGAACATCCCACTGCCACATTATAATCCATACAGGATCAAGAGAGACCAAAGAAAGGATCCTAAAAGCAGCCAGGGGGAAGAGAACAATCACCACAAAGGAAAACCAATTAGAAAAACCACAGATTTCTCAGCAGAGATTATGCAAGCAAAAAGAGAGTGGAAGGACTTATGTCATGCCCTTCAGACAAATAACTAAAACCCAACAATACTGTACCCAATTAAGCTCTCATTCATAACTGAGGGAACAATTAAACTGTTCCATTCCAAGCAAATGTTGCAACATTATGTAGCAACCAAAACAGCATTACAGAAAATTCTCAAATATGTTCAACACACTGAAACCCAACACAAATGTGGCACTGACAAGGAAATGGCACCCAAAATTCGTACCAGCTAATTACCACAAGAACTGTCCATCCACAGGCCCTAACAAAATCTCTGTCAAAATGGCAGGAATTAGTAAATATTTTCAATCCTAATCCTCAATATCAATGGTCTTAACTCTCCAATGGCATAGACTGTCTAGAGGGATCAAAAGCAAGATGTATCATAATGCTATCTTCAGAGATATATCTTGCCCCAAAACCAAACATTTTTTTGAAAGTTAGAGGTTGGAATAAATTTATTAACATAATGGCCCCTATAAACAGGCTGGATTTGCCATTCTCATATTAAATAAAGTAGACCTCAAACTAAAATTAGTGAGAGGAGACAAAGAATGCTTTACATACTAATAAAGGGATCTCACCTCCAGGAGGACATAACCATCTTAAATGTCTACCACCCAACCCCAGAGCACTGAACTTCATCAAGCAAATTTCACTTTCACTAAAATGACATATAGATTGAAACACAGTGATCGTTGGTGACTTTAAGACACCACTCTCACCCATGGACAGATCAACCAGGCAAAAATTCAACATGGAAGCCTCAGAATTGAACAACTATATTGACCAACTAGATCTAACAGACATCTGCAGAAAAGAACTATAGACCCAATTCTTGTTGAATATTGATGCAAACTTCTCAACGAAATACTGGACAACTGTCTTCAGCAGCTTATCAAAAAATTATACATTATGATCGAACAAGATTCAATCCCAGGAATGCAAAGCTGGTTCAACATATGCAAGTCAATTAATATAATTCAACACATCAACATGACCAATTACAAGAATCACATGATTGTCTCAATAGATGCACAAAAGGCATTTCACAAGATCTAAGACCACTCAATGCTAAAAGCTTTGGAGAAACTAGGAATTCATGGAACGTTGCTCAGTATAATAAAGGCTGTGTATGACAAACCCACAGCTAGTATTATACTTAATGGTGAAAAGCTAAAGCCATTTCTTCTAAGATCAGGAATGAGACAAGGATCCCCACTCTCTCCACGCCTCTTTAACCCAGTATCAGCATTCCTGGCCAGAGCAATAAGACAAGAAGCAAGCATAAAACTGATCTAAATAGAAAAAGAGGAAATGAACTTTCCCTCTTTGCAGATGACATGATTCTGTATTTAAAGAACCCTCTAAACTCCACTCCCAAGTTGCTTGAACTGATTTGAAACTCTGAAAAGGCAGCAGGGTATAACATTAACCCTCAAAAATCAACTGCCTTCCTATATACCAACAATGAGGGGAACGAGGCAACAATCAACAAAGCAATTCCTTTTGCAATAGCCTCAAAGAAAATAAAGTACCTAGGAATTAATTTAACTAAGAATGTAAAGGCCATTTTTGATGAAAAATTTAAAACCCTGAAAAAAAGAAAATAAAGCAGAACTGAGGAAATGCAAAAACCTCCCATGCTCCCGGATTGGAAACCTTAATGTCATGAACATGACAACCTTGCCAAGGGCTATCTATAAATTCAATGCAATACCCATCAATGTCCCAGTGTCATTCTTTGAAGAAATAGAAGAGGCAATCCAAAATTTTATATGGAATAATAAAAGACCACGTATAGCCAAAACAATTCTCAGCAGAAAGAACAGCACAGAAGAAATTCAATACCAAACTTTAGACCCTATTACAGAGCTACAGTGACCAAAACAGCTTGATACTTGCATAAGAACAGGCCCAAAGATCAATGGAATAGAACTGAGGACCCAGATATTATCCCACAGACATATGGCCACTTAATATTTGATAAGTGAACCAAAAAATAGAATGGAAGAAAGACAGACTCTTCAACAAGTTGTGCTGCCAGAACTGTTTACACCTGCAAGCAACTAAAGTTTCATCCTTCTTTGTCACCCTGCACCAGGATTAACTCCAAATGGATCAAAGACCTGGAGGTAAAAGAAGATATACACTGAAAACATTATAAGAAGGAATAGGAGATACAGTAGGTCTCCTTGACACAAGTCAAAACTTTCTTAATAAGTTTCCAGAAACACAACAAATGAAAAAAAAAGTCTGGATAAGTGGGACTGCATTAAAATGCAGAGCTTTTGTATAGCAAAGGACATACCTCTCAATATATCTAGAGAGCATACAGAGTGGAAGAAGATCTTAACTCACCATACAACAGACATTTCTAAAATTTATCAACAGCTCAAAAACTTGAATCACGCTGAAACTGATATGCAAAGAAAGAACCCTTCCAATAAAAGATGGGGAAAAGACATAGAGTCTTCTCTCAAGAGGAAATACCAATAGCCTATAGATCTCTGAAGAAATTCTCAACACCTCTGGCCATAAAAGAAATGCAAATCTAAAGAACTCTAAGATTCCATCTCACTCCAGTTAGAGTGACTAAGATTAAGAATTCTAATAACAACATATGGTGTCAGGGATGTGGCCTGGAGGGATCACTACTACACTGTTGGTGGGAGTGCATACTTATTCAACCCCTATGGAAAGCAGTATGGCATTTCCTCAAAAGACTAAACATAGAGCTCCTCTTTAACCAAGCAATTCCACAACTTGTCATTTACCCAATTGTCCAGAAACAAGGACAACTAGCACAACAATGTTCATTGTAGCACCATATTCCATAGGAAGGATATGGAACCAACCTAGATACCCCTCAGTTGATGAGGGGTGATATTTATACACAAAGGAATTCTATACTGCTGTCAGAAAGAATGACATCACCACATTTGTAAGGAAATGGAAAGACTTAGAAAACAAATCATATTAAGTGAAGTCAGCCAGACTCAAAGGAACCATAGCCTCAATGGTTTCCATCATTTGTCATAATCAGTAGATACCTTGAGCCCTCCTAGGAGAGAGTTACAATAGAACAAAACCTAGAGAGATAAGGCCATATGGTATAATGTTAAAGAAATGACATCCAGGATATAGAAACAAAAGCCATATAATGAGTGATTGTTGTCCTTAATGTACTATGTTATCTCGCATCTCTTTTACTGTCCCTTGGTTGTCTCATATTGTTACAATATTTTACCTTTTTTCTAATATATTGTATATATGTTCATTTGGTTTTTTGAAATAAGATAGGGAAGGGTGGAAATAGATAAGCGTAAGGAGTGGGAAAAGGGAAATGGTGATGAGGACATGAGAAAGGGTATCAATGTTTGTGAAATAATGCATCTTCTATCTCCTGAGTATATTGTAATCCTTCTATTAATTACCATAAAAATATAGAGAAAAAAAAAACATTTAAAGCCATGTAAGACAACCCTACAGCCAGTATCATACTAAATGGAGAAAGTCTGATCTTAAAATGAGAAGTAAGATAGGCAACCGGGGAAAGGGGGAAGATGGCCTCTGTGTAAAAGGTGAACTTCTGTGTGGAATGTGAAAATGCATTTCTTTTTCATTAACTGGTCTTTGGGAATACCATCCCTGCTCTCTTTGGCATCGGAAATATTTTTTTGCCTCTCTGATACAATGTCAGACCAGCATAGATGGATCTTACATTACTGTCTATGGTGAAAACATGGATAGAAACTACCATGCAGTTTGCAGGATGGTGTTGGATCTGCCCTCCTTGTGCGATGGTGTGAGGAAGGTGAGGGGATTTGACTTGAGGTAAGTTCTTTAGGTTTCCTCAATATTTAGAATCAATAAAGTGGGTTAGGGAAATGGCTGCTCTAAGGTATAAACATCATTTTTGAATGTTCATGGGTTCATTGCTATTGAGTAAAGTGCTTATGAAAGTTCCTCTATAAATGAGGCATTGAAGTGTGTACTTACTCCTGAGACATCTCTTAATAAGGAAATGTGTGTGTGTGTTCCTTAGCTAAAACATATACAGGTTTACATTGTTTATGTTTCTTGTAACATCAACACCACAATCTAATCAATGATCCCATTAATGGTTTCATTTTCAGTTTCCTAACAAATAACAAGGTGGTTTACTTGACATTCATAGTGAATGGCATACTTAAATATATAGTGAGTATTTCATCTGCTCCATTATGTGATGGATTACACTAAACTTCACTGTTTTCACTGAAATCATTCATTTTTTAGACTGTGGACCTTTACCCATACATTGAATTTCACAGACCATATAATCTCCTTTCCTTTCTCTTTGAATTATATATATTTTTTTCCTTTGCCTTAACTGTTGGTAAGTACCTCAAAACTTACAGAATATTTAAAAAATTGTGAACACTTTCTGTTTTAATGTTTTATTACATTGCTATACTGCATTGCTACATAATATAGTCTCTGCCTCAAAGCAATGGCCTATCCTTAGGTATTTTAATCTTTCTTCTTCCATCTCTAGAAAGCATTAATTGGATATTTGTGAGTTTGTATTAGGCTTTCTAATATAATGGGATAATATATATGTGTATGTTTGATTGTATTCTTGTGTAAATATAAATGTATAACTAGGCATATAGAGAGAGGAGAGAGAGAAACGGAAAGGGAGGGGGTGGGGAAGGGTGCCTAGAAAGGGAGAACACTTGATATATGCCTTTAGAATGGTTACATATTGGAGGCATCTTGGCCTAAAATTATGTATTTTTTGGACCATTTCTCTGTTTAGAATTGTTTGTAACCACCAAACTTTCCACAGCATTTCAGTCTCCAGGCATTGTTTGTAATTCAAAAAATATGATGTTCATGTTCATAAGTTTTCTCACAGCTGACACCAGGGAAAATAATCAATGAGCAGAAGAGACACGATTTGATATAGTTTTAAAAAATGTACTCATTGTCTGGCTTTTGTTACAGCTATCACAATTTGTTTTGCTTGCTTTCTGTAATTAGAAAGGAAATGCTTGCCCTATGGTTGAATGATTTTTCAGTAAATAGAATTCCAAAGTGCAACTTGGTTGCTTTATTTTGTGTTTGTTTTGGCATTTAGTCTTTGATTTATGTTTTCCTTTGATATATAACCGTGAGTGCCTTAGAGCAGATATGAGATTTATTAACATAATTTACCATTAGTTCAAGAAGTTATACATTTCCCCAAAATAAACTCATTTTCAAAATGGAACAAGCATTTCAAGACTTAAAAATGCAAGTATTACATAGTTCATCTGCATTCAGCATATTCCCTGAATCAATCAGTGGAAATAGAAAAATTCCATTACTCAAGAGGAGAGTGAATCTGTGGAAATTGAAAGCAGGAAAAAAATAAAATAAAATGCCAACAAGGCTTACAGCATCCAGGGAAGGTTCTTACTTGTAGGACTATGATATTTTAATGAGTTCAATTATTCAAACATACATAACAGAACAACTTATTTCCTTGAGATGACATAGGCATCAAAACTCCTCCAGAAATAAATTCTGTTTATGGAGCAATGGATATTCTGGAACTGGTTAAGACATCATGATAATAAATTACTTGTTACTGCATTTTTATTTTTACAAAATGCTTTTTACATAGCTTCATACATTTTGCATCCACACATATGATATGCATTCAATTATTGTCATTCTGTAGATAAGAAAATGAGGTCTTAAATTTAATAATAAAAGGTGGTAAGAAATGCTTACAAAGCCAGATCTACTCTTTTTCTTTTGCCAGTCCTGGGCTTGAGCTCAGGGCCTGAGCCCTGTCCTTGGACTTTCTCAAGGCTAGCACTCTACCACTTGAGCCTCAGCACCATTTCCGGCTTTCATCTATGTATGTGGTACCAAGGAATCGAACCCGGGTCTTCGTGCATGCTAGGCAAGCACTTTAACCACTAGGCAAAACTCCCAGCCCCCAGATCTACTCTTGTCACATACATTTTCCTCACCAACTAGAAAATACAACTTCAGAGATCGGTGGAAGATGGTGGCGGTTTAGTGTGAATCTTTCTGAGCTCCTGCCATGATACCAGTTCTGGCAGTGTAGGGAAAAGTTCTCAAAAAAAATTGATCCTGGGGCCAGGAGTTTGGCCTAGTGGTAGAGTGCTTGCCTGGATGCATGATGACCCAAGTTTGATTCCTCAGTACCCCACATACATAGCAAAGTGCTGCTGAGGCTCAAGTGGTAGAGTGCTAGCCTTGAGAAAGTCCAAGGACAGTGCTCAAGCCCTGAGCCCAAGTCCAGGACTGGCAAAAAAATTGATCCTAAGTAAGCTTTAGTGACACAGAGATCTCAGTCACAGAGGAAAAAGACAAAATCCCGACACAAGAAGACAGCATGGAGGGGTGCCAGCCACTCAGAGCAGCCCCATTTGTAAGGAAATGGAAAGACTTAGAAAAAAATTATAGTAAATGAGTAAGCCAGTCTCAAAGAAACATAGACCCAATAGTCTCCCTCATTTGTCATAATCAGTACAAACCTCAGGCTCTCCTAGCAGAGATTTACAATAGAACAAAATCCAGAGACATTAGATCAAGTAGTAAGACACTAAATGTAAGGAACTCCAGGATAAGGAAACAAAACCCATATAATGAGTGATTATCAGGGGCAAGATTATGCTTTCTGGAGTGGCGATAGGAGTTAATCTATGTATGCATAGACTGGGGGCTGAAGACAAGATATAGGAAGTGTAGAGTTTAGATCTGGTAGAATAGTGGGAATACATACCAGCCCAGAGAATACAGTCATAGTTTCAGTGAGAGTTGTCTTTTCTTAATGAAGGGCAAGATTGGGTTTTGGTCTGGGTATAGAGCTTCTATAATTAGACTCTACCAATGCAATTGCAGGTAAAATACATGCTAAGTGGATAGCCCCAATAGGAAGATAACATACTAACAATCTTGGCATTCCCTTAAAGACACTGGCTAAGGTTGTTTCAGATAGAAGATAGGAAAGGGCTTCATCTATGAATCAGCTGAAGAAATTTTGTGCACTAATTCTCTTTCAGTTCAAGGGAACAAAGTCATTTTTTAAAAGATGAGTCAAGTTGTGTTAAAGAAACAGACATTAGGTCTGCTTAGGGAATCCAAAGTTTATTTAAAATGTTTGACTAACACAAGCTGTCACCTAGGGAAAGTACATAGGCCAAAGTCTGCACCCTAGGTATTGTTTCCACACAGAAAGGCTAAATCTCTTTTTTTGTCAGTCCTGGGCTTTAGCTCAGGGCTGAGCAGTGTCCTTGGACTTTCTCAAGGCTGGAGCTCTACCATTTGAGCCTCAGCACCACTTTAGCTTTTTTCTATTTATGTGGTGCTGAGAAATCAAACAAAAAGATGATGAGAAGACTCCTCAGGGAGAAGTACCTGCCTATCTGTTGGACAGAAAAGGGCAGTCTTGAGCAAAAGAACTGTCCAAAATGATTTAAAGAAAATGGAAAGAGAAGTCAGGAAAGTGGGAAGTCCCTCTGCCCAAGTTGGTGCCCAGGGAGATACGGATGTATTAAGAATTTTTCTTACTGGGAAGAGAGAAAAGAAGGCATGGAAAAAGATAGTTACTAAAGTCTGCTTTGCTGGAGATGGCTTTACAAGAAAGACTCCTAAATATGAGAGGTTCATTAGACCAACGGGCTTACATTTCAAGAAGGCCCAGGTAACTTATCCTGAACTGTAAGCCAACTTTTGCCTGCCCATGCTTTTTGTAAAAAAGAATCCCTCATGTACACTTTTTACAACTCTGGCTATCATTACCGGAGGGACAGTCATTGAAGTGAATGTGAGAGAGCTGGGCTTACTGACACAAGGAGGCAAGGTTATTTGGGGTAAATATGCACAGGTTACAAACAATCTGAAAATGATGGATGCATAAATGTAGTCTTACTGGTTTGAGAGACATTTCATACAAGTAACTCTTACAATTTTTGAAGACTACACACCAATCAGGAAGACCACTATCACTGTGTTGTTTCTGAGTACTATCAAAGAGCCTTACTTATCTGAAATCAAGAAAATTAGTTACTAAATTATAAAAAGATTAAAAAGGCCTATTTTTACAAACTGAAAACATGCAAAATATCTTTTGCCTATCCCTATGAGTTCCAGTGTCTCTCCTGCTCTATCATGTAGCAGTTTCAAGGTTTCTGGTCTGACATTGAAGTCTTTCATCCACTTCGTGTTAATGCTTGTGCATGGCAAAAGGCAAGGGTCAATTTTTAGTTTTCTGCATGTGGCTGGCCTGGGTTTGCCACCACCAATAACTGAATAGACTATGTTTATTCCACTGCATATCTTTATCTCCTTTGTCAAATACAACTTGACTAGAGGTATGTGGTTGTATTTCTGTGTCTTCTATTCTGTTCCACTGATTTTCTGGTCTGTTTTTGTGCCAGTACCATGCGGTTTTTTTTTATTATGGTTCCATAGTAGAGTTTGAAGTGTGGCATTGTAATACGACCAGCATTGCTCTTTTTACCTAGAATTGTTTTGGCGATTCTAGATGTTTTCTTGTTCCATATGAACCTTTGGATTGTATCTTCTATTTCTGTAAAGAATGTCTTTGAGATTTTGATGGGGATTGCATTGAATTTGTATATCAATTTTGGCTGTATGTCCATTTTCACCATATTGTTTCTCCTTAGCCATTAGCATGGGATGTCTTTCCATTTCATACTGTCCTCTTTAATTTCTTTTGTTATGTTTTTATAGATTTCATTAAATAATTCCTTTACATCTTTGGTTAATTCCTAAGTATTTTATTCCTTTGGGGGATATTGCAAATGGGATCATTTTCTTGATTTGGCCTTCTGTTTCTGTTATTGTTGGTGTATAAGAAGGCTACTGACGTATGAAGGTTAATTTTGTATCCTGCCACTTTGCTAAATTAGTTTATTAATTCTAGGAGTTTGGGAGTGGAGCTTGTTGGGTCATTCAAGTAGAGACTGGAGAGAGACTCGATAAATGGGACTACCTGAAAATAACAAGTTTACGCACAGATAAAAGCATAGCCACCCAAGTCAAGAGACAGCCAACCTACTGGGAAAAGATATTTACCAATAATATATCTGACAAATGTTTAATATCCAGTATCTACACAGAACTGAAGAAACTAATCCCCCACAAACCCAACAAACCATTTACTAAATGGGCAAGGGAACTAAAGAGAGACTTATCAGAAGAAGAGATTAAAATGGCAGAAAAGCATATGAGAAAATGTTATCTTCCATGGTCATAAAGGAAATGCAAATGAAAATAACCCTAATATACTACCTTATCCCAACAAGAATGGCCAAGATTTTGAACTCAGACAATGAGAGTTGCTGGTGGAGTTGTGGAGAAAAAGGAACCCTACTGCACTGATGGTGGGAATGTAAACTACTTCAGCCACTCTGGAAAGCAGTGTGGAGGTTTCTTAAAGAACTGAAAATAGACCTTCCCTACAATCCCACCATACCACTTCTGGATATCTATCCTGAACATCAAAACCCAGGATATGATAAGGACACCTGCTCTGCTATGTTCATCTCTGCACTATTCATAATACCCAAGTGATGGAAACAATCCAGATGCCCTACTGCAAATAAATGGATACAAAAATGTGATACACACACAGTGGAATTCTACATAGCCAACAGACAAGATAAAATAATGGCATTTGTAGGGAAGTGGAAGAATCTAGAGTGAATCATGTTGAGTGAGACAAGTCAAGATCTAAGGAACAAAAGGTGCATGGTATCCTTAATATGTGGCTATTAAATCCAAACAGTACAAGAGCAAGGACTCAACACTTGTATACTCAATTCTATGGATACGTATTGGAGAAATAAACACAACTACATAGACATAAAAACCTATGACTCTATAGACATAATGTTTTATTACATAAATTAATATGTATCTATGATATACAAACCCTTAGCCTAATTTTGATTATGTTCTAAAAACTAATTGCCAGTAATTGTATATAGAGATTGCCTTCTTGAACACTCATTAGTTAAGCATGTCATTTGAGATATGATGTAAAAATCAATGTTAATAAATTCTTTAATTAAAAAAAGAAGACCACCTGGAAAATGGTGCCGAGACAATAGGGACGCTGCCTAGCTCTCTCCCACAAAAGAGAGAACCAGGGAATCCCACAAGCCAACTACCTTAAGAAATACACAACAACAAACTAAAGAAGCAACAGAGAAGGACTCAAACCAGAAAAGAAATCCAGAGAAAGCTTCCATCCAACTTTCTCAACAAATTCGAAACGCGATTCTCCAACACTGTGGAGCACCCACAGCCAAACACAGAGGAGTGAGTAGCCCAGCAGGTAGCCCAGTGGGTAGCCCAGCGTGTCCCCAAACCCTTCAGGAAACAGAGCTGGTTCCAAGCTATACAACTTAACTCAGATCCCTCCACCACGTCCGAGAAAGACTGGCAAGGACGGGGGGCAAGGAATTTAGAATCTGGTCCCTTCCCTCAACAGCCGCCTCCCCCAGGCCTCTGACTGGAGACTAACAGGCAGGCAGGTGGGTGCTAAGACCCAGCACCCCACCAAAGGGGGCTAAGGTGTCCCTGCTCCCCCCTGCCCAACAGGTTCCTCTCCCAGGCCTTTGACTGGAGACTGACAAGTGGGAGGGCGCTAAGACCTAGCACCTCATCAAAGGGGGCAGAGGTGCCCCAGCTCACCCATCCGATAGGTTCCTCTCCCAGGCCACTGGGTCTGGAGAGTGGGGGGCGCTGAGACCCTGCCTTCCAACAGTGGGTAGGGTGCGTGGGAGTCTAGGAGCCAGCATCTGTCCCCCTCAAATCTTGAGCCGGACACCCTCCAGGTGGGAATCCCCAGCAAGGCAGCACCAATGGGGCCCCCACCCCCACACAGTCACAGACTCCTGGCCAAAGCAGCGGAAACACAGCAGGGAACTGAAGGACCGACCAGCAGCCAAGCTCGCCTTCTGAGTCAGAAAGGCCTGCTTCACCCTTGGAGCCCATGTTCTCAGTTGGGCCCTGCCCCTGGAAACAGAACAGATACCAGCTGGCCTACCTGAGAGTCCCTGGAAACTCCCAAACCCCAGACCCTTCGCCAGGGGCCCGCCCATGGAAGGAGCGCAGGAAACTCAACCATCTGCCCAGTGCACTGAGACTGAAACACACAGATCCAACCCACCGTCCAATGTGAGGCCACTGGTTGGGCTGAGAGCTAGTGGTGCAGCAGCACACAGCCTCTGGGAACAGGCCGAACACCTGCAAAAACTGCAAACTCTGACCTAGTCAGCAGATGAATCAATTTGGCTGAGAACCACAGGTTTACACATTCCCAGAACCACTGGTCACAATCCAAGCAAAGATCACCACCTACCAACCACAGAGTGAACTACAATAACAGTTCTCCATGCCTAGGAGAGCACAAAGAAAAATTACGACATACATAAATAATCAAAGTCCCAAGCAGAGCCCAAAAGGAAACAAGAGCGAAGGGATGAGAGACATGTCACCATCCCAAGAAATGACACCTGAAGAGACATGAAACATGACCCTATTCAAGGAGATGATTGTGGACATGACTAAAGAGATTAAAACAGAGTTCTAAAAACAATTCCAGGAATATAAGCAGGAAATCACCAAAGAGCTCCTTGAATACAAAGGGGAAATGGAAGCAAAGATTAATACCCTCAGAGCAGACATGATCAGCTCAGTGTCCACACTTCAAGCAAAAATGGAGGCATTAAGCAGCAGATTGACTGAGATGGAGAATAGAACATCAGGAATGGAAGATAAAACACAAGAGCTGGAACAGAGACTCGCCACCTTGGAAAAATCAGTCAGAATCTACCAGAGAGAGTTCCAGGAACTGGCAGATGCAGCAATCTTCACATAATAGGGATTGAGGAGGGCACAGAATTGCAGGACAAAGGAATGCAACCCTTATTCACCAAAATCATAGCAGAGAACTTCCCCAACCTCAAAAGGGAAAATATGCACATTATTGAAGGTTTCAGGACTCCAAACAGGCAAGATTCTAGAAGGAAAAGACACTAAACCTGAATACCAAGGAATTGATCTTAAATGCTGCAAAAACAAAGAAAGAGCTATACTACAGTGGGAAAAAATTTGAATTACAGCAGATCTCTCCACCCAAACCCTAAATGCAAGAAAAGCTTGGAAAAACATCATTGATGTCCTGAAGACCAATAACTGCCAACCCAGACTGATATATCCAGCATTTATATTTGAGGGAAAAACAAGAATATTTTACTCCAAAGAGAGGCTTTATGAATATGTGCACACTAAATCAGCGTTACAAAAAATACTAATTAATCAAGAACACATTGTAGAAAATCAAGAACCCCCATCAAGAAGCAAATATCTATAATTGACTAAACACAAAAAGGGGAAAAAGAGAGAGAAAGAAACCCAGAAGTAAAAATAAATAATGACAATAGAGACCGACCACTTCTCCATAATTTCCCTAAATGTGAATGGGATGAACAATCCAATCAAAAGACACAGAGCAGCAGACTGGATTAAGAAATACCACCCATCCATATGTTGCCTCCAAGAGACCCACCTCACTGCCAAAGACAGAAACAATTTCCTAGTGCAAAGATAGAAACAAATTTTCCACTCCAATGCACCATGCAAAAAAGTAGGAGTAGTAACCTTAATCTCTGACAAAATTAACTTCTCAGTAAAATCAGTACATAAATATAGAGATGGCCATTCTATATTAGTAAAGGGTACAATCCATGCCCATAATATTACAGTTATAAACATTTACTCCCCCAACACAGGAGCACCGAAATTTGTCAAACAAACTCTCTTAGAATTACAGAACAAGATAGACTCAAACACAAGCATAGTGGGAGACCTCAATACACCACTCTCAACAAATGACAGGTCAACTCAACAAAAATTAAAGACACCATCGACTTAAACAGAACCATAGCCCAGCTGGCTTAACAGACATACACAGAGTCATCCACCCAATGGTGAAACTTTTTACATTTTTCTCAGCAATACATGGAACACACTCCAAAATAGATCATATAATAGTTCATACAGAAAACTTAAGCAGATACAAGAGGACTGATATAATCCCATGCATTCTATCAGACCACAGTGGAGTCAGACTAATTCTGAACAATGCAGTCAAAGTCAAAAAACATTCAATCACTTGGAAACTGAGCAATACTTCTGAATAACTCCTGGGTAACAGATCAGATCAGAAATGAAATTAAAAACTTCCTTGAATGTAATGACAATCAAGAAATATCACAAAGGAACTTATGGGACACAGCAAAGGCATTTCTAAGAGGCAAATTTATCGCACCAGGAGCCCATATTAAAAAGACATAAGAAGAGCATGTAAATTACCTAAAAAACCTGAAACACCTAGATAGCAAGAAAAAGTTAATTCTAAAACCACTAGAAGGATAGAAATAACAAAAATAAAATCAGAAATATCAGAGATTTAAATAGGATCTACTACACACAAAATTGATAAATCAAAAAGTTAGTTCTTTGAGTCAACAAAATAGACAGACCCCTGGCAAGATTAATCAAAAAAAGGAAAGGACAGAGTCAAACAAACAAGATTAGAGACCCCATGGGAACAATTACAACTGATTTCCAAGAAATTCAGTCCATAATGAATAGGTACTACCAGGACCAATATTCAAAGAAATAAGAAAATCTAGTAGAAATGGATGATTTCTTAAATAAATATAGGCTACCCACACTGAATAATGATGAGGTAAGCAAATTGAACAAACCAATCTCTTACAATGAAATTGTGGAAGCAATCAGGGAAATGCCAACCAAAAAGAGCTCAGGTCCAGATGGTTTCACTGCGGAATTCAACAAGACATGTAAAGATGAAATAACACCTATACTCTTGAAACTCTTCCAAGAAATAGAAACAGAAGCAGCAATACCAAACCCATTTTATGAAGCTAATATTACTCCCATGCCCAAATCAGGGAAAGACCTAACAAAAAAAAGAAAACTACAGACCTGTCTCTCTAATGAACACAGATGCAAAACTCCTCAATAAAATATTAGCCAACAGAATCCAGAAACAAATTCAAAAAATCATACACTATGATCAATTAGGCTTCATCCCACAGATGCAAGGCTGGTTTAATATTTGCAAATCAATCAATGTAATATATCACCTCAATAGAGCTAAGGATAAGAATCATGTGATAATTTCTCTGGATGTGGAGAAAGCATTTGACAAAATACAACATCCATTCATGATGAAAGCACTAGAAAGAATAGGAATAAGAGGTACATTCCTCAAAAGAGTTAAAGCCATATATGAAAAACCTACAGCCAGTATTATACTAAATGGTGAAAGACTGGAACCATTCACCTAAAAATCAGGAACTAGACAGGGATACCCACTCTCTCCACTTCTCTTCAATATAGTGCTGGAACTCTTAGGAAGAGCAAAAAGGCAAGAAAAGGACATCAAAGGGATCGCATAGGAAAAGAAGAAATTAAACTATTCCTATTCGCAGATGACATGATCCTCTACTTGAGTATCCCAACAAACTCCTTTCCCAAACTTCTAGAATTAATAAACTACTTTAGCAAAGTGGCAGGATACAAAATCAACCTTCAGAAGTTAGTAGCCTTCTTGTACACCAATACTTCACAAACAGAAAGCCAAATCAAGAAAATGATCCTATTTGCAATAGCCCCCAATACAATAAAATACTTAGGAATATACTTAACTAAAGATGTAAAGGAATTATTCAATGAAAATAATAAAAGCCTAATGAAAGAAATTAAACAGGACACTAGGAAATAGAAAGATATCCCGTGCTCATGGCTAGGGAGAACCAACATAGTGATAATGGCCATACTGCCAAAATTGATATACAAATCCAATGCAATCTCCATCAAAATCCCAAAGACATTCTTTTTTTATATTTTTTATTGTAAATAATAAATGGGTTACATGATATTTGCCAGATAGAAGGTGCATTAATTCACATATATTGATACCTTTTCACATGTCTTGGTCCCAATTACCCACCCCTCCACCACCCCGCCGTCCTGGTTTTCCCCCTTCCGTATCCAAATTCAAATAACCAAATACAAATAAGTCCAATATATCAGATAACAAAGTGAGATACTGTAACAATATGAGATAACCAAGGGTCAGCAAAGGAGATGAGAGACAACATAGTACATTAAGGACAACAATCATTCATTATATGGCTTTTGTTTCAATATCCTGGAGGTCCTTGCAATTAGCTTCATGCTATATGGCCTTATGTATCCAAGTTTTGCTGTATTGTAGATCTCTGCTAGTAGAGCCCAAGGTTTCTACTGATTATGACAAATGAGGGAAACCATTGAGCCTAAGTACCTTTGAGTCTGGCTTACTTCACTTAATATGATTTTTTCTAAGTCTTTCCATTTCCTAACAAATAGGGCCCAATGACATTCTTTACAGAAATAGAAGATATAATCCAAAGATTTATGTGGAACAAGAAAAGACCTACAATAGCCAAAACAATTCTAGGCAAAAAGAGCTATCCTGGTAGTATTACAATACCAGACTTCAAACTCTACTTTAGAGCCATAATAACAAAAAGTACATGGTACTGGCACAAAAAAAGACCAGAAGATCCGTGGAACAGAATAGAAGACCCAGAAATAGAACCACATACCTCTAGTCAACTTGTAGTTGACAAAGGAGCCAAAGGTATACAGTGGAACAAACACAGCCTATTCAATTATTGGTGCTGGCAAAACTGGGCAGCCACATGCATAAAACTAAAAATTGACCCCAGCCTTTTGCTATGCAGAAGCATTAACTCAAAGTGGATCAAGACCTCAACTTCAGATCGGAAACCGTGAAACTGCTACATGATAACGACGGAGAGACACTGGAACTCATAGGCACAAGCAAAAGATTCCTGAACAGAATCCCAGGGTCACAACAGATTGGAGAGAGATTCGATAAATGGGACCACCTAAAAATAAAAAGTTTCTGTACAGATAAAAACATAGTCACAAAAGTAGAGAGCAGCCAACCAACTGGGAAAAGATATTCACCAACAATACATGTGACAAATGCTTAATATCCAGAATCTACAGGGAACTCAAGAAACTAATCCCCCCAAAACCCAATAAACCATTCACTAAATGGGCAAGGGAACTAAAAGAAACTTATCAGAAGAGATTAAAATGGCAGAAAAGCATATGAGAAAATGTTCATCATCTATGGTCATAAAGGAAATGCAAATATAAACAACCCTAAGATACCACCTCACCCCAACAAGAATGGCCAAGATCTAGAATGCAGACAATGACAATTGCTGGGCAGGGTTGCGGAGAAAAAGGAACCCTACTGCATTGCTGGTGGGAATGCAGACTAGTTCAGCCACTCTGGAAAGCAGTTTTGAGGTTTCTTAAAGAACTGAAAATAGACCTTCCCTACGATCCCACCATACCACTTCTGGGCATCTATCCTGAACAGCATGACCCAAGATATTATAAGGACACCCGCTCAGCTATGTTCATCTCTGCACTATTCACAATAGCCAGCCAATGGAAACAATCCAGATGCCCTACTGCAGATGAATGGATACAGAAAATGTGGTATAAATATACAATGGAATTCTACATAGCCAACTGATGAGATAAAATAATGGCATTTGCAGGGAAGTGGATGAATCTAGAGTGAATCATGTTTAGTGAGACAAGTCAAGTCCTAAGGACAAAAAGGTGCATCGTATCCTTAATATGTGGCTATGAAATCCAAAGGTATGGACATGGTTATGGAAATATAAGCATACCTATATAGACATAAAAACATATAACTCTGTAGACATAATGTTTTATTTCATAAATTCATACATTTGTATCACATACAAACCCTTAGCCTAATTGTGATTAAGTTCTAAATACTAAGTCCCAGTGATTGTAAATAGAGATTCCTTCCTTGAACCTTGTATGTTAAATTTGTCATTTAAAATATGATGTAAAAATCAATGCTAATAAATCTTTAAAAAAATCATTGGAAAGATAAAAAAAGAAGACCATGAAACCAACCCAGATGTCCTTCAGTTGGTGAATGTATTAACAAGTTGTGGTATTTGTACACAATGGAATTCTATGCTGCTGTCAGAAAGAATGACATCGCCCCATTTGTTAGGAAAATGGAAGAATTAGAAATAATCATATTAAGTGAAGTAAGCGAGACTCAAAGGAATATGGGCTTAATGGTTTCCCTCATTTGTCATAATCAGTAGAAACCTTGGGCTCTACTAGCAGAGATTTGCAATAGAGCAAAACCTAGATACATAAGGCCAGATAGTGTGATGCTAAATGAAAGGATCTCTAGGATATAGAAACAAAAGCCATATAATGAGTGATTATTGTCCTTAATGTACTATGTTATCTCATCTCTTTTGCTGTCCCTTGGTTATCTCATATTGTTACAGTATTTCACCTTGTTATCTGATATATTGGATATATTTGTATTTGGTTATTTGAAATTGGATAGGGAAGGGAGGAACACAAGATGAGGGATGGGAGTGAGGGGGAGAGAAATGGGGATGAAGGCATGAGAAAGGGTATCAATGTATGTGAATTAATGCACCTTCAATCTGGCAAATATAATGTAACCCTTCTATTAATTACAATAAATAATGTATGAATAAAGAAGACCAGCGCCCTCTGGAGGTGATGTGAGGAATCACAGGTATTAATCTCTAGGTCATTTGGCAGATAACTCAATCCCATCACAAAGACCAAAGGTATTTCCTGGCTGTTGGGATCCTCTTTTCCAGAGTCTTGAATGCTTGAGTCACTTCAGCATGAACTCTGGACTCTATTGTGCTTTAGTGCTCAGTGTTGTTCTTTGTTTTGTCACCTACTTCTCTTTGTCTATTTGTCTATTTGTCTTTGCCTATTTACCTTTGTCTAATTTTTGCTCAGGGTCAACCTCAGACCACCCACAGCCTTCTTTGTAGTTGGTCATACACGCTACCATTTTATGTTTTTCAGGTGGGTCCTGGCTAGTTTTCTGTATGATCTGTGCTCAATCTAAGATCCTTGGAGTGGTTGATTATAGGGGTGTGTGATGTCACATCGAACCAGGGGACCAAAGTCTTAAAATTTATGCTCAACCAGAAGAGTTTAACATTCTCAGAAAGCCAGCACATCCTCATGTTATGGAGCTAGAGATTATGGCTTCTCTTTCTTATTCCCGATAGAAGTAGACAAATGTTCTGTGATAGGCTACACAGGAAGACATTGCCTGCTTGAAGTTGTGGGTTTTAGCTGGGAAAGACTCCTATATAGTGAGATTTGAGGGTCCTGATTAAAAGGAGAGATAGCAAGAGACTCTGAGGTCATATTTTCTTTTTTTATTATTGTGATTAATAGAAGGGTTATATTATATTCACCAGATAGAAGGTGCATAACTTCACAAACATTGATACCCTTTCTCATGACATGGCCCCCATTTCCCTCCCACCCTCCCCTTGCTTCTCTTGATATCCACACTCTCCTATGAATTTCAAATAACCAATTAAGCACATATAAAATATATCAGATAACAAGGTGAAAAATTGTAACACTATGAGATAACCAAGGGGCAGCAAGGGAGATGAGAGATAACATAGCACATTAAGAAAAATAATCACTCATTATATGGGTTTTGTTTCCTTATCCTGGAGTTCCTTACATTTAGTGTCTTACTACTTGATCTAATGTCTCTGGATTTTGTTCTATTGTAAATCTCTGCTAGGAGAGCCTGAGGTTTGTACTGATTATGACAAATGAGGGAGACTATTGGGTCTATGTTTCTTTGAGACTGGCTTACTCATTTACTATAATTTTTTTCTAAGTCTTTCCATTTCCTTACAAATGGGGCTGCTCTGAGTGGCTGGCACCCCTCCATGCTGTCTTCTTGTGTCGGGATTTTGTCTTTTTCCTCTGTGACTGAGATCTCTGTGTCACTAAAGCTTACTTAGGATCAATTTTTTTGCCAGTCCTGGACTTGGGCTCAGGGCTTGAGCACTGTCCTTGGACTTTCTCAAGGCTAGCACTCTACCACTTGAGCCTCAGCAGCACTTTGCTATGTATGTGGGGTACTGAGGAATCAAACTTGGGTCATCATGCATCCAGGCAAGCACTCTACCACTAGGCCAAACTCCTGGCCCCAGGATCAATTTTTTTTGAGAACTTTTCCCTACACTGCCAGAACTGGTATCATGGCAGGAGCTCAGAAAGATTCACACTAAACCGCCACCATCTTCCACCAATCTCTGAAGTTGTATTTTCTAGTTGGTGAGGAAAATGTATGTGACAAGAGTAGATCTGGGGGCTGGGAGTTTTGCCTAGTGGTTAAAGTGCTTGCCTAGCATGCACGAAGACCCGGGTTCGATTCCTTGGTACCACATACATAGATGAAAGCCGGAAATGGTGCTGAGGCTCAAGTGGTAGAGTGCTAGCCTTGAGAAAGTCCAAGGACAGGGCTCAGGCCCTGAGCTCAAGCCCAGGACTGGCAAAAAAAAAGAGTAGATCTGGCTTTGTAAGCATTTCTTACCACCTTTTATTATTAAATTTAAGACCTCATTTTCTTATCTACAGAATGACAATAATTGAATGCATATCATATGTGTGGATGCAAAATGTATGAAGCTATGTAAAAAGCATTTTGTAAAAATAAAAATGCAGTAACAAGTAATTTATTATCATGATGTCTTAACCAGTTCCAGAATATCCATTGCTCCATAAACAGAATTTATTTCTGGAGGAGTTTTGATGCCTATGTCATCTCAAGGAAATAAGTTGTTCTGTTATGTATGTTTGAATAATTGAACTCATTAAAATATCATAGTCCTACAAGTAAGAACCTTCCCTGGATGCTGTAAGCCTTGTTGGCATTTTATTTTATTTTTTTCCTGCTTTCAATTTCCACAGATTCACTCTCCTCTTGAGTAATGGAATTTTTCTATTTCCACTGATTGATTCAGGGAATATGCTGAATGCAGATGAACTATGTAATACTTGCATTTTTAAGTCTTGAAATGCTTGTTCCATTTTGAAAATGAGTTTATTTTGGGGAAATGTATAACTTCTTGAACTAATGGTAAATTATGTTAATAAATCTCATATCTGCTCTAAGGCACTCACGGTTATATATCAAAGGAAAACATAAATCAAAGACTAAATGCCAAAACAAACACAAAATAAAGCAACCAAGTTGCACTTTGGAATTCTATTTACTGAAAAATCATTCAACCATAGGGCAAGCATTTCCTTTCTAATTACAGAAAGCAAGCAAAACAAATTGTGATAGCTGTAACAAAAGCCAGACAATGAGTACATTTTTTAAAACTATATCAAATCGTGTCTCTTCTGCTCATTGATTATTTTCCCTGGTGTCAGCTGTGAGAAAACTTATGAACATGAACATCATATTTTTTGAATTACAAACAATGCCTGGAGACTGAAATGCTGTGGAAAGTTTGGTGGTTACAAACAATTCTAAACAGAGAAATGGTCCAAAAAATACATAATTTTAGGCCAAGATGCCTCCAATATGTAACCATTCTAAAGGCATATATCAAGTGTTCTCCCTTTCTAGGCACCCTTCCCCACCCCCTCCCTTTCCGTTTCTCTCTCTCCTCTCTCTATATGCCTAGTTATACATTTATATTTACACAAGAATACAATCAAACATACACATATATATTATCCCATTATATTAGAAAGCCTAATACAAACTCACAAATATCCAATTAATGCTTTCTAGAGATGGAAGAAGAAAGATTAAAATACCTAAGGATAGGCCATTGCTTTGAGGCAGAGACTATATTATGTAGCAATGCAGTATAGCAATGTAATAAAACATTAAAACAGAAAGTGTTCACAATTTTTTAAATATTCTGTAAGTTTTGAGGTACTTACCAACAGTTAAGGCAAAGGAAAAAAATATATATAATTCAAAGAGAAAGGAAAGGAGATTATATGGTCTGTGAAATTCAATGTATGGGTAAAGGTCCACAGTCTAAAAAATGAATGATTTCAGTGAAAACAGTGAAGTTTAGTGTAATCCATCACATAATGGAGCAGATGAAATACTCACTATATATTTAAGTATGCCATTCACTATGAATGTCAAGTAAACCACCTTGTTATTTGTTAGGAAACTGAAAATGAAACCATTAATGGGATCATTGATTAGATTGTGGTGTTGATGTTACAAGAAACATAAACAATGTAAACCTGTATATGTTTTAGCTAAGGAACACACACACACATTTCCTTATTAAGAGATGTCTCAGGAGTAAGTACACACTTCAATGCCTCATTTATAGAGGAACTTTCATAAGCACTTTACTCAATAGCAATGAACCCATGAACATTCAAAAATGATGTTTATACCTTAGAGCAGCCATTTCCCTAACCCACTTTATTGATTCTAAATATTGAGGAAACCTAAAGAACTTACCTCAAGTCAAATCCCCTCACCTTCCTCACACCATCGCACAAGGAGGGCAGATCCAACACCATCCTGCAAACTGCATGGTAGTTTCTATCCATGTTTTCACCATAGACAGTAATGTAAGATCCATCTATGCTGGTCTGACATTGTATCAGAGAGGCAAAAAAATATTTCCGATGCCAAAGAGAGCAGGGATGGTATTCCCAAAGACCAGTTAATGAAAAAGAAATGCATTTTCACATTCCACACAGAAGTTCACCTTTTACACAGAGGCCATCTTCCCCCTTTCCCCGGTTGCCTATCTTACTTCTCATTTTAAGATCAGACTTTCTCCATTTAGTATGATACTGGCTGTAGGGTTGTCTTACATGGCTTTAAATGTTTTTTTTTTCTCTATATTTTTATGGTAATTAATAGAAGGATTACAATATACTCAGGAGATAGAAGATGCATTATTTCACAAACATTGATACCCTTTCTCATGTCCTCATCACCATTTCCCTTTTCCCACTCCTTACGCTTATCTATTTCCACCCTTCCCTATCTTATTTCAAAAAACCAAATGAACATATATACAATATATTAGAAAAAAGGTAAAATATTGTAACAATATGAGACAACCAAGGGACAGTAAAAGAGATGCGAGATAACATAGTACATTAAGGACAACAATCACTCATTATATGGCTTTTGTTTCTATATCCTGGATGTCATTTCTTTAACATTATACCATATGGCCTTATCTCTCTAGGTTTTGTTCTATTGTAACTCTCTCCTAGGAGGGCTCAAGGTATCTACTGATTATGACAAATGATGGAAACCATTGAGGCTATGGTTCCTTTGAGTCTGGCTGACTTCACTTAATATGATTTGTTTTCTAAGTCTTTCCATTTCCTTACAAATGTGGTGATGTCATTCTTTCTGACAGCAGTATAGAATTCCTTTGTGTATAAATATCACCCCTCATCAACTGAGGGGTATCTAGGTTGGTTCCATATCCTTCCTATGGAATATGGTGCTACAATGAACATTGTTGTGCTAGTTGTCCTTGTTTCTGGACAATTGGGTAAATGACAAGTTGTGGAATTGCTTGGTTAAAGAGGAGCTCTATGTTTAGTCTTTTGAGGAAATGCCATACTGCTTTCCATAGGGGTTGAATAAGTATGCACTCCCACCAACAGTGTAGTAGTGATCCCTCCAGGCCACATCCCTGACACCATATGTTGTTATTAGAATTCTTAATCTTAGTCACTCTAACTGGAGTGAGATGGAATCTTAGAGTTCTTTAGATTTGCATTTCTTTTATGGCCAGAGGTGTTGAGAATTTCTTCAGAGATCTATAGGCTATTGGTATTTCCTCTTGAGAGAAGACTCTATGTCTTTTCCCCATCTTTTATTGGAAGGGTTCTTTCTTTGCATATCAGTTTCAGCGTGATTCAAGTTTTTGAGCTGTTGATAAATTTTAGAAATGTCTGTTGTATGGTGAGTTAAGATCTTCTTCCACTCTGTATGCTCTCTAGATATATTGAGAGGTATGTCCTTTGCTATACAAAAGCTCTGCATTTTAATGCAGTCCCACTTATCCAGACTTTTTTTTTCATTTGTTGTGTCTGGAAACTTATTAAGAAAGTTTTGACTTGTGTCAAGGAGACCTACTGTATCTCCTATTCCTTCTTATAATGTTTTCAGTGTATATCTTCTTTTACCTCCAGGTCTTTGATCCATTTGGAGTTAATCCTGGTGCAGGGTGACAAAGAAGGATGAAACTTTAGTTGCTTGCAGGTGTAAACAGTTCTGGCAGCACAACTTGTTGAAGAGTCTGTCTTTCTTCCATTCTATTTTTTGGTTCACTTATCAAATATTAAGTGGCCATATGTCTGTGGGATAATATCTGGGTCCTCAGTTCTATTCCATTGATCTTTGGGCCTGTTCTTATGCAAGTATCAAGCTGTTTTGGTCACTGTAGCTCTGTAATAGGGTCTAAAGTTTGGTATTGAATTTCTTCTGTGCTGTTCTTTCTGCTGAGAATTGTTTTGGCTATACGTGGTCTTTTATTATTCCATATAAAATTTTGGATTGCCTCTTCTATTTCTTCAAAGAATGACACTGGGACATTGATGGGTATTGCATTGAATTTATAGATAGCCCTTGGCAAGGTTGTCATGTTCATGACATTAAGGTTTCCAATCCGGGAGCATGGGAGGTTTTTGCATTTCCTCAGTTCTGCTTTATTTTCTTTTTTTCAGGGTTTTAAATTTTTCATCAAAAATGGCCTTTACATTCTTAGTTAAATTAATTCCTAGGTACTTTATTTTCTTTGAGGCTATTGCAAAAGGAATTGCTTTGTTGATTGTTGCCTCGTTCCCCTCATTGTTGGTATATAGGAAGGCAGTTGATTTTTGAGGGTTAATGTTATACCCTGCTGCCTTTTCAGAGTTTCAAATCAGTTCAAGCAACTTGGGAGTGGAGTTTAGAGGGTTCTTTAAATACAGAATCATGTCATCTGCAAAGAGGGAAAGTTCATTTCCTCTTTTTCTATTTAGATCAGTTTTATGCTTGCTTCTTGTCTTATTGCTCTGGCCAGGAATGCTGATACTGGGTTAAAGAGGCGTGGAGAGAGTGGGGATCCTTGTCTCATTCCTGATCTTAGAAGAAATGGCTTTAGCTTTTCACCATTAAGTATAATACTAGCTGTGGGTTTGTCATACACAGCCTTTATTATACTGAGCAACGTTCCATGAATTCCTAGTTTCTCCAAAGCTTTTAGCATTGAGTGGTCTTAGATCTTGTGAAATGCCTTTTGTGCATCTATTGAGACAATCATGTGATTCTTGTAATTGGTCATGTTGATGTGTTGAATTATATTAATTGACTTGCATATGTTGAACCAGCTTTGCATTCCTGGGATTGAATCTTGTTCGATCATAATGTATAATTTTTTGATAAGCTGCTGAAGACAGTTGTCCAGTATTTCGTTGAGAAGTTTTGCATCAATATTCAACAAGAATTGGGTCTATAGTTCTCTTTCTGCAGATGTCTGTTAGATCTAGTTGGTCAATATAGTTGTTCAATTCTGAGGCTTCCATGTTGAATTTTTGCCTGGTTGATCTGTCCATGGGTGAGAGTGGTGTCTTAAAGTCACCAACGATCACTGTGTTTCAATCTATATGTCATTTTAGTGAAAGTGAAATTTGCTTGATGAAGTTCAGTGCTCTGGGGTTGGGTGGTAGACATTTAAGATGGTTATGTCCTCCTGGAGGTGAGATCCCTTTATTAGTATGTAAAGCATTCTTTGTCTCCTCTCACTAATTTTAGTTTGAGGTCTACTTTATTTAATATGAGAATGGCAAATCCAGCCTGTTTATAGGGGCCATTATGTTAATAAATTTATTCCAACCTCTAACTTTCAAAAAAATGTTTGGTTTTGGGGCAAGATATATCTCTGAAGATAGCATTATGATACATCTTGCTTTTGATCCCTCTAGACAGTCTATGCCATTGGAGAGTTAAGACCATTGATATTGAGGATTAGGATTGAAAATATTTACTAATTCCTGCCATTTTGACAGAGATTTTGTTAGGGCCTGTGGATGGACAGTTCTTGTGGTAATTAGCTGGTACGAATTTTGGGTGCCATTTCCTTGTCAGTGCCACATTTGTGTTGGGTTTCAGTGTGTTGAACATATTTGAGAATTTTCTGTAATGCTGTTTTGGTTGCTACATAATGTTGCAACATTTGCTTGGAATGGAACAGTTTAATTGTTCCCTCAGTTATGAATGAGAGCTTAATTGGGTACAGTATTGTTGGGTTTTAGTTATTTGTCTGAAGGGCATGACATAAGTCCTTCCACTCTCTTTTTGCTTGCATAATCTCTGCTGAGAAATCTGTGGTTTTTCTAATTGGTTTTCCTTTGTGGTGATTGTTCTCTTCCCCCTGGCTGCTTTTAGGATCCTTTCTTTGGTCTCTCTTGATCCTGTATGGATTATAATGTGGCAGTGGGATGTTCTTTTGTGGTCAAGTCTGTTTGGGGTTCTAAAAGCTTCTTGTATCTGGATGGGCCTGCCATTCTGGATATTTGAGATGTTCCCTGAAATGATTCCCTGAAGTGTATTTCCAATTCCATTGACTTCTGTCTCCAGGCCCTCCTCAATACCAATTAGCCTTAAATTAGGCTTCCTAATTGTATATTGCACTTTCTGAAGTATTCTTTCAAATTTTCTGGATTTGGTGTGACTCATTTTCTGTTTTTTCCTTATAACATCTTGATTATGTTGGACCCAGGAGACTCTCTATTCTGCATTGTCTGATCTGCTATCAAAACTTTCTACTTTGTTCTTCATCTCCCTTTGTGCAATTGGTCATTTTTGATGCTTGCATCTCTTGTTTTAGATTGTGTATGGAATTCTTTAACTAATTCATTTCAATTTTGAGTGATCTCTTTGAAGTCTTTTAGCTCAGCAGCTTTATTCTCATTGGACATTTGTTGGAGTTTGGTTAGCTTTTTGTAGATTTTTTTTGTGGATTTCCTTGGTCTGGCTTCCTCACGTTCATGTAAATCTTTTTGTATGGCCTCCTTTATGGCTTCCTCACATTCATGTTGCTCTTTCTTTATGGCTTCCTCTTGTTTAGATATGGATTTGTCTCATTCACTTGTATCATTCTGTATATTTTTAAACTTTTCTTTAATCATGTTTACCAATTACATTTGTGTAGCATTTAGAGGACTGTCTTTTAGTGTTGCCATTGACTGTTGCATTGCCTGCTTACATTGGGTGGGAGATGCTGTTCCTTGATTTGTTGTTTTTCTTGAATTTCTTGTTTTCCCATTTGAAAATGGGAGCAAAATTAATACTGCACAAGATTTCAATTTTTAGGATATAACCAACTTAGAACTGTTTAGTTGGATAGATAATAGAACTTCAGAATTTTCAAGTGGTATTATCAATGTCTCTCTCTTCTTGTGCACTTACATATAAATCTAACAGCACCAATCAACATTTTATGACCAAAATACCACAAACGAATCTCCATGATATTTAAGTCTCTCTCAACCTATAGTATAATTGAAGACCTAGATATACAGTATTAATCAGCAACCATCAATTGTAGATCAATGCATTATAAAAATTGAAGGATGAACAGAGGACCAGAGATAGAAAAATAGTATGAAAGACAAGAGGGAATGTAAGAAAAGAGTAATTTAGGAGTATAGGCTTAATATAGTAATGAAGTAAAGAGGTAGTGTAAGGATAACTGACCTAAGGTGATAGAAAAATAAAACAGTTGAGTACAAATTTATATAAAAAAGTAAGATAAAACTTACAAAATATAAGAGTAATAGGAAGAATATATAAAGAAAAGAGAAAGGTACACATAGGAGAGATGAATGATAAATGTTTTTAAAGTAAAAATTTTCAAAAAGAAAACATTTTAAGAAGACTTTTTGTCCTGTGATTAGCCTTTGCAAATTTTCAGATCAGTTTTCTTGATTGGGCAGCCAGAAAAGCTGGTGGAGCCACCAAAGGCTTTGTTTACTAGTATCTTGGCCCCACCCAGGTGGAGGAACTTCTCCTAGCCCTGAAGTTGGATATCCGGCTAAGCTGCCTTTGGGAAATCCTTTGCCCTTTTGAATGATGACACTGCTAGCAGCATTTCTCAGGCTCCAGTTGGTTTTGCTGGGTCTCTTCCAGCAGTCAAAATGGTGCTGCTGTTGGCTGGTGGGGCAGGGGATTCCTTCCCAGTGTGGTTCAGAGAGCAGAAATGGGAACATCTCCACAGATAGTGGTTTTGTGATGCAGCTCGGTTTACTATAATAATACACTTATTTATATTTATGATAGTGAAAAAATGAATTAGGTGTGTGAATGATAGTGGTATGTATATGTGAAGAATTCAAAATATCAGGTTAGAGATTCCAGTTATGACAGTTATAATTATCTGAATATAATGTGTTCAGTGATCATAGTTTTCTTACTATTATGGAATCTTGGGAAAATATTTCTAAATTACTGTATCTGTTGCTTTAGTTGTGCCAAATGGCATATCATTTCAGATATGCCATCTCAGATATCATTTGTTTTCCAAACAATTCTTTTACATTTCTGATGACAATATCCAACATATAACACTACCCAAAACTTCAGGGGAGAGAAGATTTGATCTCAATCATGAGTATTGAATGCTCCACTTTTCAAGAGCAACCAAATTGCATATTAGTAAGGAAGACATAGAGCAAAAATGATTACACTGAATGAGAAAATGAGAGATGTCAAGAATTTCAATATATGTCTGCCTTGAAAGAATGACATGAGAATCAATACGTGCTATTAGAACAATGATGTTCCTTGCAGCATTATTTATCATAGCTCAGGTATCAAACCAATCCACATAGTCCTCAGTAGATGAATGTTGTGCTATTTATACACAATTGAATTCTATGCTGCCAACAGAAAGAATGACTTTGCTTCATTCACAAAGAAAGGGAAAACCTTGTAAAGAAGTCATTCTAGGTGAAGTAAGCCATCCCCAAAGGAACATAGGCTTCATAGTTTCCCACATTTGTAGTAATTAGTACTCACCTGGGGTTCTCCTTGCAGATGATCACAGTAGCTCAAAAGCTACGTACTTATGACCATATAGTATGAGATTAAACAAAATGAACTACAGGACAGGGTAACAAGAGATTTATTTTTGTGATTGTTGTTCTAATTGTACTGTCTGAAGTTATTTCTTTTCCTTTTGCCCTTGTTTATCTTATGTTGGTACTGTATCTGACTTTATTACCTGATATATTTTATAAATGTTTGCTTATTTGAATTAGGGACAGGAAAGGGGAAAAAGATGATTGGGAGTGTGGGGGGAGGGGAAAGTCAGATAAAAACATGAAAATGGTTATCAATGTTCAAGAAGTAATTACTCACTACCCCATAAATGTAATTGCCCCCCCACATATTACCCTTACAATAAAATATAATAAAAAGAATAAATATGTCCAAATGATTAATGAAAATGTATTCCTATTTCTCAGTGAGCATGTGAGTTATTTTTCACATTTACTTCTGTTACATAAAATGGGAAAAATATTTGAAAATGATGTTTTTGAAGAGTTAGAGGTGAATAAATAATGTATGATATGTAACAATACTTGTTTTAATAAAAAACTGAATAAAATACTAGCTACAATATTTTAATATATTATTATATTATATATTTAGTATAACAAAAGTGTGGAATTTCTTGCCTCTTGTTTTTTGTTGTGTCAGTCATGGGGGTTGAACTCAGGCCTTGGCAATGCCCCTGAGCTTTTCCACTCATATTTAGCCCTTTACCACTTTGAGTCAGAGCTCCACAGTCAATTTTCTGATGGTGAAAAGGAGAATGAATCTCATGGACTTACCTTCTTCTACTGACTTTAAACCATGACCTTCAGGTTTCAGCTTCCTGTACTGCATGAGCCATCGTTCCCAACCTAGCTACTCTGGAAGTTCAGACCTGAGGTTTCAAACCCAGCCCAAGAAATAAAGTCTTTGAGAAACGTTTTTCCTGGAGAAATTAACTAACAAGAAAGCCAGAAGGGGTGCTGTGGTTCAAGAAGTAGAACACTAGTCTTGAGCACAAGAGCTCAGGGACAGAACAGCCCCAGAATTTATGGTCAATACTGACAAAATAAACTCAAATGAATGTATGCAATGGAAATTATTCATACTGTATTCACACTATTAGCATGGAACTCAGGAAATAAAACTTAATAGATATTGTGTAGTGTATGCTTTTTCATATCTATCTGCATAAAGAGCTTTGTACAGAATGATGTACACTGGAAGTTATACTAAAATTCAAAATGAAATTGTGAGGAAAAATACTCTACAGCATAATATTTGAACAAATATGTCACCTTGGGTAATACGTTGTACCTCAGCACAAAGATTTATTTCATAATTGTGCCTCACATTTTACTCTAATTTTTATGATAATTCAGTGTTGTCCTGCTGAATTTTATATCCATGTGTCACAAACATAATTACTATGTTAATGAGACCTCTGTGCAGAGAATCTGGAAGTGCACAGCCTTTATGTTAAGGAATTTTGGTATGTGCTTTTTGTGTTCTAGAAGGCTCAAAATACGTGGAATCACAGGATCCAGGAGGTAATTTTTGACATTCCATTTCACTCATAGATTTATTTCTAAAAAATTTGATGCAATTTGATCTACTTCTTCAAACACTGTTTATTAAGATCCATGTAAAAGTTCTTCCAATTTACTCTTGATAAATGTTATTTATAGTTGCTCAGAAGAAATAGAATCCCTGTCATGGTTTCAAACTGCTACTTTTTGCATGATTGGTATTTTGTCCTCTTATTAAATCTGTGAGTAACCCACAAAATCATTTTCACTCCTTCTTTCCAAAGTGCAATATCCAGTGAAACTGGTAGATCTTATGCACTGCGATGATGTCAGTTCCTGGAACAAAATGGAGAAGGTAAATTGTGTGCATCTTAACAAAATCAACAGATGAAATATATTGGGAGAAACAGGCCCTATCCCACACTGACATCGTTACTAGTTGCCAGAGTGGTTGGGGGCCCAGGATTAACGGGGGCTTATGGTTCCAGAGGGTCAAGTCAGCCATCTGGAGGGGAAGCTCCAGGAATTCTAAAAGTGTGACAAAGCTGAAAGAGAATGAGAGATGGAGAGAGAAGCAATGGGAGGGGTTGTGAGAGTCTTGTTGTCAGTATATTTAGTGAGAAGCCTTCTGAGAAGCCACCATCAAATCAAAGTGAAGCAAATGAATGAAAAGTGAAAAATACACCATGACCAGCTTGTGGTTATCTTATTGAACCTTACAGGTGGGCAGATGGCATTGGGCCTTGGTCCCCCAGGAAACCTCCTCATAGTTGAGGGCCTCATTTATCAGGTTAGACTACAGAGAGATGGTTTTTCAGCCCTGATTTTCTCTGATCAGTGGAAGGTGGGTCAATATCACTACGGCCTTGAGAAGTCATCTATAACATGGGATATCTGGCTCCCTGACTTGCTGATTTCTAGTAGAAGAACAAGATGTCCCTTTGTAACAACAACAACAACAACCTCAATAATTTTAGATTAAAATCTATTTTATCAGATATAAGAATAGCAACTCCAACCTGTCTATGGGGCTGTTTACTTGATAGATTTTACTCCCACTTCTCAATCTCAGAATATGCTTTTGTGCATTGGAAGCAAGATGTGTCCCATTAAGACCGCTGAAAGTTGGGTCTTTCTGTTTGATCTGTCTAGTCAGTGTATCATATAATTGGAGAGTTAAGTCCATTGATATTGAGGGATAGGACTAAAAGATATTTGTTCGTTCCTGCCTTTTTAATCTATATCATTATGGAGTGTGTCTTGCAAACCTTGTTGGTATTCTTCATTGGTATTCTGTTTAGGTGCAATTTCTTTGTGAATATCACCATTGTGTTGGTTTTATAGGTGTAGAATATCTTTGAGGAGTTTTGGTAATACTGGTTTGGTCAACAGATACTGTTTCAAATTTTCTTTGTTGTTGGAGTTTTCTATGAATGCCAGCTTTGATGGGTATATTTTTCTTTATTGGTTGTCATTTATCTTTAGGAGAAGACATACATCATTCCAAGCTCTTCTTGCTTGCATGTCTCTCCTGGGAAATCTGTGGTTATTCCAATTGGTTTTCCTATATAGGTGATTGTTATCTTCTCTCTGGTAGCTTTAAGGAACCTTTTCTTGGTCTCTATTGATTCTGAACTGATTCTAATATGGTGGTGGGATATCCTCTTATGCTCATATCTGTTTGGGATCCCCTAAGTTTCTTGTATCTAAAAAGGACTGTCCTTCCTGGTATTTAGGAAGTTCTCTGCAATGTGTCCATTTAGTATATTTCTATTTCATTAGTTTCCTTTTCCAGGCCCTACTCTATAAAATCATAGCTGAATTAAGTAAGTATAAAAACCTCCCATGCTCCCGAACTGGAAGGGTTTCTCTTCAAATTCAGTTTTAAACTCATCAATACATAAGGCCATATAGCATGACGCTAAATGAAAGGACCTTTAGGATAAAGAAACAAAAGCCATATAATGAATGATTGTTGTTCTTAATGTACTATGTTATCTCTCATCTCTTTTGCTGTCCCTTGGTTATCTTATATTGTTACAGTATCCCACTTCGTTACCTGATATATCGGATATATTTGCATTTGGTTATTTGAAATTGGATAGGGAAGGGGGGAAAAATGAGGGGTGTGGATGGGGGGAGGGAAATAGGGATCAAGACATGTGAAAGGGTATCAATGTATGTGAATTAATGCACCTCCTATCTGGCAAATATCATGTAACCCTTCTATTAATAACAATAAAAAATATGAAAAAATATATAAATGTCATATTTAATGAAATGTGAAGCTGCTATAAACCTCCAGCTAGCATTATAGTTAATAGCAAAAACCTATAGCAATTTCTTCTAAAATCAGGAATGAGATAGGATGTTCACTCTCTCCATTTCTCATCAATATAGTATTAGAATTTCTAGTCACATTGATAAGGCAAGAAGCAATCATGAAGGGAATCCAAATAGGGAAAGACGAAGTGAAACTTTCTCTCTTGTAGATGACTTGGCAGACTCAACAATGAAGTTATTAAAGCTGATTTCAAACATTAGCAAATTATCACCCCAAGAAAAACCCTGTGTAACAAAAATGAGAAGAATGAGGGAGAAATCAGGAAAGCAAATCCTTTTTTTTGTCAGTCATGGCACTTGAACTCAGGGCCTGAGCACTGTCCTGGGGCTTTTTATTCAGGGCTAGCACTGTGGCACTTGAGCCATAGCACCATTTCTGGCTTTTTCTATGCATGTGGTACTGAGGATTAAACCCTGGTCTTGGTGCATGCTAGTCAAGCATTTTACCACTAGGCAAAACTACCGAACCAGCGTATCCTTTTGAAATAGTCTCAAAGTAAAATACTAAGGAATTAACCAAGGATGTAAAGGACCTTTATGTTCAAACCTTAGTTCTTAGCAGAACTAAGAAAATGGAAAAACATCCCATGTGCCTGGATAGATTTGCATCATGAAAATAGCAGTGCAGCCAAGGGATATATAAAAATCCGTGCAATGCCCATCAATATTCCAACGTCATTCTTCAATGAAATGATAGAGGAAGCAATCTAAAATTTCACATGAAATAATAAAAGACCCAGTATAGGAAACACAATTGTTAGCAGAAAGAACAGCACAGAAGGAATGTTGGCCAAAAATGTTGCTATGTTTCAAGTGGTAGAGCTCTAGCCTTAAGAAAGTGCCAAGGACAGGTCACAGGTCGTGAGTCCAAGCCCCAGAACTGGAAAAAAAAAGTACCACATCTTCTTCATCCAGTCATCTACTGAGGGGCGTCTGGTGTGGTTCCATAGCTTTAGTATGGTAAATAATGCCGTTTTTCTCCTGAGGATTGTTATTGCTTTATTAGATATTTTATTATTTCGTATGAATTTTTGGATTGTTTCCTCTATTTCTTTAAAGAATGACATTAGGATACTAATGAGTATTGATTGAATTTGGAGATTCTATCCACTCCAGGTACAATGGCATTATCAAGAAGTCTAATTAAAAGGGATGTGGGAAGTGATTTGGGCTAGAGGGATGGCTACTATATTGTTAGTGGGAGTGTAAAGTCATTCAACAACTCTGGAAAGCAGTATGCAACTCCTCAAAGACTAAACATAGAGCTTCCCTATGACCCAGCAATTTCACTCCTTGGCTTTTACCCAAACGTCCACAAACTAGGACATACTAAATTCACTAGCACGACGATGTTCATTGCAGCACTATTTACCATAGTGAATATATGGAACCAACCCAGATGCCCTTCAGTAGATGAATGGACCAAGAAGATATGGTACTTATACACAATGGAATTCTATGCTGCTATCAGGAAAAGAGACATGTGGCCCCATCTGTAAGGAAGTGAAACACTTGGGGAAAAACATCCCATTAAGTGAAGAAAGTCAGACGAAAAGGAACACAGGCTCCATGGTTTCCCTCATTTGTGATAATTATTATACATCTAGTACTCTCCTAGCAGAGGATTACAATAGATCAAAACCTATTTATATAAGGTCATATTGGGTGAGACTAAGTGAAATAAAGTCTTGGATATTTAAAAAAGGGGTTTATCTTGTGTGAATGTTGTTCTTAATGTACCATATTATTTCACTTCTCTTTTTCTTTGACTTTATGGTTAATCTCATGACAGTGTTACCTGATAGATAAGTGTTTCTTTGTTTATTTGTACCATGGAAGGAATGGTGGCAAAACAAGATGAATGAGAGGGGTTAGGAGTGCAAAATTATGTGCGAAGTAATGCACTTACTACCTGATTAATGTAACTATAACCCTCTAGATAAATTATCCTGACAAGAAAACAAAAGGAAAAAAGAATGGATTAAACACTTCTAAAAGCCTAAAGTTAGATCTCTATATGTCATTCTGAAACAAAATTAACCCCCAAAATCTAAAGATTTGAAGCAAAAGCTTTTCATTTACACTATCTGTCCATCCTCAAGAATTTCATTGAAAACACTCTGCACACTGAATCTCCAACAGAACCCAGATATGTGTGTATTTATCATGATTCACCCATTACGGTTTTGCGTGGGAAAATAGAAATGAGGAATTTTTTGTATTGAAATTGAAATCTGCCTAGGTTTCTTTGTGAAGTATGAACCATTATATTGTTCTCATTTCAGTTTTGTCTTTGAATATCACATTGTATTTTATCTTTTCATACCCATCGAAGATGAAATACTAAAATCTCTTACAAAAATTTCATATCAATATTTTATATGTGCTTAATTGGTTATTTGAAATTGGATAGAGAAGGGGAGAAGTCAAGATAAGTGGGGGGGGGGAGGGAAATGGGGCCATGTCATGAGAAAGGGTATCATTGTTGGTGAAGTTATGCACCTTTTATCTGGTGAATACAACATAACTCTTCTATGAATCACAATAAAAATTATTTTTAAAATTCCATATCAGAACCCATCCAGATGTCCCTCAGTTGAAGAGTGGATCAACAAGATGTGGTATTTATACACAATGAAATTCTATGCTGCTGTCAGAAAGAATGACATCGCCCCATTTGTAAGGAAATGGAAAGACTTAGAAAAAAATCATATTAAGTGAAGTAAGCCAGACTCAAAGGAACATAGGCCCAATAGTCTCCCTCATTTGTCATAATCAGTAGAAACCTTGGGCTCTCCTAGCAGAGATTTGCAATAGAGCAAAATCTAGATACATAAGGCCATATAATATGATGCTAAATGAAAGGACCTCTAGGATATAGAAACAAAAGCCATATAACGAGTAACTGTTGTACTTAATGTACTATGTTATCACTCATCTCTTTTGCCATCTCGTGGTTATTGCATATTTTTACAATTTTTCACCTAGTTATCTGATACATTTTATATGTGCATAATTGGGTATTTGAAATTGGATAAGGAAGGGGGAAATCAAGATTAGCAAAGGGGAGGCTGAGAGGGAAATGGGGACATGGCATGAGAAAGAGTATCAATGTTTGTGAAATTATACACCTTCTATCTGGTGAATATAATGTAACCCTTCTATTAATCACAATAAAAATTATTTAAAAACAAAACAAAAAACCCAAACAAACAAAAGTTACAGAAGTTTTCTGAAATCAACTGGATAAAGATAAGGAATCTGATGAGCTAAAAAAATTCCATATCATTTCCTTTCTTGGAAAGTTTAAAAGTGTTGCAAAATCAGTGAGGTCTGGCATAATTTTCTTATTTACAAGACCAATCCATAGGACTTGCATGTATAATTGATTCTTCCCAAGTATTCTAAGACGGGTTCTGAGTATTAGCTACAGAGAAACACCAGATAGTATTATGTATATACAAAACACCATCCAAAATTTAATCAGTTTGTGGGAACTTTGTCTTCCTGAGAAAGTTACAGTTAGATGCTAAGAATGTGACAAGTAGATAGCATTAATGGGACAAGGAAATATATTTTCTTTAATAATTTGCTGTCGGGAGCAAGAGTGGAAACAAACTGTACTTTGATTTGCATCAGATAATTGCTTGATTGTCTCATTGTTTTTTGGCCTTCTCCTGTTCAATTGATCTGAGATTTACCATATGAATGTAACCCTCAACAGCTCCCTGATTAACGATCTGGATGTAACACCTGGGAGGGCCCTGGTCTCCGGAGGGGATAAAAACCTTGTGTTAAGAATAAACGGGGCAGTTTTTGCTTGGGCTGCAGACCTCCTGGACCCGATGTGTTTGTCTCTCTTCTAATTTTTCCAGTCCCTGCCCCTTATTTCAGGAACCCCAATTTGCTGCCGGGAGGCCCCGGCATCTGGCGCCCGAACAGGGACCCTGAAAATCTGGGACGAAGGTGAAGGACCCCTCCCTGTGGTAAGTAACACATCGTAGGACTATTAAGAGAGTATAGTCAGGAGTAAAAATTATGGGTCAAGCTAATAGCCATGAGTTATTTCTACCGATCTTAACAGGCCTATTTGAAGCCCACGGAACGTGGGTGGAAGAGGGGGTGCTTCAGAGCTTCCTACAGTTTCTCGAGGAGGCATGCCCGAGGTCTGTAGAGGAGGCATTCCAAAAAGCCTGGCAGCGGATAGGAAAAAGAATTAAAGATTATTATGAGGTATATGGCCCCGAAAAGACCCCAATAGAGGCTACTACTGTATGGAATTTAGTAAGTAAATAGATAGATCCTCTACATGAAGATGCTGAACTTAATCTTGAATTAAGGGAACTTTATGAGTTAAAGGACCCTTCTGAAAAACCTGAGGCTGAGCCATATGCCGCAGCCCAAGAGAGTCTAAGTGAGATCTTGAAAAGGGAACAACAACCAGTAGATATTGAGTATCAGAATTCAGGTTTGAATATCAAGGAGGAAAGTTATGATGAGTCAATGGAGGGCCGAATGGCTACGATGGAGAAGAAGTTAGAAGAAATCCTACATTTTCTATCGAAAATGGGGACAGAGCAGAGAGCCCCCTCAGAAGTAGGAAAGAAATATGACCCTCAGGCCACTATGGTGTCTGATTCTAAACCTTACCCCTCACACCCACCGCCTCCGGCTGCAGCCTTACGGCCTCAATCCCTTTCTCAACCTTTAGGCAAGCCTAAAGGCCCTAGCAACAAGTCCCTTTTAACAGGCACTACAACCAGGCACAGTGCATCGCAATTAAACCTGGCTCAGGCTGCTAGAGAGAGGGAAGGTATTTCAGGGCCTCGATGCTTCCCTAGTTTAGTTGATCATGATGAACAAGTATACCATCAGCCTGTTCCTGTTAAACTATTACAGGATTTAAAAAATGCCTGCTCCCAATATGGGCCAACTGCCCCTTTTACTCAAGTAATATTGGAGGCCGCGTGTGCTGGTATTGCATGCCCAAATGACTGGAAGCGGCTTGCCAGAGCATGCCTTAGTGCAGGAGAGTACTTATTATGGGAGACAGAGTTCACTGCACAGTGTCGGGCTAAAATTGAAACAAATAGGTCTAAGAACCTGCCTTACACTGTTGATCAGTTGTTAGGAGAGGGAACCTATAAAAACACCGAAGATCAATTGGGTTATGCAAAGGAGGCCTATTTACAAATAAATGCTGCGGCGAGAGAGGCTTGGAAAAAGTTACGCAATTCCAATCGTACAAAAAATCTAGTAGAAGTTAAACAGGGACCGAATGAACCTTATCTAGAATTATTGTCTCGATTAATGGAGACTGCAGACTGCCTAGTACAAGATGAGAATGCAAGGAAGATTATAGTTAGACACCTAGCCTATGAAAATGCCAACGCCGCCTGTCAGGCGGCTATCAGACCCCATAGGAATAAGGGAGGAATCATGGACTTTATTTCACTGTGTGCTGATATTGGACCCTCCCATGTACAAGGCCTTACTTTAGCCGCCGCTCCTCAAGGAAAGACTGTTACTGAGTCTCTAAAATATAGAGGTCAGCGGCATTCTCGGGATGCTAGACCCCCAGGGCGTTGCTTTTCTTGTGGACAAATAGGACATTGGATGACGCAATGCCCACGCCAGGCCAGGCAAAAGAGAGAAAAATCACCTGGCACATGTCCACGCTGTGGTAAAGGGAAGCACTGGGCTAAAGATTGCAGGTCAAGAACAGATCACAATGGCCGCCCGCTTTCGGGAAACTGGAGGAGGGGCCAGCCCCTGGCCCCGCAAAACCATGGGGCAGTCCCTCCCTCTTCTCGGCCACAAGTGCATCTTCTAACAACCCCCCAAGATCAGTCTCCGGCCTCCTCCGTGCCACCCCAGGAAGTGCAGGATTGGACCTCTGTTCCTCCACCTGCTCAGTATTGACCCCAGAGATGGGGACACAAGCTCTCCCCACGGGGGTCTTCGGCCCCCTTCCCCCGGGAGTGGCTGGATTGCTGTTAGGGCGAAGTAGCTCAGCCCTTAAAGGGATACAGATTACACCTGGCAAAATTGACCAGGATTTTACTGGAGAAATCAAAGTTATGGCCTCTGCCCCGAAACACGTGGTATCGATCCCAGCCGGTCAAAAATTAGCACAATTAATACTTGTGCCTTTACCTCCCGGGGAGACTGCTAATTCCCCATGTGGACAGAGAGGATTTAGATCTTCTGATATCTATTGGGTACAAAGCATAAAACAAGAGAGGCCTGAGATGACTATATTTATACAAGAAAAGCCCTTTAAAGGAATATTAGACACTGGAGCAGATGTGTCTGTGATATCTAAAAAACATTGGCCAGCCCAATGGCCCCTGACAACCTCTATGACTTCCCTACAGGGGGTTGGGCAAGCAACTGACCCACAGCAGAGCAGTGCGATCCTTGTTTGGAGAGATGAGGAAGGGCACTCTGGTCATTTTCTGCCATTTGTCTTGGATCATCTGCCAATTAATTTATGGGGTCGTGATATCATGGAAAAAATGGGAGTGTATATGTTTAGTCCTAGTGCTGCGGTCACTAAGCAGTTACTTGATCAAGGCCTCCTCCCCTTTAGGGGACTAGGCCGAGCAGCACAGGGGGAGCTAGAGCCACTCCAACCCCAGTCTCACCCTACGAGACAAGGATTGGGGTATCCCTTGACGGGAGCTGTCGTTTGCCCTCCCCCTCATGCTGATCCCATAAATTGGCTCTCTGAACGACCGGTATGGGTTGAACAGTGGCCTCTTTCACTAGAAAAGATCATTGCAGTACAGCAGCTGGTACAGGAGCAGCTGGATTTGGGGCATGTGGCCCCTTCTAACTCTCCATGGAATTCTCCAATTTTTGTTATAAAGAAAAAGTCAGGTAAATGGAGGCTGTTACAGGATTTGAGAAAAATAAATGCCACAATGGAACTGATGGGGGCCCTACAGCCTGGCTTGCCTTCACCCATGGCAATCCTAAAGGATACTTATAAGATTATTATAGATTTGAAGGATTGTTTCTATACTATACCCCTGGCGCCTCAAGACTGTAAGCGCTTTGCCTTCAGTGTCCCCTCTGTTAATTTTAAAGAACCCATGAAGCGATATCACTGGCTTGTGCTCCCACAGGGCATGGCAAATAGCCCAACTTTATGTCAAAGTTTTGTGGCTAGAGCCATTTCTTCCACTCGTGAAAAATTTTCTTCTGTTTATATTGTTCATTATATGGATGACATCTTGTTGGCTTGTTCTGACCCTATCGTCGTACGACAAGCCTTTGGACAACTAAAGCAGGATCTGAGCCTCTTTGGCCTTGTAATAGCAGCTGAAAAGGTTCAGGAACACCCGCCTTTTACATATCTAGGCCATATATTAGGCCCACACTATTTTAAAAGCCAAAAAATACAATTAAAAACTTCACACTTAAGAACTCTTCATGATTTTCAGCAATTCTTAGGAGATATAAATTGGCTTCGGCCTTATCTAAAGCTCTCCACAGGAGAGTTAAAACCCCTCTTTGATCTCTTAAAAGGAGATACCAACCCTACATCCTTGCGCGAATTAAATCCTGACGCCAGGAGGGCCATCCAAATTGTAGAAAAGGCAATTTCCCAGCAACAAATGACCTATTGTGACTATTCTAAACCCTGGGGAGTTTACATTTTAGCTACTTCTCACTCCCCAACTGCTGTATTGTGGCAGGATGGCCCACTTTTATGGCTTTATCTACCATCAACACCCGGCAAAGTGCTGACCCCCTACTACGAATTGGTAGCTAATCTGATACACATGTGCCGAGTGGATTCCCGTAAATATTTAGGTCAGGAACCTCATTTTATCTGTGTCCCATATAATTTACAACAACAAGATTGGCTATTCGCCCATTGCGATCCTTGGGCCATTGCTTGGGCCAATTATACGGGAAAAAATTTGCATCACTACCCGTCTAACAAACTTCTCCAATTTGCTGCGTGTCATACGTTTCTATTTCCTTCCATAGTACAGGCCTCGCCTTTATCTTCTGCCGCTTTGGTATTTACAGATGGATCCTCAAATGGAACGGCTGCTCTGACCATTAATGGGAAAACTCAATCTTGGGTTACAGGTTTTTCCTCCGCCCAAGAGGTGGAGTTAGAGGCTGTTTTACAGGCACTCGTCCTGTTACAAGACGAGCCCTTTAACTTATACTCAGACAGTCAATATGTAATTCATGCTCTTCAAGTCATAGAAACTGTTCCCTTTATTGGAACTACTAACTCCAATATTCAGACCCAATTTCGCCAAATACAAACTTTGCTTTGTTCTCGCAACCACCCCTGTTTTTTTGGCTTTGTTCGAGCTCACACTAATCTTCCTGGCCCTTTAAGTGAAGGCAATGCGGTCACTGACTCTGCCACCAGAGTTTACTTAACTCAGGTTGAACTTGCTAAGCAGTCACATGCCATCCACCATCAAAACAGTCGAGCCTTGCGCCAACAGTTCAAATTATCTAGGGAAACAGCAAGGCAAATAGTTAAGACTTGCTCCAACTGTGTCCCTTTTTCACCAGCCCCCCATTTAGGTATAAATCCACGAGGACTGCTTTCTAATCACATTTGGCAGATGGATGTCACGCATGTTCCATCATTTGGCCGATTAAAATATGTTCATGTTACTGTAGATACTTATTCTAATTTTATCCTGGCCACCCCCCTTGATGGGGAAGCCACTAAACATTGTATCTCTCACTGCATTCGATGCTTTGCTGAGATGGGGATTCCCTCGCAAATAAAAACAGATAATGGCCCTGGCTATGCAAGCCGAGCATTTCAATCCTTCTGCCGTTCCTATAATATCACTCATATTACAGGCATTCCTTACACTCCTCAAGGTCAAGGCATCGTGGAGAGAGCTAATGGATTATTAAAACACCAAATTGCTAAAATACAGAAAGGGGAGTCGTATCCCGCTACCCCTGTGAATATACTTAATCATGCTTTATTTGTTTTAAATTTTTTGAATTTGGATTCAAATAATTTATCTGCTGCTCAGCGATTCTGGGAAAAAAGAGAGCAGCGTCCTTTTGCCTTAGTGAAGTGGAAGGATCCCCTAACTGGTGCTTGGCATGGACCCGATCCTGTTCTAACCTGGGGTCGAGGGCATGTATGTGTTTTTTCACAAGGAGAAAATGACGCCCGCTGGCTGCCTGAACGCTGCGTTCGGATCGTGGAGAGTGACAGTGGCCATCCAAGCAGCGACTCACTGGGCCTACACCCCCAACCCTCCAGTGGTGCATCCTGCGACGTGGAAAGGACCTGAGTTATTCGTGCATGTCTATTGGGACTGCTACTGATCCACTTGTTCCACACATTCATATGAGCTGTGTTTCTCCTCCTTTTACTATTATGTAGGGACCTTTTAACATATTCATTGACTCTACACAATTTAATATGTGACATTATTTTGTCTTTACCATCCCTCTTCTTAATAACCTTTTTTGTAAAAGATGCCCAGGTGAAAAGCAAAGGCCTCCAGAGGTAAGTAGAAGTCGGCCGACCCCCTGTATGTCTGTGTTTTGTTTTATTTTTTTTATTCCATTTTATTTTATTTTATTTAAAAAAAAAAAAAAAAAAAAAAAAGGTGCACTGTGGGCCTAAAATAGAGGCCTGGGTGGTCAAGGGACGCCTTGACCCCCCTTCCCCTTCTGAGTTTCTTGTCAATATCAAGGCATACCAGAGAGTCCCACCTGCAAGACATGTCTAAATCTAAAATTAGCTGTTAAGTGTATCTGATTGAGTCCAATTTTCTTGTTATATGTCAATGTCTGATTATTTAAAAGTCTCCGCTTCTCTGTCTTGTTCATGTTACATATTTTACTTTGTCCAGTTTTTGTCTTTAAAATTGGTACCATTTCTAAGTGTGGGTCCTTATGGTTTTTCTGTGCGTACTCAAGCACACATCCTTGTTATTTATTTGAACATTTCTGGGCCTAGCATGGCCGCTCCCCCATGTCTGCAGTTGTAACAAGCCCTGGAAAAATAAATTCCAGCTAAGCTGCCTTGCAAAAAGTTTGGTTTCGAACCTGGTTCTCACCTGTAAGAGTAAAATTGGCAAAACTCTCTTGACACAAACTTCCGGAAATTGAACGGCCGATATTAATTTTGCGCGCTTTATGATCTTTGAGTATGAATGTGTGTGAATGAGTGAGTGAACATGTTCAAGGTTAAATTGTCAGCATGCTGAAAAAAAAAAAAAGGATAAATTTATACTTAAACACAAAGACAATTGGGTAAATCTAAGCTTAAAACTTCAAGAAAAATATTAGGTTTGGATGTTTTACAATGTCTCAAAGAATTATTGTGTTGTCTTAAAGAAAAACTGGTAAATATTTTTCTAGATCCTGAAATCTGCATTTTATTGCAGGGCATACAGCTGTTTACATTGTAAACATTGTATCCTGTTCAGCTCAGAGGTGTTAGGGAATTTGGGATTTATTACTTTAAGTTAAAGTTTGGAAACATGTATTAGAGATTTAAATGTAAAATTGTTCATTAACGTCAGAAACTTTGCCTGTCCTTTCTTGCAAACTGACACTAGAAATCTGATGGTAAAATGTGGATAATGTGATTAGTATTTTAAAGGAATGTTAAAAAGGAAGAAAACTAAGTCCAGACTTGGACTTTTGGTGCACTGATGTCTATAGTTCTTGCATTAGGGAAAAACTGTTATTTGAGTTTAAACTGTCGTTGGAGTTTTAGACAGTAATCTAAACTGCATAAGAGCCCCTTTTTTCTAAAAGGCAAGAGGAGTGCCTTGGGCCCTAGGGGGCCTGAGGGCAGGAGCTCTTTGTGCCCTTAAAGGTTTTTCAATTGCAAATAAAGGCTAAGGTGTTAATTGTTTAAGCCAGTATCAGTAAAAGTTATTAAGAACATTGGAAATGGGTTTCTAAACAATATTTGAAAGTGAAGTTGTCTTATATGTTTAAAGAAAGAGAGAAAAGGAAAATCAGGACTACCAAAGTAATTGCTTAATTGCTATTTCAGCTTGCTCTTGTAACTTCCAGCTAGCCCATTGGAGAAGAACAGCAATCCTTATTCAGATGTAACTTTGGCCTTTTCCAGGTTCTAGGTAAGCTCATGCTTAGAGACTATTTCTGTGTCTACCACCTTGTTGCTCTATTGGAGATACATGGCCGTTCGTAGGACTCACTGATCTGAAAACTGCAGTTTTGAGCCAACCCCGGGCAAAGCAAAGTCCCTGTGAGATTGTGGTGTCTAATCTGGCAGCAGAGTGCTATTAAGGCAGAGTTGCTTTGGAGCTTGAAGCCGCAGAGTGCTAGCTCTGAGCTGAACAGCTGGGGGACAGCACTCAAGCACCAAGCTCAGGACTCACAGTGGCAGGGTGCTAGCCTTGAGCTGGAGAGCTGAGGGACAGTGCCCAAGCCCTGAGTTCAAGTCCAGCAACTAAGCAAGTGAATTGCCAATGGGACATTTATCCCTGTGTGGGGAAACTCTACTGGGACACGACGCAGAAAGCCTCTGCTTGGATGGCAGAGATGGTGTCAGATCTTAGTCACTTGTGCTTGGCCGATCAAATTAATCAGAGCCGGGAGGTCATAGAATAGTTTGTAAGCATGCCTTACTAATGCCCGTGCCTTTCATAACTGGGCAGGAACTTGTCAATCTTCTGTGATAGTGGATAGTTTAAAGCCCTAATTGAGCAAAATTTTTATTTATTTATTTATCTATTTATTTTTGACACCAGCCACAAATTCAGGAAAAGTTTGTGGATCTGAGACTTGTGTCTCTATTAATCTGTTTAGATCTGACAACTGAAGCATTGTTAAGGTTGCAGAAATTTAGTTCCCCAGACAATCAAGAAAAGGCTTTTGCAAATGGGTGCTATGTAACTACACTATTGTAGCCAAAGATGGTTTGTGCAGTTGTTAAATGTCAAATATGATCTCTAGTTTGGAGTAAATTATTATTCCTGATATCTAATCCTTGCAATCCCTAATAAACAGGCTAGGCTTTTTAAGGTCCCTGGTCAAGCACAGAGACAACGCCCCTGAGTCAGCTTGAAGAAGTCACAGAAGCCGAATCTCCGCCCATCTATCCCCTTTAGATGAAGGGACCAGTCATTTTTGGAAAGTGAGACAGGATAATGAGATATTAGAGATAGTGAAAAGAATAGAAATTGCACTTGTGTTTCTTTTAAAATAAAGACGGGGGATATGTCGGGAGCAAGAGTGGAAACAAACTGTACTTTGATTTGCATCAGATAATTGCTTGATTGTCTCATTGTTTTTTGGCCTTCTCCTGTTCAATTGATCTGAGATTTACCATATGAATGTAACCCTCAACAGCTCCCTGATTAACGATCTGGATGTAACACCTGGGAGGGCCCTGGTCTCCGGAGGGGATAAAAACCTTGTGTTAAGAATAAACGGGGCAGTTTTTGCTTGGGCTGCAGACCTCCTGGACCCGATGTGTTTGTCTTTCTTCTATTCTTTCCAGTCCCTGCCCCTTATTTCAGGAACCCCAATTTGCTGCCGGGAGGCCCCGGCATCTTGCAAGTATAGTTCCTTTTGTGTGTGGGTCATAGGGCTTGAACTCTGGTCTTGGGTGCTGTCCCTGAGCTCTTCACCTTTAGGCTACTTCCCTACCCCTGGGCGTAGGTGTTGTCTCTGAGCTCTTCAGCTCAAGGTTACTCCTCTGCCCCTGCAGCTACAGCCTCACCTCCAGTTTTCTAGTCTCAGGGTCTTTAGTGCCTGGGCTGGCTTTAAGCCATGACCCTCAGATTTCAGCCTCGTCAGTACGAGGATTGGAGTCATGAGCCATCCGGCCCATCTCTAGGTATAGTTCTTAAATGTTGAACCTAGAGTGGACTCAGTGTCATTTAGAACTCTGTCACGAATCCTCATATACTGATACTAATTGCATTGTCTATTTGTGTATAAATTGCCCCACATATTCATTTCATATTTAGCTTATTTGGGATCTACTTACTCACCTTCTTACTGCTGAAAAGCATAGTCTTTCAATCAGTTTCAGAAAGTTCAAAGCTGTTGAAAAATTGATAACTTTTTGGCTTCAGTTTGGCTTAGTGGTTAAGAGTGCTTGCCTAGCATGTACAAAGACCAAGGCTTGATTCCTTGGTGCCACACACTTTTTAGAAAAAGCTGGAATTGGTGCTGTGGCTCAAGCCTTGAGAAAGCCTGAGCTCAAGCCTTGAGTTCAAGTCCCAGGAGTGGCAAAGATAGTTGATAATTTTCAACATTGATAAATTCACCTGTAATCTTTATAGGTGAACTATTAGAATTATCAGAATATGAATATTCATAACAGAACAGTCACCACTCTTCTGACAGAAACAATATGAAAACGTGGAGAAATTGAAAACTGTATATGCAACAATCTGCCCATTAGACCAGTATCCAACTAAAATATGCCTCTCATATGTATTATTTTACAAAATATATTACCTATTGAATGCTCCATGTGATTGAATTGTTATTAAAAACAGAATCCTCTGATCCTGATTCATGTCGGAAGGACATCAATTTGAGGTGAAGAATTGGAGTTCATTTTTCTGAAACAGAAGCTGAAGCCCTACCACAATCAAGAAGCAATATACTTTTTCAAATTTTATGAAGAAAATAGGCAATTTTAGATATTTATTTTGGGCTCTACCTAATGCAGATCACTTTCTTTCACACTGTGGTACCTCCCAGATACAGATATTCTCTAGGAACGACAATATGTACTTTGCATAGGATGTCTGGGCTTGAAACTACAAATGTTCATTGAGATTTGAATTTCTCTGATTTATATGTCATTAGAAACATATCCTCCCATGACTAAGGTTTCAACCTTAGTCAAGTCTATAATAAAAACATTCCAAGTGCAGGTAAGCATTGATTAATCTTCTTACTACCTTCTGATAAGAAGCCTCAATCATTATGAAGAGGAGACAATTACTTTTGTTTTTTTGTGCATGATATCATAAGAAGTATTCATTTAAGCATACATAGGACACACTATGAGCACCCACACTTACAGAGGATTCTTCTCATATTTTTAGGAATTAGAATTTTCAACAGGGAAAGGCAGACTTTATTAAATCTGGTCACAAACAACTTTATATCAGACATCTAACCCCATTGTTGACACTTGCTTTGCTGTGGTTCTGAAGTCCCAATGATAGACTGATTTTAAATATATTCTCTAGAAAGGTTAATTCCCTTCAGAAAACAGAAAAAATTCACTAGGAATAATTAGATTTTAAATTTGTGCTGGGAAATTCAATGTGGTTAATTACCTAAGGTATTCCACAATTTGGTACCAGGGGATAAGGTGAGTATTCAAATATGGATTGTAACTATGAGGGTTCATGAAAATAAGTAAAAGAAACCATTTGGGCAACACTTGCTAAAATTAGTATTTCCACTCAAAATACACAATTGCTTAGAGACACTCCAATGTGATGTCAAAAGAGGAGTTCACAGGCTTGTGTAAATAAACTACACCTTCATTTTCTGATGTGAGCCAAATCATGCAATAAAACAACTCAATGCTATTAATGACTTGATTTTTTTCATAAATATAGAAGTAGATAATCAAAACTGAATTATCTCTCTCCATCTCTCTGTGTATTGGTCTCTGTCTTCTACTCTCTCTTTTCTCTCTTTCCTTCATTCAATGCATGATTTCATTCTCTTCTTGTGTGATTAAATTACAACTATAATTGAAAATGTGAAAAATATCATCCATTGCTTGATAGACATTATAGAAACATACAGGATTTTTTCCATAATGAAGGATGCAAATTTTGAAAAAAGAAGAGCTTGTCCTTTTGCCTTTGATCTGAATATTAGAGCTCTTCTATTTCCAGTACCACAGGACATAGAGATAAAGATTAAAAAAACATAGCAGGGAGTATTTAGTGCAGGTTAGATGATGCAGGAGATCGAGTCTCTAGTTTGAAGACACTGGAGATTACGTACAGAAAGACCACAAATTATTGAAAACAAATCTAAAACACACTGCAGAGCTCAAGAGCTCCAGGATAAAATCAGAAAGGCTGATTTTTATGGCACAGCATTCTATACTATTGATCTCTTTCTCCAGGCCTTCCTCAATACCAATTGCTATACATGCATTCTGAATCCTTACCCAAAAAACTACCAGAGATTATCACCAATGCAAAAGCAAGAGAGTCTTTATTGCAAGCTCAAGCCTGGTCCCTAGTGCACCTTCTGAATCATCCTGTTTCCCCCTTCTCTTTTCTATTTCAAATAAAAAAATTAACATATATACAATATAAAGGTAACAAAGTCAGATACAGTAAAAATATGAGATTAACCAAAGGTCAACAAAGGAGAAGAGAAACAAGAACACAGTACACTATGAAGAACATTTATCACACAAGATAAAGCTAAAGATCCTTTCATTTAGTCTCATCCTATATGTTCTTATGTATCTAAGTTTTGTGTTATTGCAATCCTCTGCTAGGAGACTCCAAGATGTGTACTAATTATTACAAATGAGGGAAACTATGAAGCCTGTCTTCCTTTGTGTCTGGCTTACTTTACTTAACATGATTTTTTCCAAGTATTTCCATTTCCTTGCAAATGGAGTGATGTCATTCTGACAGCAGCATAAAATTCCATTGTGTATAAATACCACATCTTGTTGATCCACTCATTAACTGAGGGTCATCTAGGTTGATTCTATATCTGTGCTATGGTAAATAGTGCTGCAGCGAACATTGTTGTGCTAGTGGATTTAATATGTCCTTGTTTCTGGACGACTGAGTAAATGCCAAGTAGTGGAATTTGTGAGTCATAGGGGAGTTCTATGTTTAGTCTTTTGAGGAACCTCCATGATGCTTTCTAGAGTGGTTGAAAAAGTTTACACTCCAGCACTAACCTGAAATTTCAAACTCCTAAATTATTTACTTGTGGTTAATTACATAGGAAATACATCATGGAAACTTACTGTAATTTTGTTAGTGAATACTGATGCAATTTTCCTATGCATTTTGATCCTGTTTTGATTCAATCTGAAGAATAGTTTACATACTCATACTTAATTGTATATATGTATATTTATAATTTATACTTTAATTATTTATGTGTTTCTCACATTGAAATTTTTTCCATGTAAGTGTATTTCCTTGCCATCCCTACTAACTGTGGTTGTTACTTCCCTATACCCTTTGTGATTTTCACACACACAAATGGAAAAGCAGGATTTTTTCTCATTGTTGTTATGTATGGACCCTGGCAATCATGAAAAATTTCTCCAAATTTTTCCTGCAGGTTTTTCCATTTCATCCCTTTATACCTTCAGATTCTTTAACAATAATGACCATTTTAGGATACTTCTTGTTTAATAATCCATCTTTTTCCTTTATATTTTGTATGCCTTTGAATTGGAGAACAAAATTGATCATATTGATTTTTGATTGAAGGAAATACATTCTGCAATTTGTTATAAAGTATCAGAATCATTTCTTCAATTTTTCTCTGATGTATTTTATATCAGTAATGATTCTGTTACTTTGATAATTTAGAAAATGTCGACAGTATATTGGTGAAGCTTATTGGGTTTTAATTGAATAAACTTAGATGAATTTAACACAACCTGTTAAAATAATGGATTTTGATTAGGGTCAAAGTTCACATATTCACCTAATTTTTAATGTTTCTAGAGAAAGTGTCCAAGAATTATTCCTAAGAATTGTGTATATTATTAAGAATCCTGTGAAAATGAAATGCAAGAAAGCTTTAAATTCTTCATAGTAATTGGCAATGTGGTAGTTTAAATTGTCAGTATATCTATCACATCTAATGAAGTTGTTTGCTGCTGTTAGGCTGGAAATGAATAGTAGTGTTATTTCTAATTCCTTGCAGAAATGATTCATCGGGCAAAACCTGTGAGTACAAACTTTTTCTGAGTTTATGATGAACTAAAATAGTAAATATATTCTGACTCTCAAAGAAATGAATGGACTTTTATTTACACAATCTCTACATCCTCACCAATTTCTTTGGAAAATTCATTGTTCATACAGAATCCTTAAATTGATCCAGGTGTGCCTGATTCACCCATTTCAGATTGCATGGGAAAACAAAAGGGAGAAAACATGGGTAATGAAGTAAAAATCTGCCTAGATTTTTCTGTGGAGAATAAACCACCTTATTCTTTTCATTTCAGTTATGGTTGTCTTTAAATATCAAATATCATGTTAGTTTTTATTCCTCTAGCATATGACAACATATAATGCTATTTAAACTCTTACTCAAAATATCATATTAATTCCTTGTTTGGAAAGTTTACTAGATTCTGAAAACCGTATATTTCTGGCAAAATTTTCATTCTCTACAAGATTCTAACCAATCCCTATGATTTGCATGTATAATTAATTCTCCCAATGAAACTTCTGAATATTACTTGTAGAAAAACATCATTTTATATATACATGAAATAGCATCAAAAATGTATTGAGTGTATGTAAACTTGCACATTCAGAGAAGGTTACAGTAATAGATGAGAATCTGAGAAGTACACCCAGCATTAATGGGCCAAGGAAAGAAGTGTTATTTAATCTTTTACAGGTATCATTCTAAAATGTTGATGATAGGGTAGACCTACTGTTACTCAGGACTCCAAGAATCCATATATTCTGACTCCAGTTTCATCTTAAACTTGTGTATAAATCGCCCCATATATTGAAAGTATTCTTAGCTGATTTGGAATTCTTTTCTTCTTTCCAGTTGTGGGGCTTGGGCTCAGGGCCTGAGCATTGTCCTTGGACTTTTCTCAAGGCTAGAGCTCTAGCACTTGAGTCATAGCACCACTTCCAGCTTTTTTCTATGTATGGGGTACCAAGGAATCAAACCTGGGTCTTCCCACATGCTAGGCAAGGATTCAACCACTAGCCAAACTCCTGCCCCTGATTTGGAATTCTTTTACTCATTTTTAAAGATAAAAGATATGGCCTTTCATTCTGTTTTAGGAAGTCCCAACATGTCAAATAAATTGATAAATTTAAAATTTTGTAAATTCACTGGTCATATACATGTGAGTTGTTGGAGTTCATTAATAACATAAATATATGCCAGTCCTTCTCACACTGATTTTTTATTGTTAAAATGCAATTGTTTCTGTGTATGATCCTGTGTACTGTAGTTACAGATACTTTTGGGATCCCTCAGAAAGTTTGACCACCTCTTGTACATTAAGGAACTGAACTCTAATGCTTCAATGATGGGTTGCAGTCTGTATCTTGAAATGGAACAATCTGCAACTATTCTTATCTTAGGAATATTCACAACAGTGGCCATTCAAGTGGTATAGAATCAAGGTGGAAATTTGGGAGAATTAAAGTCTTGTATGTAAAAATCTGTTTGCCCATTAGGCCAGTATGCAAGTCAAATAAGCATTCACATACATTTCATTTCAACCAACCTATTTCATAATATCTTAATTAGTGAAATGGAAGGCAGCATGATTCAGGGAGTTGTTATCAACAATGGAATTCTCTGACCATGCTTCCTGTTGGATTTCCATCAATGTCAGTTGGAGAATTAACTTTTATGAAACAGGAGTTGAATCCCACCCACAATTGTGAAACAATATTTTCTTGCATTTTTAATTTAATTTTGTTGTCAGGATAATGTAGAGATGGTTTATAGTCACATTCATCAGGGACTAGGTGCATTACTTCTCACACATTGATACCATTTCTCAGGTTTTTTATCAGTTTCTTTTCCCCCAACTCCTCCCAATCACCTTATTTCCCCTTCCCCTTCCCTATTTCAATAAACAAATAAACCTATATATAATATACCAGGTAACAAAGTCAAATACAGAGATAACATGAGTTTAACTTTAAGGGCAAAAAAAAACGAATAACATAGTACATTAAGAACAACAATTAGGAAAGATAATGCTTTTGTTTTCAATTCCTACAGTCTCTTTCATTTAGTCTCATTCTGTATGACCTTACATACACCATTTCTGAGCCATTGTAATCCCCTGCTAGGAGAATCTTAGATGTGAACTGATGATTACAAATGAGGGAAACCATGTTCCTTTGGGGTCTGGCTTCTTCACTTAATAGGATTTTTCCCAAGTCTTTCCATGTCCTTACAAAAGGGGCAATGTCATTCATTCTGATGGCAGCATAGAATTCCATTGTGTATAAGTAACACGTCATGATCTAGTCATCTACTGAAGGGCATCTATGTTGGTTCCATGTTTTTGCTATGGTAAATAGTGCTGCAATGATCATTGCTGTGCTAGTAGTGTTAGTATGCCCTTCTTTCAGAATACCTTGTTAAATGTCAAGGAATGGAATTGCTGGGGCCTAAGGGAATCACCATACTGCTTTCCATAGTGGTTGAACGATTTTGCACTCCCACCAACAGTGTAGTAGTGATCCCTCCTGGCTGCATCCCTGCCAACATCTGTCTTGATCATAGCAATTCTAACAGGAGTGAGGTGGAATCTCAAAGTTGTTTTGATTTGCATTTCTTTTATGGCCAGAGATGTTGAGCATTTCTTCATGTGTCTATAGGCCATTCCTATTTTCTCTTCACAGAAGTCCCCCTTTAAGATGGTTGTTTCTTTGAAGATTTATGTTGGATAGATTCAAGTTTTTGAGCTGTAGGTATATTTTAAACATGAGGCCTTTGTTAGTGAAGATCTCCCACTCTTTGGGCTTTCTATTTAATGTGTTAGGTATGTCCCTAGCCATACAGAAGCTATGCAGTTTAATGCAGTTTCATTTGTCGGAACTTTCTTTAATTTGTTGTGTTTCTGGGTTTTATTAAGAAACTTTCAGCCTGTGCCAATGAGTCCTAATGTGTCTCCTGTTGCTTCTTGTAAAGTTTTCAGGGTATCTACTTTCATCTCAAAGTCTTTGATCCTTTTGGAATTAATTAATTGTTGCAGGGTGACATAGAAGGATCCAACTTTAGTTTTCTATAGGTGCTAGCACCATGTGTTGAAGAGGCTGTCTTTCTTCCATCTAATTTTTGTGGCTTACTTATTGAAGATTGGTGGCCACATGTCTGTGAGTTGATTTTTGGGGTTTTCAGTTTCATTTAACTGTTTGGCCAAATCTTGTTCCAGTACCCAGCAGTTTTGATTAGTATAGCTCTGACATAGAAAGTAAAGTTTGGTTTTGATATTCCTCCATCACTGGTCTTTCTAAGGAGGATTGTTTTTGCTACATGGGAACATTTATCATTTCATATGAACTTTTAGATTACTTCCTCTATTTCCTTAAAGAATGGCCTTGGTATATTGATGCGGATTGCATTGAAATTTGGCTGAATGGGCATTTAGTAACCTATGATTTCTTTCTTCTTTTATAGTTTTCATTAAATAATTCCTTTTCATCTTTGGTTAGGTTAATTCCTAAACATTCTATTGCTTTGGAGGCTATTGAAAATGGAATCATTTTCTTGATTTCTACTTCTGTTTGTGTATTTTGTCATGCAGACTTTGGAAAGTTGTTTTTGTGTCCTGCCACTTTGATACAGTGGTTTATTAGTTCTAGGAGTTTGGGAATGGAATGTGTCGCATTGTTCAGGGAGAGGATCATATCATCTGTGAATAGGGATAACTTAATTTCTTCTTCCCCTGTGGGCATCCCTTTGATGTCCTTCTCTTGCCTTATTGGTCTGGCTACAGGTTAAAGGGCTATATTGAAGGTAAATAGATCTAGTCTTTCTCCAATTAGTATGATACTGGCTGAAGGTTTGTATTAAATGGCTTTAATTGTTTTAAAGAATATACTTTTCCCCCTTGTTGCCTGTCCTCATGATTTCCCCAGGACAGTTTTCATCAGTCAGGGCTCTTCAGCTTCGTTTCTACTCAGCAACAGCTTTGGCTCTCCCAAATCTTCTGAATTTCCAGTCTGCTCATATGCATCCTTTTAATTTGCATGCTCCACTGGAGGGACCCCTGTGGCCTCTCAAAATCTAACTCTTTGTCAGTAAAAACCCCTTAATCTCTGTACCCAGCTACCTTAACAAGTACAGTTACAAACCTAAGCCTCTAGTATCTGGGTGAGAGAACCTTTTTCAAATGGGTGTGGTGAATTTCATTCTGCTCATGTCAGAGACAGGAAAACACACACCTATACACATATACCTATACTAACATAGCTAAGTATGTATATGCCTAATAATTTACTATCAGTGTCATAACTAGATACACACTAGATAAAATAGCTCATAAAGATAAAACACATATTTATCTATAATTGATTTGATTATGGAAGTTTTTTTCACCTTGATTCATTATTGAGGTGTCTGAATCCAATTCAAATTCTCTTTTGTGAAAATTTCATTATAGTAAAATGATAAGAAAATTCTTTCACACTTACAAAGCCTATTTAAAATGTACCAATGGGTTGATAGAAATAGGCATAGAAGTAAGGCAGGGCTAATGGGAAGAAGAAAACTTGGTCCACCAGGAAAAAGATGACACAACACACACATCCAAAATCCTCCACCCCAGGAGTCAGTTAAAAATGTAAATGAATTGGAATCAGCATTAGCAGGAAAGACCAAGAACAGATTATCATTGCCAATTTAAGGTTCATCTATACTTCTCACAAATTTATTCAACCCTACTCTCACACGCACGTCAATTCAGCAACAATCTCAAGAGCTAGATTTATTTTAAATTCCGGAGTAAGAAATCTTCTCCACAATTTGTCTTGGAAGATAGTACCAAAAGAGCCCTGCCTAGCAAAGAACAACAAGATATGCAGGGGAAGATGGGTCCTGAAAACCAGGAATCATGGAAGGAGAAAATAGTGCTTCCTCATATATTGAGTCATTTTACACTTATATTTTCAAAATTAACCAGAGGTGAGAGGTCTAGAAAGATCATGAACCAGCTGCTCAACTAATGTACATATGTGACTACATTCTAACTGGACATGAATTTATATACTCACCATTGTTGTCTGCTGTTTGTTATTTAAAGTAAGTCTCAGAGTCAGGACAGTTTAACTTGGCATCTTCCTCAGTGCCATATTTCTCTACAATCCAAACATCTACCAAGGGCAACGAGTGGACCATTATCCCCTCCAAACCCGACCTAGCCTATGACTGGTTATTCTCAGCTGATCCACCAAGCTCTCCCCTTCCCAAAAACTTTAGATAGATACATCCTTCCTACTCCCAGTACATGTATTAAAAAACTCTTCCTTCCTTGTAAAGGGCCACAACTGAGTTCATGCTCCAAATGGTAATTCTTTGGCTTGTGGCCAGGATTTGTTCTCCTGTGTCATTTCTGTTAACTGATCCTTCCACCTTGACACCTTTTACCTGATCTCATCTTTTCAAACGTTTCTTGTTAACAGAATAATAGCCCTCACTCAAGACACCACCTATTGAAAGGCAATGCTATCCTATTAAGACAGGCAATGCAAGGCTTCACTGACAAGTGCACATCTTTCTGTCACATAACACATAATTATGAACTGGGAATAAACATATACACACTGATATCTGTTTTGATGTTGGATTTACAACAATATATTTTGAAAACACACTGAGTAATATCCATGTGAAACAATTTTTCCCATGATGTCTCTCTGTTTTAATAATAGAACAATTAAGTCAATGAAAGAATTAAATCATTGGGTGGGTAGCCTTAATATCTTCACATGAGATTATGTAAAATATGGTAATCCTGGTGTACTGACATTCTGTGGGATCTAACATCAAATGTTTTAAAATTCTTTAAGAATGACCAGGAATGATAATATCTACCTAATCCTGATAGAAATGCTTTTAAAATCTACTTAATCCTGAGAGAAGTTTTCTGTCTTCTACTTGAAGGAAACATAGTTGATTAATCAGGCTCATTTTGAGGATTAAGGATCACATCTTTCAACAAAGCAAAATATTAAATTAGCCTTCCTAAAACATAGGCTGAAATTTCTCTGCCGGTAATTTATCTGCATAGAAGTAGTATATTTCAAAATACAATATAATACAGAATCCCAAGTATCCTAGGCTTATTGAATATGAAACATAATAGAAACTTTGACCATCTATCAGTCCAGAACTGATCACAACTGGATTTTGGGTTGGTGCACAAGTTGCTATCTCAGACTTCATGGAGGAAAGACAGAGGATCATAGGCTCAGGGTCATTACTACTTCAGACTTTGTTGGAATTTACTTGATTAAAAAAATCTATTCCAGGGGCCAGAATTTCTTGGTATTATCAGACATTATATTTAGGGATAAACAGAGAGGAGACCTAAACAAGAGCAGTTTCCAATGCAAAGGAAAGTGAAAATATACACACAATTGTAGATTGTGGACAGGATGTACAAAAAATAGCTTCTCTTGTGGTCCCCATCTCTTAAGCTGACATTGGTGTTGGCATAATGGTGGATATTTCAGAAAACTAGGCATCTTCCATTAATTCATGTGGACATGAACAAATGAAATACTCATTTATTCCCCCACACATTGTGCAGAGGATTTTAACTACAAATGGTGGTAAATGGGATAGGTTTTTCTGTGAGTTAAGGAGGCTACAACGGCGTGTCATAAGTATTTCAGTTACTCTCAAATGATTAGTGTTAGGTTTGAGAGGAAGAAATGATATTTTCCCTTGTCTCAGCACCTTTATCCTCCTTGTCCTTCACATATTGATTTCCTTCTTTCTTCAGGGTGTTAAACTGTGTTTCATCTGGGATGTGTGGTGGGTGTGCTGGGGTCATCTCTGCTGCAGGACACCAAGTTCCAAATGGCTCTGAAGTAGGAAAGGGTGACAGCTCCTCCTGTCACTATTTTGTTAATACTTTCATTTGCTAGCTGGACTGCACAGTCTATTTGCAACACTGCTTAGTAATCCACTTAAGCTTTCCAATCCTGCCCTAAAGTTTCATAGGCCATTGTTCTCTCAGGAGAGGTTTCATGGAGAATACATGAAACTCCAGAGCCCTGTTACACCTCAATGAACTGCCATCTCTTGAAAAGCTCCTTGCTTTGGTTCTTCAGGCCAAAGTGGTCCACCAGGTTGCCAAACCTGGGGTTTGGAGTGAGGGGTTAATAATGCAGGCTTCCACGAGATCCAGGATGTCTCCTCTGTTGCCTGGGGGCCCATTGGAGTGGCATGGGGTCATGGAGGTGGTCTGAGGCACCTCACTCCTCAGTGCTGGCGCCAGCTTCTGGTGAGGGGCACCTCTAAAAGCCCTCCCCATCCTTTGACCAACAGCTTCTTCTGGATGTTGCCAATGGCCCAAGGGGTCACTGTGGGGAGGTGTATAAGGGAAGCTGGCTGTGTCATCACCAAAGGCAGGCAGGAGCAGTTGATGGGCAGGACCTTGGGGGAGCCCTGTGTGTTCTCTCACCACAAGGTGCAGCACCTCATTTTCATTTCTACTTGTTCTTTTTTCTGGCCATTTTTTTCTCTATCCTAATCCCCTATCCCACCTTTTCTCTTCTTCTGTCATTGTGGTAATTCCTAGAAACTTAGTGATAGCAAATAATAATAGTCCTCCTATCTACAGACTTGTTTCAAATTATATTTTTTATTGACTTGGTCCTCTGCTTTTTAATCTTTCAGTTTTTAACCTTAGTATTTGTTATTTAAGAACTCATAATTCTGAGGTGTCTTTTTAAATCATTGATCTCTTTTATATTTTTTCTTTTACATATTTTTATTCTTTATATTTATTTTAAGTTTAATTTAAATTTTTTTCACTTATTTTCCCTTTCTATCACTTTAGGTCACAGTTATCTTCACTCTATTCCTTTCCTTCCTTACTATATTACTCTGACACTCCTACATTACCATTTTCTTACTTCCACTATTGGTTATCATACCTTTCTATTTCTGCTAATTTGTTCCTTCTTCAGTTTTCATAATTCATGGATCTACAGTTGATTGTTGTTGATCAAGACTGCATATGTATGTGTTCAATTGTGCTATAGATCCAGAATGATTAAAGAATATAGAGATTGGTTTGTTGGTATTTTTGTTTAGCAGTGGTATTGGATTTGTTTGTAAGTGCACAAAAGGAAAGAGACAGACAGACACACAACAGACAGACAGACAGACAGACAGACAGACAGACAGACAGACAGAGAAAACACCAGTCTAAAATTATTTTCTTAGAGGCAAAAAGGGTTTTGAGACAAAAGGATTTGCTTTCCCAATCTCTGCTTTGCTCCTCTCATTATTGGCATATAGGAGAGCAGTTGTATTTTGAGGGTTAATTTTATAACGTGCTAGGTTTCCAAAGTTTTGAATCAGTTCAAGCAAATTGGGAGCACAGCCTATATGGTTCTTTACATACAGAACCATGTCAATTGCAAAGAGGTTAAGTTTTACTTCTTCTTTCCCTGTTTGGATTCCTTTACACTTGCTTCTTGCCTTATTGCTCTGGCTAGGAATTTTAATACTATATGAAAGAGAAATGGAGAAGAGTGGGCATTCTTGTCTCAAACTAGATTTTAGAGGAAATGGCTTTAGCTTTTCACCATTAGTATAATGCTAGCTGTGATACTACATACACAGCCTTTATTATACTGAGGAATGCTCCATGGATTCCTAGTTTCTCTACAGTTTTTAGCATAAAGGGGTGTTGGATCTTATCAAATGCCTTTTCTTCATCTAATGAGACAATCATGTGATTCTTGTCCTTGGTCCTGTTGATGTGATGAATTACACTAATTGTCCTTCATATATTGGACCAGTTTTGCATGCCTCTGATGAATCCTGTTTGATAATGGTGCATGGTATTTTTGATGGGTTGCTGAAGGTGTTTGGCAAGTATTTTGTTGAGAAATGTTGCATCAATAGTCATCCAAGAAATGTGTCTGTAGTTCTTTCTTTAGTGAGTCATTGTGTGGTATTGGGATGCGGGTTATGCTGGTTTCTTAGAATGAGTTAGGCAATAACCTTCACTTTCAATTTCATTGAAGAGCTTGAGGATTATTGGTGTGAGCTCTGGGTTGAAGGCCTTATAGAATTTAGCTGTGAATCTATCAGATCTTGGGCTTTTCTTGGATGGGAGGTCTCTTATTGCCATTTCTATTTCATACTTGAAATATGTCTATTTATTTGGTTTATGTCTTGTTGGTTCAGTTTAGGTATGTTAAGTGTCTCTCCCCTTCCAGTAGGCACATGATTTCAAATTCAACTGACAAGTCAGAAATGACTCTTCATTGTTTAATCACTGTTGTTAAATTATTAGAATAAAAGGCACATATCAGTATGAATCCTGAATCATTTGGCCACTTTTCAAATGTTGTCAAACAATGACTACACCCAAGCAAATGGACACATTATTCTAATTCTCAGTATTGGATCATACCTCACCATCAAGACAGTAATTTTTGAGTGATGATGGAGCTATTATCCCAACTCAATATCATTTATTATACATGAAGTTTCTGATTCACATCTGCACATAATTCTGCACACCCACCATTCCTAAAACATTTGTTTCATAACATTCAAACAACTCATCAAAATCATCATTATACTACTAAATAATATATAATCTATCAAAAACATAGGAATTTAGAAGGAAATCAGATTGAAATGTTTGGTCAAATACTTAACATTTATCTGCAAATGTTTTCTCTAAACTAGCTAGGGTCATGATAACTTCTGTGGTTTCCTTTTCCTGATTTAAGTAAAGCTCTTATGAGTGAAATACTAGTTTATTTCAACAGAAGGATCTGTCAGATCTTATATTTTAAAGTATGATCCTCTGTCATTTTATAGGAAATCTGTGACCTCTCCTGTAAAGTACATATTCAATGACATTTTTCAAAAGAGAAGATGCTAGCAAAGAAATGGGTTTCTTTGAAGCTTGAATTAGCCTAAAGTATGTCAAAGGAAGTTCTGAATACTGAAGAAGGTATGCAAAATAATATCTAAGCATGATGGGCTCAATGTTCAAAATGCAAACCAAAAGAGAAGCTATAGGCAATAGAATAACTGAAATGGATAATTGAATATTAGGAACAGAAGATAAAACATGCTGGAACAGTCATCAATGTGGAAAATGTCAGAATTCACCAGAAGTCCAAGAATGGGCAAACACAGACAAAAAATATAACTTTTGTATAATAGGAATTGATGAAGGTGAGGAGTATCAAATGAAGGAATTGAAACACTTATTCCCCAAGATTATACCAGGGAACTTCGCCAGCCTCAAAAGGGAAAAGTAAACTCTCACACACATTACAGAAGCCTATAAAACACTGAACAAACAAGACCCCAGAAGGAACTCTTCCAGACATATCATAGTAAAAACATCAGACCTGAATAGTAGGAGCTGATCCTTAATCCTGAAAAAACAAAGAGCTATACTAGAATGGAAAAAAAATCACTGCTGACCTCTCCACACAAACCTAAGTGCAAGAAGAGCTTGGAAAAATATCATCCATTCCCTGAAGACCAAAAAGTGCCAACCAAGGCTAATATAACCAGCAAAATTATCGTTTACATTTGAGGAAGAAACAAAAATGTTTCATTCCAAAGAGAAATTATATGAGTTTATATACTAAACCAGCATTAAAAATATTAATCAAGAACAAAGAGAAGAACAGCAGAAAATCAAGAAGCTATCCCCTATTGAAAAGTAGGCACAAATGGGGAAAAAGAGAAAGAGAAGGAAAAATGACAACAAAGGACAGTAATCACTTCTCCATAATTTTCCTAAATGTGAAGGGGCTGAACAATCTAATTAAAAGACATAGAACAGCAGATTGCCTTAGGAAACAAGACTTACCAATATGCTGTCTCCAAGAGACCCATCTCACTGTCATACACAGAGACAAACTCCAAGTAAAGGAATGGAAAACAATTTTCCACACCAACACAATATTCAAAAAAAGCAGTAGCTTCTGACAAAATTAACTTCTCAGTAAAATCAGTACATAAAGATAAAAATGACCACTACATATTAGGAAAGGGGTCAATTCATAACCAGAATATTATAGTTGTAAACATTTAACCTGGGAGCACCTAAGTATGTCAAGGAAACTTCCTTAGATTTACAAGATAACACTCAAATACCGTCAAAGTGGGAGATTTAAATACAGCCACTCTGGAAGGCAGTTTGGAAAATAGTAGGAAGTGACAAATTCAAGTGGAGTGAGGGTGAAACTTTCTATTTTGATAAATAGAGATCTTCTTAAGAAATATTGGGAGGAGAGTCTCCTTTCAAAATATTTGAATGTAATAATATGGAAAGCCTAGTTTGACAATTGACTCTTTAAAGAGCCAGTTAAATTCAGCACCAATTTCAATTGTCTTCGTCTCTGGTTGATTTACTTGCTGAAGAAAAGGAAACTTCTATTTTAAGCCAGGAAATTATTTAAATGTTTCACTTTAGTAATTACACACACCTTCTTTTGTACACCTCTTCCACTTTTCAGTGCACTAGAACAAAACAAAATTTAAAATTATGTGAATATTTGATTGAAATAAATATTCCAATCTTGATACACAAATTCTGATGCTTCAATATTTAGAATTTTCCAAAAATTGCTAGCACTTGGAATCTGACCAATGAACTTTTAATAATACCACTTAAGGCATTCATTGTTTTGTCTTGAAGACAAGAATATTCATTTGTTTGTTCTCTTTTAAGTGCAGTAAAGGAATGAAAACATATGCATTATTTAATAGTTTACCTAATTAGGAAAACTTTTAATCTGCTTCTAGTAGCTTTTCCATTGACTGTTTTTATTCAAATGCATCCATTTAACTTTCTCCTTTGGTTTTAGTTACTGTGATACCATGGTCTAAATTTTAAACAAGGATTTCCCAAACTGTCAGCAAGAATTTAAACAGTCAGGTTGAACAATGTTTTTCCAGGAGCTGCTTCCTTGTATCCACATCTGGAAAACAAACAACACCTTGGAGACTAAGGAAATCCTAATTCTGATTTAGCTGATGCTCAATATTTCTGGCCATAAAAGAAATACAAATCCAAACAAAATTGAGATTCTACATTGCTCTGGTTAGAACAGTTATTTTCATTAACTCTAATAGGAATGTATGCTGATGGAGAAGTGACCAAATGTGAACACTACCATATTGTGGGGGACTTGCTGCTCTAGTTTTCAACCACTGTAGTAGGAATTACATAGATTCTTCAAATGGCTAAAAACAGATTAGCTCCCATATGGCCTAGCAAGCCCACTGCTAGGCATTTTCCTACATGATAACAAAAAAGAGGCCATTACAAATCACTAAGCTCAGGAATACTTGTTGCATTCTTATTTACCATACTTAGTATAAGGAACAAACCCAATGCTCCTCAGTAGATAACTGGATCAATAATATATGGTATTTATATACACAAAGGAGTTCCATGCCTCAGTCTGAAAGAATTTCATTTTTCCATTTGTAAGGGAATAGAAAGACCTGGGGAAAATTATATTAATCCCATAAGCCAGGTCCCAAAAAAGGGGGATCACAAAGTTTCATTCATATGTATTAACTAGGATATGTCAATAATATTCTTTTTTTTTGCCAGTCCTGGGCTTGAGCTCAGGGCCTGAGCACTGCCCTTGGGATTTCTCAAGGCTAGAGCTCTACCGCTTGAGCCTCAGCACCACTTCCGGCTTTTTTCTATGTATGTGGTACCGAGGAATCGAACCCGGGTCTTCATGCATGCTAGGCAAACACTTTAACCACTAGGCCAAACTCCCGGCCCGTCAATAATATTCTTAACAGGGCATTTCTACACTTATAATGGACAGTGTATAGGACTATATTTACTGAAGCGTGTCTATAGGAACTTCAAGAATTGGATACAAGGGTTTTTAACTATGTCTTCTATGCTGTCATTTCCTTTTCCTTTTTCTGATTTACTTTTCTGTGCCATTGGCTTCCATCTAGGTTTATTTAATCTGTTAACTGAAATAAACAACAGGACATAGGATAAATTAAACCAACAATGATACTCACTTGATACTAAGTTGGAAATGAAATTTGCAACTGCATGGGTGGGGAGCAGGGATAGGTAAGAAAGAAAATGAGGGATGGGCTCACAGTGTTTAAAAACAAATGTATTATTGGTAACTCTAACACCCTTATTGCTCAACTTTTCAGTAAGAATTAAGAAAAGGAATGAATTGTCATTAATTTAATTAGCAAAATAAACAGTAGGAGCAGGAAATATTTTTGTGAGCAGGAGGATAGTGGAGTAAGGTTGGTGAATGGAAGAAAAAACACAGAACACCAGAATGTTCAATGTACATACCTGATACAGTAAATGGGAAATGTAAAAGTGAGTTCTGGTGAGAGATTCAGATATGTTAGGATGCATAATGAATCAAAAATACTAGAAGTTCTGAAGGGTGACATCTGAAGATCAAGGTTCTAAACCAGTTAGAGCGTGGCAGGCTCTAGGACTCCTATATTTAGATAACAAGGAGAAACCTAGTAATTGTGATGTCAGACTTGAATTATAAGATAAAGGAAAACATTCAGAAATTGGATTTTAGAAAATGTTAATTATAAATAAGTTCTTCAAATGTTCTACTCAATTTTGCTATGTATAATACATTTCTATGATAATTGAACAAGAGGATCACTTCTTACTATGTAAATAAATTTTGGTACAAGTGGATGATCTCTCCCATACCACTATGTAGTTGTCCAGTACTGCAAGTGACTTTGACTTGTATCTACTTCAATGATATCAATTCTTTTATTTGCTTTCTAATGGGGAAATCAAATCATTTAGGAAAATATATCAAAATTCAGTTTTGTGATTTTTCTCATGGATTTAAGTATAAGAACTTTGTTATGTGTAAACAATTCCATTCCACATTTAAAAGTCAGTTTTAGTGCTAATATTAGAGAAGGTTTTCATGATGAAGTAGATGCCAGTTAGTGGGCAGATCACAGTAAAGTTGAAAGACATCTCTGTCTGGGTTTGAGCTCTAAGTTTCATTCCTGGAAGCATCAATGTCCATATCCTGCCTATGACACCCATCCAACAGCTATGTGGAGGGTTGTGGGGCTCCAGAGTTGCAGGAAAACTTTTCATTTGTACATTTCAGATATCCAGTCCAAAATGTTTACAATTTGTATGACCCCTCGAAATACCACTGCCCTGATTTTCATTCTCTTAGAAACAAGAAAATAAGAAGAGAAGGCTATAAAGAATAAAATTACTTGCATTTATTTTGTGTTTATAAATTGTTTATTATTCTCCTTTTAAGAAATATTTGTGAACATTACAGTTGCAAATACTTCATTTATATATCTCAAGAATCTATTATGATTTCAGAAGTTAAATTTTCATCTAAGATTCCTCTTGGTTTCTCCTTTTAATATGTTTCAAAACTATGAACAAGCTTGATTTCTCTAAAATAGTATTCTTAAATAAAAACTACCCACTCTCCCTGAGTTGCCATCATATATTTGTAAAAACTATATTCTTTACTTGGGGACTGATAGCCACTGTCTTTAATCCTAAATATAGATACACTGAGATTTGAGGATAATTTAAATCCAGCAAATGCACTATACTGTACAAGTCTCTTATATCTATCCTGAAAAAAGTCTGAAGTGATGTGTCACACAAGTAATGCACTGACAGCCAGCTTTGAGAAAAACAAAAACAAAAACAAAAACTGATGGGTAGAATTCTATTCCTATACCTACTTTCTGCCTGAGTTTATCTTTCTGATTATCAGCATCCCACCTAATATTGATTGTTTATCAGTCTTGAAATTGGGTGATAGATACTGAGTCTCCAAATTACTCATTATATTTCATCTCTCTTGGAATATTTCTATCACTTTGGGTGAGATTTAAAGCATTTTAAAGTATAATTTTGAAGTGTGTAAACATGTAAGAGGATTTTATCTATATGACTGAAATTTTTTTGTCAACATACCTAATTATACACAGCCCTATCCTTTGCTCAGAAATCTATTTCTTCGTTTAGTGATAATTTTCTTAATTTTCTTTTGATTGGTTTAAAATGTCTTCCTCATCCTTTTGTTTTACTTCTTTGCTTAACATGACATTTGAAATATGATGTAAAAATAAATGTTAATAAAGTCTTTCAAAACAAATAAAATAAAATACCCAGAATGTTTTTAAAAAGAAAATGGAAAGTAAAGATAAATAGGAAAGAGTAAAAAAGCATGTGAAAGGGAATGGGGAAGTGAGAATGTTGACAATAGGACAATGTCAGACATTGGGGAAGGCAAAACCTTTCTATCTAAGTCAAATATGCTTTTGGAAAAAACAATCTCTTTCCTTCACAACTGAAATGCCTACATATGAATAAAGTTGCCATGAACATCAAGAATAGTGTAAATATGAGTCCTTTGTTGGTGAAGAAGAGCTTCTCCCATTCTGTGGGCTTCCTATTTATCTTGCTAGCTATGCCATACAGAAGCTCTGCAGTTTAATGCAGTCTCATTTGTACAATCCTTCTTTCATTTGATGTGTTCCTATATATTGATTACTCAAGAGCACTAGCATTTGCACCATTCCTCCTGTATTACTTTTAGGGCATTACCTTATCACCTCAAGGTCTTTGATCAGTGTAGATCTGATTATGATGCAAAGTGACATATAAGGACCTAACTTCAGTTCTTTTTTTTAAATTTTTGCTTCATTTATTTTTTTTCATATATTTATTATTGTAATTGATAGAAGGGTTACATGATATTTGCCAGATAGATGGTGCATTAATTTACATACATTGATACCCTTCACATGTCTTGGTCCCCATTTCCCTCCCCCCACCCCTCATCTTGTTTCCCCCCTTCTCTATCCAATTTCAAATAACCAAATAAAAATATATCAAACATATCAGGTAACAAAGTGAGATACTGTAACAATATAAGATAACCAAGGGACAGCAAAAGAGATGAGAGATAACATAGTATCTTAAGATACTGTAACAATATAAGATAACCTAGGGACAGCAAAAGAGATGAGAGATAACATAGTATCTTAAGAACAACAATCATTCATTATATGGCTTATGTTTCTATATCCTAGAGATCCTTTCATTTAGCATCATACTATATGGCCTTTTTTTTATCAAAGTTTTGCTCTATTCACCAGCACAACAATGTTCATTGCAGCACTATTTACCATAGCAAAGATATGGAAACCAATCTAGATGTCCCTCAGTTGATGAGTGGATCAAGAAGATATGGTATATGTACACAATGGAAATTTTTTTCTTCATTCATTTTCTTTGTTATTCTTATTGTAAAAGAGATGTGCAGAGAGGTTACAGTTATGTAAGTGAGGTAATGAGTACATTTTCTGAAAGGTGTTACCTCTTCCCTCATTCGCTCCCAGTTTTTCACTCTGGACACCATACTCCACACACAGCCAAACAAGTTCCATGGTTCATTTTCAGTATCATGTGTAGTGAGTATGGCTGCTGCATTTGTTTATCCTTTGTCCCACTATTTATGTGCTCCCCCTTGCCCTGCCCTAAGCAGATAAACTTACAAATAAGACAACAAAAAATGAGATAATAAAAACAAAAAACATAATGGAATTCTATGCTGCTGTCAGAAAGAATGACATCGCCCCATTTGTTAGGAAATGGAAAGACTTAGAAAAAAATCATATTAAGTGAAGTAAGCCAGACTCAAAGGAACTTAGGCTCAATAGTTTCCCTCATTTGTCATAATCAGAGAAACCTTGGGTTCTCCTAGCAGGCATTTGCAATAGAGCAAAACCTAACTTCAGTTCTTTACATGTGTTTATCTAGTTGAGCCAGCACCATTGGTTGAAGAGTCTGTGATTTTTCCATCCCGTTTTGTTTTGTTTATGGAATAAGTTTGATAGTGACCTTTTTGATATTGAAAAACTGTTGGAGTGAGTTTTCCTTCATAGACCATATAAACTTTGGCTGTGAATCAGTCAGTCCTTGTATTTTCTAAGGTGGGTGATCCCTTACTGCCATGTCAATTTCATTACTTCATAGGTTCAGGGGATGGCTGCAGTAGCAGCGGCTTTGGCATGTTTTTGGGTAGTACAGATTCATGTGATGGACCTGATGGCAGAAGTCAGAGCGGCGGTGCACAAACTCATCAGTAATTGGCACTATGGAACAACTCAGAGTATAAGCATTGTTCCTTAGTGTCTATGGCAGCAGCAATAACCCTAGGACTGACTAGTAGTGAGAGACTGCCTTCCTAATTATTCTCCTTATTTTCTGGACCTTATCCTGTGTGCTTTTCTGAAATTTATAGTGTTACTAGTTAAGTTTTATTGGTGGTATTTCAAGTGTGCATTTCTGGGTCTGCCATTACTGCCTAGAGAAGCATTCCCTGGAGAACATTGGAGATATAACCCAGTGGAAGCAGCTATATATGGTAGGGATCCACTTATGTTTAACTGGTTTTTTTTCTTTTTCTTTTCAATGGACTATGTACTAGGATAAATGTTACCACTTTGAGTTTGAATAATGTGCTCTCTGAAGGTAAAATGTGCCTGGGGCCCTAAAATCACCATTGTATAAAAGCATATGCCTCTATATGTGTCCATTTAACAAATGAAAGAATTAATAACTACAGTGTTAAATTGGTAATGGCAGAGTAAAAAGTATAGTAACTGGAAAATAAGGCTCAAGAACTGTGGTTTTAAGGGAAATGCAAGTCAAAACAACTATCAGATTCAGTCTTTCCATCTTAGAAATTATGAGCCACAACAAATACTGGTAAATATGCAGGAGGGAGGATATAAAAATAGACTAGTGCAATCAGTATGGAAATGCCTCAAAAAATGAACATAGGGTTACTGTAAGATCCACTGATATCTCTTTAAGCCTTTAATCAAAAAACATTCCTTCATGGTACAATTCCCAGATTATGAAACATACTAGGTGATCTGCATCAGCATATTGGAGGAAACCATAACCCAAAACAAAGGTTGTACATACATGGTATAGAATATTATGTCTTCCTCAGAAAAGACAAACCTATTTGTAGGACAGAAAATGAATCTGGAAATTTTTAAATTTCCATCCCCCTAGCCTGTGGCCCCTCATTTTGCTTCCCCCTTCCCTATCATATTTAAAATAAATAATAAATATATATATATACAATATACCACATAACTCATTATGATACTGTAACAATATGAGATAAGCAAGGGACAATAAAAGAGATGACAAATAACATAGTACATTAAGAACGACAATCACATATTGCATGGGTCTTGTTTCCATAACCTGGAGGCCATTCCATTGAGCATCATATTATATGACTTTATGTACCTAGGTTTTGCCCTATTGTAAACTCCTGATAGGAGAGTTCAAGGTTTATACTGATTATGAAAAATGAGGGAAACCATATGAGACTATATGATCCTTTAAGTCTGGTTTATATCAATAAGATTTTTTCCAAGACTTTCCATTTGCTTACAAAAGGGATGCTGTTCTTTCTGATGGCATCATGAAATTCCATTGTGTATAAATATTATATCTTGTTGTAGGCCAAGGAGCCTAATGTATCTCCTCTTCCTTTTTGTGAAGGTTTCAGTGTGTTGGCTTTTACCTCGAGATCTGTGATCCATTTGGAGTTAATTCTAGTGCAGGGTGACCAAGAAGGATCCAACTTTAGTTTTCTGAAGGTGCTTAACCATTCTGCCAGCACCATTCATTGAGGAGGCTGTCTTTCTTCCATTCTATTTGCTTTACTCTCTTGTCAAAGATTAGGTGGCCATAGGTCTGAGGTTTAATAACTGGGTCCTCAGTTCTATTCCATTAGTATTCAGGCCTGTTCTTGTGCCAGTACCAAGCTGTTTTCGTAATTACAGCTCTGTAATAGAGTCTAACGTTTAGTATTGAAATTTCTCCTGGGCTGTTCTTTCTGCTAAGAAGCATTTATGCTATATGTGGTCTTTTATTATTCCATATGAAATTTTGGATTGCCTCTTCTATTTCTTTAAAGAATGACATTGGGATATTGATGGGTATTGTGTTGAATTTGTAGATAGCCCTTGGCAAGATTGTCATTTTCACTATGTTGATTCTTCCAAACCAGGATTGCTTGAAATAGGCCGGTTTAGTTGAATTAGGTCTCCTTGGTTCATTGTGTGTATGTTAATATTGGCTAAAAATTCATGCATTTCTTCTAGATTCTTCAGTTTATTGGCATAAAGGCTTGAGAAGTATTACCTCACGATGCTCTGCATCTTGGTAATTTCTGTCATGATATTACATTCTCATCTGTGATTTTGTTTATTTCAGTATTTTCCCTTCTTTTTCGTAAGATTTGTTAAGGGTCTATCAATTTTGTTAATTTTTTCAAAGAACCAACTCCTTGTTTTGTTGATTCTTTCTATAGTTTTTTGGACTCCAATTCATTTAATTCTGCTTTGATTTTAATAATTTGTTTCCTTCTACTGGGATTAGGGTTGGTTTGTGGCTGTTCTTCCAGGTGCTTAAGGTGACACATTAAATTGTTGCTTTGCGATTTTTCCAATTTGTTATTGTAGGCACTCAGAGCTATAAATTTTCCTCTGAGTACTGCCTTTTCCATGTCCCAACAGAGCTGGAATTTTGTGTGCTCCTTTTTGTTAAATTTCATAAACTGTTGGATTTCTGTTCTGATCTCTTAAGTGACCCATTGGCGATTCAGCAATGTGTTGTTCAATCTCCATGAGTTACAGGATTTTCGGTCGTGGAGATTGGTGTTCAGTTCCAATTGGATGCCTTGGTAGTCTGAGAGAGTGCAGGGAAAAATTTCGGTGTTTCTGAATATGCCCAGGTTTGTTTTATGGCCTAAAATGTGGTCTATTTTGGAAAATGTTCCATGTGCTGCTGAAAAAACCATATATTGTGTTGTTGCTGGATGAAATTAGATCTAGTTGGTCTATACAGTTGTTCAATTCTAAGGTTTCTCTGTTGAGATTTTCCCTGGTTGATCTGTCCATAGATGAGAGTGGTGTGTTAAAGTCACCAACAATCACTGTGTTTCGATCTATGTATGGTTTCAGTGAATGTAAAGTTTGTTTGATGAACTTCGGTGATCTGGAATTAGGAGTGTAGATATTTATGATGGTTATGTCCTCCCGGAGGAGAGATCCCTTTATTAGTATGTAGTAACCTTCTTTGTCTTTTCTCACAAATTTTAGTTTGAAGTCTATTTTATCTGACATGAGGATGGCAACTACAGCCTGTTTATGGGGGCCATTAGTTTGATAAACTTTATTCCAACCTCCCACTTTCAAAAAATATTTGTTTTGGGGGGGGCAAGATTTGTCTCTTGAAGACAGCAAAATGAATGATGGATCTTGCTTTTTGATCCAACTAGACTGTCTATGCCGTTTAATTGGAGAGTTAAGTCCATTGATACTGAAAGTTAGGACTGAGAAATATTTATTAGTTCCTGACATTTTTAAAAGCTTTCATTAGGGTCTGTGTCTTGACAGTTCATGTGGTACTTAGATGGTATGATGTTTAGGTACAATATCTTTCTCTGTATTACATTTGTGTTGGTTTTCTATGTGTAGAACATCTTTGAGAATTTTCTGTAATGTTGGTTTGGTTTCTACATAATGTTGCAGCTTTTCTCTGAAATGGAATGTTCTTATTGTTCCCTCATTTATGAATGCGAGCTTAGCTGGGTACAGTATTCTTGGTTGATAGTTATTTGACTTCAGGGCATGACATATATCCTTCCAATCTGTTCTTGCTTGCATGGTCTCTGCTGAGAATCTGGGGTTATTCTGATTGGCTTGCCTTTATACGTGAGTGTTCTCTTCTCCCTGGCTGCTTTTAGGATCCTTTCTTTGGTCTCTACTGATCCAGTTCAGAATATAATGTGGTGGTGTGAGGTCCTTTTCTGGTCAGGTCTGTTTGTGGTTCTAAAAGCTTCTTGATCCTGAATTGGCCTGCCCTTCTGGATATTTGGAAAGTTCTCTGAGATGATTCCCTGAAGTATATTTCCAATACCATTGACCTCTTTCTCCAGACCCTCCTCAATACCAATTAGTCTTATATTAGGCTTCCTAATTGTGTCTTGGACCTCCTAGATTTGAATTGACTCATTTTCTGTTCTTTCTCTATAACAACTATGTGAAAAAGGGGAAGGCATAAAGGAGGCTGTAAAAAAGGTTTTTCAAAGAAAAATGGATGAATTCATAGAATCCACAAAAACGTGACCAAACTCCACAAATGTCCAAAGAGAATAAAGCTGCTGAGCTAACCACTCAAATGGAAATCAAGGAGCTAAAGAAATCCATACATGATCTAAAACAAGAGATGCAAGGCATCAAAAATGAGCAAGGGAGATGAAGAATAAAGTAGAAAGCTTTTATGGCAGGTTAGACAATGCAGAAGAGAGAGTTTGCGTGGGTTGAAGATAATCCTAGACAGCCTGTGCGTGTCTATTAGACTTTTTTTCTCCAATTATCCACCAAAAGTGAAAATGAAAGTGGAACTGTGACCCAAAAGATTGACACTTAACCTTGAGTAAAAACTGCTTAGTGTAATATCACAGGCCCTGAGTTTAAGCTCCAAGACCAGTACAAAACAAAACAAAGCAAAACAAAAATGTTTATGTAGTTCTTGAAAAACCTGGAGTTTTCACTAAGAATGAAAACTTCTCCTTTATACTTTTTAGATTGAACATATCACACAACTAGTCTTCTAAGACTAGGAAAGGAAGAAGGAAATGATGTCAGCTATTAGCTGGGTTCCATAACTGTGAAAGATTAGCTTATTGCTGAGTTCTAACAGATCAAAAGACACAACACAGAGTTCTTTTTTTAGATGATAATTTGAGTAAACATGATTATCATCTGTTCCATCTGAAAATCCAGTGAAATGATAGTAAAGGACAAAAAAGCAATAACAACAAAGGAAGAGGGTTATGCTGTTTTATGCAATCATTAGAAAGTAGAATACAATGAATAATTTCTGACTTAGAAAGCTGGAGAAATCATTGTATCATAGACCTATAAGGAGGTGCTGCCAAGAAATGAATCTTCTGCTTTGCAGCCACCTAAAGAAACTAAGAAAAAAGGTCTCAAGAATTTTAGAAAGATAGAGAGTGAGAAAACTGAGTTTGGGAAAACTGATTGAAGTAGATAGATGCAATACAGCCACAGACATGTCTTCTTAAGCAAATGAAAATAATGTCTTCTTTAATGAAAACTGTGTCTGGAGACTACAGGCAAAACAAGCATTGGCAGATAAAACTAAGCCCAGCAGAAATTGGATAGAAAGAGGGGGAAAACAAGATCAGGGGTAGGGGTAGCAGGAAGGGAAATGGGGACCAAGACATGAGAAAGGGTATCAATGTATGTGAATTAATGCACCTCCTATCTGGCAAATATAATGTAACCCTTCTATTAATTACAATAAAAATATATGAAAAAAACTAAGCCCAGAAGATGTTTGCTATGCAGTTACATGTATGGTAGACTGTGACATATCCATCCATCATTTACAAGGTGAAGATTTCAGATTTACAACTTTAATTACAGGTATGTGGATCAATAGAGGTGCTGTCATTGTTATTTTGAGATAGGGAAATTTACTCTGAATTCCATCATTAAGGAATAATAGTTCATTTAATCCTAGTCACAAAACGAGCATTATTCTAGGCCCTTAGAAAAAGCAAAACAAAAAAGACAAGAAATTCTATCCTCTTTAAGGCTACTGAATGAGAAACAAGTATAAGAAAATTAGAAAATGTCAGAATTCTATAAACAGTTTAGAAGTAAATAAAATAAAAACAATAAATAAATGGAGAGTTGTACATTTTTCATGGTTATTGTCAAGGGAATCCTCACTAAAAAGTGATATGTGTGCAAAGGTCCAAATGAAAGGTGAGAGAACAGGCCTAGGAAATACGTTTTTTTAACAATGAAAGTAAGTAATAAATGCAATGAGATTATAAGATAACAATTACCAATATTAATCATAATCACAAACCATTTTGAACATCAGGATATCTGATCTTCCACCATTTATCAAACCATACCAAGATCTCTGTTCCCCACACATAATATTGATTTGACATACAGGTGTCTACTAGAGGATTATCCCACAGCTTCAGAGTCTAAATCACAGGTATCAACTGGCTTTATGAAGGATGAGCTTGAGATCAAAATAAATATTTTCTTAGTATTTTTTTTTTTACAGAATCCCTGGACTTCCACAAAACTGCTTTCACTACAAATTTTCCAATAGCTATGATTCTACAATTAGGGGAATAAAAATGTGATTTTCAAACCTGCTATAAAAGTGGTTCTTAATAGAATAAAAATAAGAGTCTAGTTAGCTTAAGGTGTAAATATTTTTTGAGGATTATTCAGAAGTGGATGTAGCTAAAAGTTAAATAATTTAATTTGTTATTTATTATGAATTATTTATTATGAATCGGTGTCATAAATATCTTCCAAAATTCTGATCACCTCTATATTCTATTGTTTTTGATATCCAAGGCTTCAACTGTGAGGAAAGATGGACAATATGGATTTTAGGGCAAACAGCCGCTTATGTTATCCAAAGGCAAAAAGGAATGGGAATCATGTCTTTGAAAATATTATATACATTTTACCATAAATTTGTTTGACAATTTTTTATTATTCATAAGTTCTACTGTGGCATTTAAGCTGATAAAAATATAGAGAACTGTCAGTTTCATGAATTATTGTTAGTCAAGTCTGGAGAATAACTGGGGTCTGACAAAATGGTGGAAATTATGCTGAAAGCAATGAATGAAAGCTATGTTCTTGAGATCTATGAAAAAATGGAAGAAAATTCCTTAGAAACTTTAGATTTTAGAATGTATTCAATTCACCAAGGTGAATTTTCTAACAGGAGTCACGGTAATTATGAAAAAATTAAATAGAGATAGTCTACCTGTTCTTCATCAGTTGTAACCAAGTAATATCCCCAAAGAAATAATAAACCAAAGTTATGAAATTTATTACTTTTTATTAAAGCTTCCAACAAATATCAGACTTGATTTAGCAAAAAGCTATCATTAATTATGAGTCAAACTTGGCCAGAGCAGTCTAAAGACTTCAGCTGTAGAAAATGATCATAAGCATATCATATTTTGTTGTAAATTTCTCTCAACTATCGTTTGCTATTTGTGGGAAACTAAGTTCATAATTCTAACTTAAAATATCTTGGCTGTACTATAATATGAAGTTGCAGCCATCAACTATAAAATCAGTGAGCAGTAAGTCTTTTGAGTGGCACATAAAGAGATTTTTTTGTTTTTTTAAAGAAGTTATTAATGTTGATTTTTACATCATATTTTAAATGACAAGTTTAACAAACAAGTGTTCAAGGAGGGAATCTACTTACAATCACTGGGACTTAATATTTAGAACTTAATCAAAATTAGGCTAAAGGTTTGCATGTCATAGAAACATATTAATTTAAGAAATAAAATAACATAGAAGAGATTTTAAGGAACAAATACCTTATTACTAGGCCTTGATGAATGAATATATTTGTGTCAAAGAAAAAAAAGGAATATAATGAGACCAGACATACCTAAGTACGCTCATGGCTGTAGTTTTGGCTCAATATCAAAGCCATTTTGGCAGCCAGGCTGCTTTCTTCAATTGCTATTAATTGGCCTACTTTGTTCATTTAATTATTTTTATAGTTTTTAAAAATTATTTTCTACTTAATCTACAAGTAAATTCACTGAATTATACACACACTATCACATGATAAATTATAGAGGAATCTAGTTATTCACATATGGAGGCCAAAGGAAGATACTATACAAAAGGGAACAATAGACATTTTTAGTTGCCATTGTTGCTGGTTTTTTTAAATTTCTTTTTGGTATGTCCCATTTGTTAGTTTGTATTTGGGGGGGAAGAGGGAGAGCACATAAAAGGTGGAGCAAGAGTGAACAAACACAACAGTGATACTCACTGGACACTATGTGGAGAATGAACTGGATATCTTGTGAAGATACTGGAGGGAAAAAATATGAAAAAGCAACAGAAGGGGAGACAATGGCTAAAAAAAGAATTACACTCATTACCTTCTCCTTATTCTTCTCCTTTGGGAGGGAGGTGTGGCTGGCAAATTATTAAAATTTTACTTCTTTTCTACGAACTCCTACTGCTGCTATTTGTGGATTGTCATTGAACTTACTAGCTGAGCTTTGGCTTCAGTAAGTCACTAAATAAAGGAGGGAGGTATAAATAACTGCACACCGATAGTCAGTTTGCTTACTCTGAGAAAGACTGGTGATTTTGATCCAAATAGATTGTGTACATGCATGATTAAAAGTAAACTGAATGGTGTTGGAATGATCACTGTCTGTTTTCCCTGAGGCCATATTGAGATAAGAGTTTCAATGTAAGTGGTTTACTTGAGAAAGATGGTATCTGAGGTGTAGGGAAGGATCTAGTCACTGGGGTTACATTATTTTAAGCTATCATGTATCATGGTGATTCACAGAGTAGATAGGACTAAACCCCTGGGAAATGGTATAAACATTCTCTTTATAATTTTTCATAATGTGAGTTGGATTTGTTATTTCCTTGGTTCCAGTGTTTTGTTTTCTTTTAAAACTCATTCTGGATTAGATGTTCACCAGATATACCAATTTTGCAGCTAAAATGGACTGCCATATGTACCAGCATACTGCCTTTCCTGACACTAGCAATGAAAATTATTAATTGAATAAAAGCTGATATTAGCTGACAGAGTTTCATAAAAGCCTTAACATCTGACAGATGTAGAAGATGACTAAGAGCAATTGATAATATCTTGAATGCTAAGCCAAGAACCTGATATTTTATTCTGCATGCTATAGGAAATGAACAAGCCCCTTTCTTTTAAATAAATTAAGTTGTAGAGTCATGTGTGTTTTTTAATAAAATAATTCTATAAAATAATGTCATTGAGTAAATTATTCTATCTGATGGTGGATGTTCAGGCAAAAGTAAACTATTATTTGAAATTTGGCAGCAAGAAAAGGGAGAGAAACAGATGGATTACTAATGACATCATATTTTTTTGCCAGTCCTGGGCTTGGGCTCAGGGCCTGAGCACTGTCCTTGGACTTTCTCAAGGCTAGAGCTCTACCACTTGAGCCTCAGCACCACTTCCGGCTTTTTTCTATGTATGTGGTACCGAGGAATTGAACCCGGGTCTTTGTGTATGCTAGGCAAGCACTTTAACCACTAGGCCAAACTCCCGGCCCTAATGACATCACTTTAGTTAATGCTACCCACTTGAATAGTCACTAGATATGTGGACTTACCTCAGTTATTATTAATATGTATCAAGTGAGTGATTGGTTAGAAGGTGGCAGCTTTTAAATAGGTAGGGAATTTGAGAAGAAAGGTTAGACAGCAGGAAAGATTTCCAGTGACTTCCTTTAGTTTGTTTTGGTCAAGTATTGTGTATTAAAGCTTTAGTAAGTTGGAAGGTTCTATGGATTATAATGGGTAGCACTGAATAGTACAAGATTAAGATGAAACTGGAGCTCTGAAATTAAGTATAAGCTCAAAAAATGCCTAAATTTGTATTGTTTAAATGAATGTATGCCTAACTTCCCATGTTGATATGCTTTGATGCAAAAGTTATAATTGTGATTCCCACTTTCTCAACACATTTATTTTGTGATTTTTATTGAGGCTGTATTACATAAACATAGTTGGTTAAATTATTGAGTATTGGTTACTAAGTGAATTTTTATCTTTCTCTTTCCCTTAAGGTTACAAAAGAACTGAAGTACAAATTCTGTAACCATATGTACAAAAACAAGAGGTGAGGTAAAATAATTCAGATTAAGTTAATAAGATTCAGAATTGAATCTGCATTGGCTATTAATTAATTATAACACTGGAAAGGGGCTTACAAGGAAAACAGTAGAAGATGATAACAAGGGCTTCAGCTAGCCACTTTCTCCTTTGCAAGGGAGGGTAATAGGCATATATTTGTTTAATAAATAAAACAGGTTCTATAGAGAAGAGGACAAACCATGACCAATTAGGACAAGTTTCCACTTTGACACAATATTTCCAGTATCAGATGATACCTTTTGGTGCTAATTTCCTCACACTAAACAAATCATTTTCTATTACAGAGAGCTTGGTGTCATCTGATTCTACTCTGGCATAGTCTACCTGAGGACAAATCCTGTATGTGTGCTCTATCCCACAGCACCGCTTGCCACCTCAGACAACTAATGAAAAAATCGTCATTTCAAATCAGGAAGCATAGGGAAAAGAGTGGGGGAAATGACATGGTCTATCCTCTAGGTACACCATCCTCAGGAGATTCCATGTGTCCAGCTTTGAAAACTTTCTAAACTTGATCATTTCATAAGTCTGAAGAAGCCCCATGACTAATTAAACCATTAGCCATTGGTGATTAACTCAATGTTCAGTCTTCCTTCCTTTGACGTTGGGGTTGAGTCTGATTAGGAAGAGGCCTGAAGTAGTAGTTCTCATTGTGTCTTGCTCTTTCTAGTGACCAGCCCCTGTCACCGTGAATCCATGGAGGAGACCCAATCAGGGGATTTCATGGCTCATCCCGGGGTAGGAGTTTGGCCTAGTGGTAGAGTGCTTGCCTAGCATGGACAAAGACCGGGGTTCAATTCCTCTGTACTACATACATAGAAAAAAGCTGGAAGTGGTGCTGTGGTTTAAGTGGCAGAGCTCTAGTCTTGAGAAAAAGCCCAAGGAGAGTGCTCAGGTCCTGACTGAATTCAAGGCTCATGTCTGGCAAAAATAAAATAAAATAATAATTAATGCTCATCCCCAAAGATTCCAAAATTTGAAGAACTGTCAAACGTTATATTTTACAATATCATACAGGTCATATGTAGCAGAGACCAATAAATATGCAAATGAGCAACTTGGCAAATTTACATGAGCAAGAAAATATATTCTTAGTGCAATGACTTTGTTTAAATTTTCCCTGTAAATTGAAAATGTCACATAGCTCTTGAAGTTCTAAAATTTAGCAAATTTAGGTGATGGAAAGCTTTCTTTTACCTTATGGCACAAAGTGCGTACAGTTTTTGAGTGATATGAATTAAGTTTGTATGTTTTACTTCTCAAAAGGAAATTATCCCTGAGAAATGTAGAGAAAATTTGCCAGGATTTGACATAGATGGAAAACCCTATGCCCTACAAATAAAAGAATTCAGAGCTTTCAGATTGCACCATGTAAACTAAAGAGCCTGATTTAAAAGCAGATCCATCTTTCTTCTTTTCAAATAAATTGGATTAAAAATGCCAAATTAGTAAAAATGCTGAAAAAGCATGCTTCTTGAATAAACATGGAATTTAATTATGATTATGTGAGACTTACAGAGAAAATATGAGTATTAATGTTTTACATGAGCTGAGTGGACAGATGGCAATTTTGAAAGACAGTAATAAATATTCAGAAGAGGAGATAGTAATGCTACCCTGGGCAGCTTATGTAGGAATATTTGTCTTTATCTGTTTGATATGTAATAAGATAAGCACAACAGTAGCATAATTCTCTTGCAAGAGGTTATCTTAAAGTTAGACAAATGATTTCCTGAAGAAATGCATGCGTTAAAAATACAAACATAAAGGTTGGTTTTTGTTGACTGACGATCTTTTTTAAGAGTTGAACTGCTTAGCAGACTTCAACCACATTTTTATATAGCGATACTAAAGGACTGCAATTAAAAATATCTTAAATTTGACTGCAAATTGTTTAAAGCATTTCCAGAGGAAATAATGTGTCTTTTACAGCAGTCTTTTTTTCCTTCTTCCCTAAATTAATTACATAATATGTGAGAAAATGTTCATGCCTGTTTAGAGCTCATTAGTTAAGTCTCTGGGAATTAGGATTTTTGTAATCAAGTTTTTTTCAGTTGGCCTTTCAGCATGTTTTTTCCAAATTAAACAAGTCCCTAAGAATCCTGATGTCATTGTGCCGATTAATTCATACTTATTTTTGATGAGATGGCAAAAATATGTTTTTTTCATAGTCACCATTTATTTGTGAGCATTTTAAATAAATTATTGAAAATGATGAAACAGGAAAGAGGTGACACTGTTCAAAAAGAAATCTCATTACCTAATTTATGTTACTATAACCCATCACATTTGCAATAAAATAAATAAATTAAAAAACAAGGAAGGAGGGAAGAAAGAAAAGAAGAAAGATGCAGAATGTAACAACTAGAAACTTACAAATATAATGACTGGAAACTTACAATGTATGATGACTGCAATACTGAGATTACATGTAGTATCAATAGTCAATAAAATGGACAAGAAAAGCCTACAAAAATAGTTTTAAATTCATGGTCTGTTGCACAGATTTTTTATGTTTCTGTTATAAGATCTATTTGTATGTTTGACTTAGTATACATATATATTAAATCAGTATATTGTATCGAATATCTCTTGAGAGAGAGAGAGAGCATGTGTGTGTGTGTGTGTGTGTGTGTGTGTGTGTGTGTGTTTGGGGGCTTTAACTCAGGGCCTGAGCCTGTGTATGATCTTCCTTGACTTCACTGAAGCATTCTATCTACCACTGTTCTATTTTCAGCTTTCTGAATAGTTTATTAGAGTTATGAATCTCACAATTTTTTTGCCTTGGTTGGCTTCAGATTGAGATCCTCAGAACACAGCCTCCTGAATAAATAGGCTTATAGACATGAGCCACCAGTTCCTGGACTGAGTTAAAGCTATTTTAAGCATTGTTTGTTGCTACCACTTTCAGTGTTGTTTGTAAACTCAGTCTATGTCCATGTCAACTGATAAATTGATGTCATCAAATTTATATGTAGATGCTTTTTCTCTTATGTTCTGGTGTTCCAGATATAGCTGGACAAAGAATTGGTATGGGTCATATTTATTTGAACTAAATCCTATTATCTGCTTATGATTTCATGTTTTCTATTTACTTGCAAGAAGATTTGTAGCTAGTCAATAGCTAAAATTAAGATAATTTTGTTTCAGGAAAAGTAAGCTCTTTTAACTTGATCAGACTAGGATAATGAGAATGTACATATCAGAAAAGCAGGAAAGTAGAGAAGAGGAGAGGAGAGGAAAGACAGAGAGAGAGAGAGAGACAGAGAGAGAGAGAGAGAGAGAGAGAGAGAGAGAGAGACAGAGAGAGAGACAGAGAGAGACAGAGAGACAGAGAGACAGAGAGACATAGAGACACAGAGAGAGAACATGTTCCAAAAAAGCAAAGAAAAACTGTTCTATGTTTACAAACAACTATTATTATTTAAGTGGAAAAAGGCATACATAGTTATGATTGTATTAGATTATCATCCAGACTGTTGTTTTTGCCAGTTTATAGAATTTAATTTTTAGAAAATTCTTCATGTCATTAAAAAGCTGTAGTAAAACCTTACATATTGGATTTAAATGGACATTAAAATTGCTGGCATGTTAAGTAACTTTTCTTTCCTAAAGGCTTTGATCCAACATTCATATTAATTTATCCTAACAATTAAAAAAAAACAATAACCTGGGCTTGGAGTTTGGTCTAGTGGTGGAGTGCTTGCCTTGTATGCATGAAGACCAGGTTCAATTGTTTGGTGCATAGAAAAAAGCCAGAAGTGGTGCTGTTGCTTTAGCCTGGAGAAAACCCAAGGACCCTGCTTAGGCCCTAAGCCCAAGCCCAGGACTGGAAAACAAAAAATAAACTGCATAAACTGGCCTCTAGGATTTCCATAGCAAGTGATTATGTTATGTTTGCTACTATGGGATGCCAGTTTATGATTCCAAATTTATTCCCTAAAATATGTATCAACCTCTTAGAAGACATCAACGGATCATTGTTATCCATCACAACCAAAAAACCTAGGCAACTTAGTTGCATGGTCAAAGTGCTAGAATTTTTCTTTCAGATTATTATGATGAGTCTCTAATTCCTTAATTTCTGAAATCACAGCAAGCTAATCATGAGAAATTGAGTAATGGTCAAAGGGATCAATATATCCTCAAAACTCTGTCGGGTTCCATTCTGTGAAATGTTCCTGCACTCTCTGCTAATTCAAGGTAGAAGCAGTCCATTGCCTATGTTGTAATTCTCCTCCCCAGTAAGAGGTGTTTTTTTTTTCCTTCAGCTGCATTTCTCTGAATTTTGAGAAGCATTGTTCCTCAAATTACCTTTTCTTTTCTGTCACCACATTATTATCAAGTAGTGGTTGGCTTAGCAACTCTTTATTTTTTTAAATATTTTTATTGTAATTAATAAAAGGGTTACATGATATTTGCCAGATAGAGGGAGCATTAATTCACATACATTGATACCCTTTCACATGTCTTGGTCCCCATTACCCTCCCCCCCCCCCCGTGCTGGTTTTCCCCCCTTCCCTATCCAATTTCAAATAACCAAATACAAATAAATCCAATATATCAGATAACAAATATATCAGATAACTGTAACAATATGAGATACCCAAGGGGCAGCAAAGGAGATGAGAGATAACATAGTACATTAAGGACAACAATCATTCACTATATGGCTTTTGTTTCAATATCCTGGAGGTCCTCTCATTTAGTGTCATACTATATGGCCTTATGTATGAAGGTTTTGCTCTATTGCAGATCTCTGCTAGTAGAGTCCAAGGTTTCTACTGATTATGACAAATGAGGGAAACCATTGAGCATAAGTTCCTTTGAGTCTGGCTTACTTCACTTAATATGATTTTTTCCATTTCCTAACAAATGGGGTGATGTCATTTTTTTTAGGGGCCGGGAGTTTGGCCTAGTGGTTAAAGTGCTTGCCTAGCATGCATGAAGACCTGGGCTCCTCGGTACCACATATAGAAAAAAGCCGGAAGTGGTGCTGAGGCTCAAGTGGTAGAGCTCTAGCCTTGAGAAAGTCCAAGGACAGTGCTCAGGCCCTGAGCTCAAGCCCAGGACTGCAAAAAAAAAGCAACTCTTTAAAAGGCTGCAAGTCTCAAAACTTTTTTTTTCCTGAGCAAGTCTTCAGACAGGCTTTCTAATGGAGCCAACAGCTCTTTCTAATAAATATTCAAAAAAAGCATTTCTGATTAGAAAAAGAATTGTGTACTAAAACTACTTAAAATATTGCATACTTATGAGTTTACTACATCTATTTATGAAAAAATAATTTTGTTTTGCAAATAAGATAACATGCCATTTGTTGAGTTCTGTATTATATTTTTAACCTGAAGAAATCTGCTATTATTTCCTTCATCATCAAATAAGAAAACTGAAGCCAACAGAGGTGAGATGCTGCAGTCAACTTAGTGACATGCCCGTAGGTACTGAAATACATAAAGCCTGGAAAATGAAAGTATACATGTTTACAGATGCAAATATTACTGATATAAAATATGTGGTAGATAATCAAATTGTTAATGATGATATAATTTGCATTCAGTATTAAATCAACATATTTAATTTTTAAAGATGGACATGCATCATGGTTCATGATGCATGAACCTGTTACACTGAGGTCCTAAATTCTTCTTTTCTTATATAGTTGCCTTTATTTGCTATGGTCTTTTTTTGGTCAAAGTATTTTCTCAGAGGACCAACTCTGTATACTGCAACTGTCTTTTGTTCTCTGACCATGAGTCACAGCACTTTCCAAGACCACTGTCTTCTTTAGAGAGTTTCCTTTGGGACAACATTGGTCTGAAATTATATGGTTAGGATGGATCTAGTACCTATGAAGTAGCTCCTACTAGCATAAATATCTAAATTAATCAAGACTGCTCTCCATAGATTACATAGGTAAATCTTAATAACTACTAATAGAAATTATTATACTTTGCTAAGCACCAGTGGCTCATGCCTGTAACCCAGCTACTTAGGAGGCTGAGATCTGAGGACTGAGGTTCAAAACCAGCCCAGGCCCAAAAATACATGAGACTCTTATCTCCAAATAACCACAAGAAAAAGTGGCCCTGTGACTCAAAGTGGTAGAGTGCCGCCCTTGAGCTTCGTAGAACTCAAGGACAGCACAAAAGGAGAGAGTGAGGGAGGAATTTTATACTTGAGCTTTTGAGAATATTAGACAGATCACTCAATTGATAAAGGTGTTTTGCACATGGACTGCTAAATTTATAGTTTAATGTCTTTCCAGGATAAGAAAGCCCCAATATAATATTTTGCTATTATATTATTTTGCTGAAGTTCCTGCGTATTCTATGTAATTCTCACATTTGTACTTAATTCTCACATTTGTACCTAATTTTCACATTTGTACCTATAGCTACAGTGAAAAGAAAAGCTTCTGATTTGAGATTGGAATATTTTGAGAGAATATTTTTGCACTCTCACCAATACCCACAATAATGATGTGCAATACACATGGACATTGAAATCTAGTTTCTTTCTCCAGTGTGTACATATTACTATAACCTTCTGTTAATTCCATGGGATTATTTATTAAATTTAATTATAAAACAATTTTCATAGGTCAGATGTGATGAAATATTGACAGTTAATATTTTCCCTCTTTAAATATGGACAGAATATTGAAAATAATTTTTAATATACCATATTGGCAAATTTTAACTACAGATTACTGTGTTATTCACTGTCTTTACCATGCTATGAGTTATATACACAGAACTTATTCATCTTAAAATGAAAACAAAAACCTAGATGGGCGCCAGTGGCTCACACCTGTAATCCTAGCTACTCAAGAGGCCGAGATATGAGGATCTCAGTTCAAAACCAATCATGGCACAAAAAAATCCATGGGACTTTTATCTCCCATTATCCATGAGAAAACAGGAAGTGGAACCATGGCTTAAGTGGTAGAATGCTAGCTTTCTGCTGCAGAACTCAGAGACAACATCCAGGTCTGTAGTTCAAGCCCCACCACTTAGCTTTCTGCTGCAGAACTCAGAGACAACATCCAGGCCCATAGTTTAAGCCCCACTACTGGCAAAAAGAAAAAGACTTTAAACATTGCTTTCTCATACATCTGACCCTGGAAAAACATCAAACTATTCGGCTTTTTTGAATCAACATTTTTGCACTCTATTCACAACTGAAATCATTCTGTATATTTTTCTGTTTCTGGAATATATCACTAGACATTCTTTCATAATGTCTCCAACATTCATCACTGTTGTCACAAATACTGAATATTCTTTTAATAGCTAAATAATAGTCCATTTTATATCAAACATTTAGTCTATTCATACCTAGGTGAATTACATATAATGGCTATCATAAATACAAGGAAATTTCTGAAGCATAAATTCAGTATGTCATCATCAGTGCTCTTAAGTTTTATAACCACTGACCCACACAGTAACAGCCTCACTCTGGGCTTTATTGGGTAATTAGGGTTCATGACGTATGAAATACTAGAACAGAAAGACACAGTCTGATCCTTGAAAGTATCAAAGTGAGAGAACATGAAATCTCATTATGTATACTGGCAAGTAGCCTTATATTTATGAATCAAAGTTCTTGATTTCCATTGGAAGTTAGTAAAGGCATCTGTTCCTACATTCTGTGCATGTATTCTGCACAGATTCCAAAGTTAAGTGCAGTCAGCAATCCCATGTTTTGGAAGCTAATTGTTCTCTACATATTTATTGTAGTTTAAGTGGTAGAGATTATATGTTTACTATCATATTATCCATCATGTGAATCATAGACAAATTTGGCCTAGCTACTACATTTTTGTTGATTCTCACCATATCAATGTATAAGAATATCTCATATTGGTATAGTTTCTCACTTTGTTATCTGATATATTGAATTTATTTGTATTTGGATATTTGAAATTTGATAGGGAAGGGGGGAAAACCAAGACGGGTAGGAGGTGTGGGGGGGAGGGAATTGGGTACCAAGACATGTGAAAGGGTATCAATGTATGCGAATTAATGCACCTTCTATTTGGCAAATATCATGTAACCCTTTTACTAATTACAATAAAAAAAGAATTACTGACATGTATCATTCTATTTGTTGAAACAGAAGATCTTTGAAGTATATCATCAACTGTGTTGTTTATTTTAAGAAAACTAAGAATGTTGCCTTATTTCATTGCATTGTTTTGAACAAATATGTAGCTGGTGGCATGAGGATTATTGTTTTATTACCCTAAGTAATATGATAATATGGAGGTGGTGGAAGCAGAAGTAGGATAACATTAGTGAATAGAAAAGGGAGGTAAGTAGTACCTTGAAGAAACACAAGCCAGATGTGGTAGTACAACCCTATAAATCCAATAGTAGGAAGGCCACATAGCAATAACCTGTCTCAAAAGGAAATTGAAAACAGAAAGAAAAAAATAAGCCATAATAAAATAGCAACTTTGTATAATTAAGCAATGAAAACAGCTCCCCAATATTGCAGGTGAAGTGACTAGAAACCTGTATGGACCTGGGGGCTTTGTAATACCTCCAGAAGAAAGGCTATAGAGTAATTTCAGTGAACATAGCCCTAGGTCAGGTGTATGTATCCAGCATTCCCAAAATTGCTCCATTATAATCAGTGAAGGAAATTATTGGAGAACCCCCAAATTAGAAACTATCACAGAGAGCCCCCAAATTAGAAACTATCATGGAACAGAGACAAACCCTTCCTCAACAGAAATCTCACACAGGATAAGCTAAAATTAGCCTCTCTTCAGAGCTTATAATCTGAAAGTATAGCAAGAGAAATAAAAAGCTCACAGAGTAGGCCAAGTTTGTAATTAGCCATAAAAAGACAAGGGCCTCATATCTCAAATATACTTAGAAATCAAAAAATTAAATCCCTCAAAACAAATCCACAATGAAATGGCCAGCCTATTAAAAAATGCTAAAGAATTAAAGAGAGACTTCCCTGAAGAGGAAATAAGAATGGCCAATAGATACTTGAAGAATATCTCAACATCTCTGGCCGTAAAAGAAATATTAATCAAAACAAGGAACTGTCATTATTGAGATATCCAAAAACAACAGAGGCTGGCAGATATGTGGCCAGAAGGCAACACCACTACACTTTTAGTAGGAGTGTTAACTTGTTCTGTCACCCCAGAAAGCGGCAATATGGAGGTTACTCCAAAGACTAAACATATAGTTGTTCTATGAATCAAAAATTCCACTTCTAGGCATTTACCCAAATATCCAGAAACAAGGCTATACTAAACCTGTCAGCACAGCTATATTCATTGCAACATTATTGTAATAACTAAGATATGGAACCACCAACACACCGCTTGGTAGATGATTGGATCAAGAAAATGTGGTATACATACACAATGGAATTCTATGCTGCTATCAGAAAGAATGATATCAACCCATTTGTAAAGAAATGAAAAGACCTAGAAAGAATTATATTAAGTAATCCATAACCAAAAATCATAGAGTCCATTTGTAATAAATAATTACTATGTGTCTAGGACTTTCCTAGGGTAGGACCATAATTTCTCAAAAGCTTTATTCGTATTACCATATAAGATTACTCCTAGCAAAATGAATTTCACAATATGGAAATAAGAGACTTAGTTGTTGTTTATGTACTATGTAAAATTCTATGTAAAGTTATTTCTTTGTTTTTGTTTTGTTTTGCTTTTCTCCTTTGGTTTATCCACTGTTGTTACTCTATTTGATTTTGGTACCATTTCTTGTATATATGTTTATCTGAATTGGGGAGGAGAAAGGGAGCAACAAAATGGTGAGACAAAGGACAAGGGATGAACAAATGTAGCAATGATACACACAGACAATTTTTTAAATGAACTGTGGGGGAGGGAAAGTGGAAGAAATACAATGGAGAGGTAACAAGGTCCAACACAAAATGTACTCACTACCTTACATATGTAACTAAGCTCTCTGTATATCACCCTGATGATAAAATTAGAGAAAAAAAGAAAGAAAATAAACCTGAAGAAGGAAGTTTACTAATGTTAACCTCAGACTTCTATATCAGTTCAACTAAAGGAAAACTTTGAAAAGAATGTAATAGTATTTGGGAAAATGAAGGGTTTCTTGTTTATTTGTTTGTTTTTGCATGTGTGATATTGTGGATAAAAATTCAACCTTTTGGGCTAGAGAGTTTGGCCTGCAGGTAAAAGTGCTTTCCTAGCATGCACGGTGACCCAGGTTTGATGACCTGGGTGCTATGGCTCAAGTGGTAGAATGCTAGCTTTGAGAAAGCCCAAGGACAGTACTTTCATTCCCTGAATTCGAGCCTCAGTACTGGTAAAAATAAAATACAACCTTTTTCTAAATGCAGTTTTTACTGTTTATATGTACACAGCAAAATTTTGCTGCAATTGTTTTTATCTGTCTAAAATGAAAATGAAGAAGTTATAATTGAAAAACACTTAGGTTCTCAGTTTCATATATTTAAAAAGTATGTAAGATTCACATTCAAATACAAACTAACAAAAAAGTCTATTTCCCATACCATATTTCATAAGTAATCAGATTATAGAAACTAAGTGAACCAAGTGTACCAGTTTCTTTTCCATGTTTTCAAATCTTATGCAATTCTTACGCAATTTAGTTTTCTATATTACTTCCTGTAAAGACAGGAAATTCACAAGTCAAAATCAACCTTCATGCAAGTCTGTAAAAGAGAAACAATATTGATATGAGTTAACAGAATCTGAAAAGGCCTGAGGCATAATATTTAGGAAGAAAAGAACATTTAGTTATTAGTTTTAATAAATACACCAGAGTAATAAAGATGAAGCCTAGAGGAATGAATACTAAATTTGTGTGCAATATATGATTCCTTTTTGAATTAAAGGCTAATACAAAATATTATGAAGATTAATACAAATGTAATTTAATTAGTAGGGGCAAATACGTATTTTTGTGAGACATGGGGTTTATTGGTGCTGTAAGTGACTGCTTTTGATCAAAACAATTTCATTTCTGAGATTTTGGTGGTTAATTGGAGATAGGAGTTTCACAGACTTTGTACCCCATAGGCTTCAAATCATATTCCTCAGATCTCAAAATCCTGAATACTTAGGGTGACATGCATAAGCCACAAATACCTGGCCAAGGATGTACCTCTTTTAATTGAAGTCATTTACAACAAAAATACTGCTGGCCTGATAAGCTAATACTGAAAACATTACCTAATTATGTCACAGTTTTGTGCTTAAACTATTTGAAAGAGAAAAATATGGGTAGTTAGCAAATATATACCAAGTACTTATTTTATCTGGTAAATTTAGGACACATCCATGGTTTATTTATACATTATTACTAGCCTTAGAAATGATTAACTACAAGCTGGGCACTGATGGCTCACACTTGTAATCCTAGATACTCAGGAGACTGAGATTGGGGTTCAAAGCTAGCTCAGGCATAAAAATCCATGAGACTCTTACTTCTAATTAACCACCAGAAAACTGGAAGTGGCAATGGGGTTCAAGAGGTGGAGTGAACTGAACTGAAGAGCTCAGGGACAGTGCCCAGGCCCAGAGTTCAAGCCTCACAACTGACAAAAAATAGATTAAGTACATAAATAACTATGATCAATAGTTACAGTTCCTATGAGATATTTAGAATGATGTTGGAGTTTGTAGGATGGTAAAATAACTTCTAAAATGTTGGACTAAGGAAATTTTATATGAAAGTGTCATTTAAATTGGATCTTTAATGATCATTTAATTTGGTAGGGCAAGAACATAAAGAGTATAATATGAAAAGTCAACAAGGTACACAAAGTAGAGTATTAAATATAATCAGAAATATACATTTCCAATTTTTTTCACAGGCTTGAAAACAAGGTTATTCTGCCATGTTCTCTTATGTTTCTTATGTTTCTTATGGAGACTGCCTCTGGGTCTCTTAACTTGTTGCCTAGGACTTTAATATGATAGGCTTAGTAATGCTTTAAGTTGCCTTGATCTGTGTTAAGAAACATCTGGACTACTATCTTTCTCACAGACCTGCTATCTTTCTCACAGACCTGGTATCTTTCTCACAGACCTACTATCTTTCTCACAGATCTGTTATCTTAGTGACCAAATTGCCTATGTCCTGTTCCCACGGACTCATGCTGAGGAAAATTTTTTCTACTGAACCTAGCCCCTGCTTTAGAGCCCTATATAAACCCCCTCTGACTTTCAATAAACAGACCTTGATCAGAACACTGTCTTGGTCTCATTCTTTGTGTTTGTCTGTCCCACTCATTTAGGTACGGTTCCCTCTCAGGTCTCAGTTGACTGAACCCCGCGGGCCGGGGCAGATTGGCACCCAACGAGGGGCTTGAGGCATGGGAACCCTGCCTAAAGCCGTCGCCACTGAAGAAGGACTGCACAGTCCAAGCCACCCCAAATTCAGAGGACGAGGAGTACCCGCCTACGTCCGCTGCCAAGGTAGGAGAAATTCGACGAATTGGGACAGAAACTTAGTAAGCAAGAGTTGTTTGTTCAAGGCTTAAAGGCTTCATTCAAAACACAAGGAACTTGGGTTAAAAAGAAAGATTCAAAGGCATTTTTCGAAGAATTATGTCCTTGGTTTCTCAAAGAGGGAACGATTAATGAGGTTAAATGGCAAAGAGTTGGGGACTGTTTAAATGATTAAGAAGATTCATGTTTTTATAAGAATTTTCATGTAATTATTGCAATTGTGGTCAAATAAGGAACATTTTCTGCTATAAATAGTGCATGCTTGGCCATGTACACTGTAAATAGCCTTTACCAAATGTGTTTGACAAGGAATTGTTTTTATGTAGATAAAATGATCATTGATCTGAAAGATTGCTTTTTTACAATTCTCCTACACCCTGATGATACTTTGTTGGCAGCTCAAGACAGGCCAGATCTACTTTCTAAGGCCTTTCTTAACCTTGGCTTGCAAATAGCTCCTGATAAGGTCAATGTCGTGTTGACTGCCTCCATACCCTTAGATATTCAATGGCTCAGGCCTTATTTAAAATTGCCTAATAATATCTTTTTGCCCCTCAATGATATTCTGCGAGGAGACTCTGATCCCTCCTCCCCCCGCAAGCTTACAGCAGGCTAACTTAGCATCAGCTTGATTTGGACATCTCCTCCAAGTTAAAAGTTAGACCCTTAAAGAATCCACACAAGTCTCAGGTAAAACAGCAGGCCCCTCCCTTACTTGTTTCTCCAATCACTCCCTCTCAGATTAAAATTACCCCAGGGCGGTGACAGCCAAAACAAGGAGGCAGAAATCCTGGAGTGAAGGGGAGTCAGGAAATGACTCCCCTCAAGGAGATCAAATAGACCATTCCGATAATCAGAGTGAGGAGTCAGAAGAAGAGGGAGAAAGAGGCCCCCGGTTAATCCTCAGAGCCCAAAATAATTATCGGCCTTTCAGATTTAAACAAATTAAAGAACTAAAGAATGCTGTTTCCTTTTGGGCCAACTGCCCCTTTTACTCTGTCTCTGTTGGAAACCTTGTGCTCATAATACCTCACTATCTATGATTGGGAAACCCTGGCAAAGGCAGTTCTTAGCCGAGGTCCATATGTTTCCTGGAAAGCTGATTATACTGAAAGATGTCGAGAGCAAGAAAGGAGCAATGTCCTTAAACCAGAAATGGCCAAGTGGACGCTTAAAAAATTATTAGGACAGGCTCCCTCTAACACTAATGAACGGCAAGCCAGGTTTTCCCCTGGGTTGTTAGCACAGGCCCAGCTTGCTGTGCTGCAGGCCTGGAAAGCAATACCTTCCCCTGGCTCCATTTTTTCCTCCATTGCCAAGATTCGTTAGGGACCGCAAGAGCCCTATAGTGAATTTGTGGGGAGCCTTACTGAAGCCGCTGAACGTATTTCTGGTAGGGATGAAACTGAGAGTGAGTTTATTAGACATCTGGCCTTTGAATATGCTAACGCTGCCTACCAAGCAACTCAAAGAGTTACACCCAGAAAAAATGCACCTGTGTTTTAACTGCCTTCAGGCCAGGCCAGACACTTTGCTCGGGAGTGCCCACAGCCCAAAACTACTAACTCAGCTCCGGGGAACTCCCCACAGCAGGGACAAATTCCGCCCTTTTGTCCACGGTGTAAAAAGGGCAGACACTGGGTTTCCTAGTGACACTGCAAGACAGATATTCAAGAAAAACCTTTAACTTCTGGGCTGGCGGGAAACTACAGGAGGAGCCAGCCTCAGGGCCCCAGTCAACAAACTTCTGGGGCAGTCAGATTTGTTCCCCACAGCAGGTGGCCCCTGCAGTGTCTCATCCCTCATAGGGGCCACCCCAGGGAGCGCAGGACTTGACCTCTGTTCCTCCACCATACAATATTAACCCCTGAGGTGGGAACCCAGCTCCATCCACTGGAGAATTTGGGCCCCTGCCGCCAAATGTATTTGGCCTTATTTTAGGAAGAGGCAACTCAGTTATTCAGGAACATAATATTTCACCTGGCATAATTGATAATGATTACACAGGGGAAATAAAAATCATGGCCTCTGCACAGGATGGCCCTGTCTCTGTTTATCCGGGACAGAAAATCGCTCAATTGGCTTTATTACCCCTAAATACTAATAACCCAAGCTTCTCAAAATCTAGAGAATCCTCTTATTTTGGCTCCTCCGATGCCTATTGGGTCCAGGCCATTATCCCTTCTAGACACATTACTTTTGGATACAGGAGCTGATGCCACCATTATTGCTCAAAATCAATGGCCAGTCACTTGGCCACTTACCCCCTCATTAACACATTTAAAAGGAATCGGCCAGTCTTCCAACCCTCTCCAGAGCTCAAAAATTTTAACATGGGAGGATCAAGAAGGAAATAAAGGCACAGTTCAGCCCTATGTAGTTCAAAATATCCCAGTTAACTTATGGAAGAGGGATATTCTCTCTCAAGTGACGCTTTTTATGTGTGGGCCAAATGAAATTGTAACACAGCAAATGCTTAGTCAAGGAATTCTTCCCGGCCAAGGGCTTGGAAAAGAAAAGCAAAGGCCTCTGGCCTAGAAACTGCTGCAGGCCCAGCTCCTGGGTGTAGCTGGCCTAGCAGCATCTTAGCAATTGGCATGCCCCCTGTGCTGGCCATAGCCATTCAGCCGCTGCTCTTAAAGAGAACCTGCCCTATAATCTCTAGGGAGAGACAAGATACAGATGTTGTGACATTCTATGATGACTGCATTAGTTATGAAAAAAATGGCATAGAACTGCTCCCCAAATTCTAGGGGCCACAGCCTAATCGCTTGGGGAGCAGTGGCCTATTGGCCGGAAAAACAATCGGGCCTACTAAAATTAAGAAGAATCAGGCAAATACAAGTTTCAAATACAGGTTTATTCATAATCTCCCCTCAGTAAGTATGCTCATGGGAACCACCCAACCAGGGCTCCCAAGTCTTTCACCAATTCCTAATAATTTGTATATTTATGCTATTGAGATAAAAGGTTGCTTTTTTCTAGAAACAGTGGTTTTCCTTTAACAACCTTTTTTGTAAAAGATGCCTAGGTGAAAAGCAAAGGCCTCTGGAGGTAAGTAGAAATCGGCCGACCCCCTGTATAAAGAGTATAATATGAAAAGTCAACAAGGTACACAAAGTAGAGTATTAAATATAATCAGAAATATACATTTCCAATTTTTTTCACAGGCTTGAAAACAAGGTTATTTTGCCATGTTCTCTTATGTTTCAGGATTTTCATTTTGTAAGTAATAGCATAATATTAATTTCAAAGTACTGCATTGTTCCAGAAAGAAGGTATTATATTTATGCAATCAGAACAGGTTGGTTAACTTTTCCCTTAATAGAATAAATGACATTTTCCTTTAGGAGAAAAGTTCTGAAGGAGATAGCTAACCAGTAAGACATACACAAGCTTTACAAATTGTATAATATATTTTTCCTTTTTCAGACTGTTTATAAGCCTAATATGAGAAGACAATAGTGTATAAGTTAACACAAAATAAAATGCTTTACTTTATTTAGCATGACTGAATATTACAGGAGTATTTCCATATCTTGTTCCCTGAAATGCACAATCATTTCTGTTGATCAAATTTAATGTCTGTAGTCATAAAATTAATAAGTCACAGATACACTGGGCAAAAAGAATAGAAAAAGAACAGAAACTAAGAAATATTAATTCAAAATTATTGTACATTCTACAATCATTTCTTTGGTATGTGTTTTATATCTCCTAGGTATTTTTTTCAAGTACTATCATTTTATATGACATAAAAACCAACTGGCGGTATTTATCTCAAATAATACTCAAACTCATCTTTTACAGTTGAAATATCTTTAAATTAGTAAATACAAAAATAAAACAAAGTGGAGATAGTTTTAATATTTTACATAAATTTATTTTATTTTGACAGAAATAAATAACATGAATCATGCTAATGCAATCTACTAATATAGAAATGACATAACCATAATTTTTCTTAGAAATACTAATTTCTCTGAGTGGGTTATAAAAAAACTCAGGTTTTTCTAAGTGTATAGTTTTTTAAAGCTCTAGACTTTAAAAAAATATTATTGTAATGTATAGAGTGTTTACAGTTACATTTACCAGAGAGTAGTTGCATTACTTTGCACATATTCATGCCCCTTCTCATGTTTTTGTCCCCATTTCCCTCCCACCACCCCTTCCCAATCATCTTGTTTCCCCCTTCCCTTTCCTATTTCAAATAATCAAATGTACATGCAATATACCAGGTAAAACAGTCAGATATAGTATTAATATGAAATTAACCAAAGAGCAACAAAAGAGAAGAGAAATAACATAAAACATTAAGAACAACAAGATAAACACACAAGACAAACCTCTTGTTTCCATATCCTAGAGTTACATTCATTTAGTCTCATCCTATAAGACCTAATGAATTTAGGTTTTGTGCTATTGTAATTCCCTGCCAGAAGAGTCCTAGATGTGTGCTATTAAAAATGAGGGAAACCATTGAGCCTGTGATCCTTTGAGTCTGGCTTACTTCACTTAATATGATTCTTCCAAGTCTTTCCATTTCCTTGCAAATGGGGCAATGTCATTTTTTTCTGATGGCAACATAGAATTCCATTGTGTTGATCCACTCATTAACTAAATGGCATGTGGGTTGGTTCCATGTTTTTGCTATGGTAAATAGTGCTGCAATGAACATTGTTGTGCTAGTGGATTTAGTATGTCCTTGTTTCTGGATGATTAGGTAAATGCTAAGGAGTGGGATTGCTGGGTCATAGAGGAGCTCTATGTTTAGTCTTTTGAGGAACTGCCATACTGCTTTCCAGAGTGGTTGAACCAGTTTGCACTCCCACCAACAGTATAGTAGTAATGCCTCCTCGCGAGCATCTGTTGTTATTAGATTTCTTGATCATGGCCATTCTAACTGTAGAGAGGAAGAGTCTTAAAGTTGTTTTGATTTGCATTTCTTTTATGGCCAGAGATGTAGATGTCTATAGGTCATTCTTTTTTTTTTCAGAGAAGACACTCTTCAAGTCTTTGGCCCATCTTTTAATGGGATGGCTGTGTCTTTGAAGATTTGTTTTGGAGTGATTCAATTTGTTTTAGCTGTAGATATATTTTAGATAAGAGGACTTTGTTTGTTGTATGGCTGTTGTATAACTTCTCCAACTCCATGGGATTTCTATTTAATTTGCTAGCTATATCTTTTGCCATACAGAAGCTCTGCAATTTAATGCAGTCACATTTGTCAAACTTTTCTTTAATTTGTTGTGTTTCTGTGTCTTCATTAAGAAAGTTTCATCCTGTGCCAAGGAGGCCTAGTGTATCTCCTATTCCTTCTTGCAAAGTTTCCAGTGTATCGGCTTTTACCTTGAGGTCTTTGATTCATTTGGAGTTAATTCTAGTGCAGGGTGACAAAGAAGGATCCAACTATAGTTTTCTGCAGGTGCTTAACCAGTTCTGTTAGCACTACTTGTTGAAGAGGCTGTCTTTCTTCCACTCTTTTTCTAGCCTTTCTCATTTGCATTTTATGTGTTCTTATCCTATTTTTTGCCATTTTACCTACACCTTTTTTTGTCAACGTTATGACTCTTTCCTTTTCTTTTTTCTTTTCCCGCATTCCTTCTGTCATTGTGGTCATTTTAGAAAAATAGTGATAGTGCTGGGTACAGACTGGATACAAATGACATTAATATTGATACAGTCACCTGCTTTTTAATCTGTTGATTCTTAACCCTAGTATTTCTGCTCTAAGAACTTACAATAGTGTGGGATCTCCCCTTCCTTTTTTCTTTTTCTTTTTTTTTGTTTTATTTTTACTTTATAAAACTTTTATCAATGAACTCTCCAATATATACATCCCTCTTTTCTCTATATATTCTTCTTCTTATTATTTTCATATGTTTTATCTGATTCTTTCTAAATATTGTGCTCAAATATTTTACCTTTCTATCACCTTAGGTTAGTTACCCTAATGCTATCCCTTTTCTTCATTTCTACATTAATCTTACACTCCTACATTGCTCTTTTCTTACCGCTCCTCTTGGCTTTCATTCTATTTTTCTTTCTCTGGTCCTCTATTCATCCTTTAACTCTTAAATGCATGGATCTACAGCTGATGCTTGTTGAGCAATACTGTATATCTAGATGTTCAATTATACTGTAGGTCCAGAGGGACTTACATACAATAGAGATTGAATTGAGGGGTTTATTGTTTTGGTCATAAAACAGTGATAAGTGTTGGTATTAGATTTGTCTGTAAGTGCAAAAAGAGAGAGTGATAGTACCAGTCTAAAATTGTGAACATCTATTGTCTGGCTAGCTAAAGAGGTCTAGATTGGTTATATCTTAAAAACTTCCCATTTTAAAATGGGCAGATTGAAAATCTCAAGAAAAATGTCAAATCAAGGAATAGTATCTCCCACCCAACATAAACAGGCAATGGAGCAGACAATGGCATAACTAGAGGAGAGTCCTCTAAGTGCTATAAAAATGCAAATAATAAACATAATTAATGAAAAGTTTGAAAACATGCAGTTAGAGATACGGGAGGAAGCCCTTTCTAAACTAGATGAAACCATGAACAAGGTGATATGTGAAAAAGAGGAAGTGATAAAGGAAGCCATAATAATGGTTTTTCAATGTAAAATGTATGAATTCATAGAATCCACAAACAAAAAGCTGACTGAACTCCAACAAATGTCCAATGAGAATAAAGCAGCTGAGATAACTGCTCAAATGGAAATCAAGGAGTTAAAGAAATCAATACATGCTCTAAAACAAGAGATGCAAGGCATCAAAAATGAGCAATTAGATGGAGGGGAGATGAAGAATAAAGTAGAAAGCATTGATAGCAGCTTAGACAATGCAGAAGAGAGAACTGTCGGAGTTGAAGATAATTTAGTTACTATAGAGAAAGAACAGAAAATGAGTCAAACCAAATCTAGGAAATATGAGAGAACGCTTCAGGAAGTCCAGATACAATAAGAAAGCCTAATTTAAGGCTAATTGGTATTGAGGAGGACCTGGAGAAAGAGGTCAATGGTATTGGAAATATATTTCAGGGAATCATCTCAGAGAATTTCCCAAATATCCAGAAGGACAGGCCCATTCAGATACAAGAAGCTTTTAGAACCCCAAACACACCTGATCAGAAAAGGAGGTCCCACCACCCCATTATTATCCTTACAGGATCAATAGAGATGAAAGAAAGGATCCTAAAAGCAGCCAGGGAGAAGAGAAAAATCACCTACAAAGACCAACCAATCAGAATGACCACAGATTTCTCAGCGTAGACCATGCAAGCAAGAAGAGATGTCATGCCCTTAAGACACATAAATACCAACCAAGAATACTGTACCCAGCTAAAGTGCTCATTCATAACTGAGATAAAAATAAAAACCTTCCATTTCAAGGAAAGGTTGCATCATTATATAGAGACCAAACCAGCAATACACTAAATTCTCAAAAATGGTCTACATTGAAACACAAACAGAATACTGACAAAGAAATGGCACCTAAAATTCATACTATCTAAGTACCACAAGAACTGTCAAGACACAGGCCCTAATGAAAGCTTTAAAAAAAACTAGTAAATATTTTTCAGTCCTAACGCTCAATATCAATGTACTTAACTCTCCAATTATATAGCATAGACTGTCTGGTTGGATCAAAAGGTAAGATCCTTCATTCTGCTGTCTTCAAAAGACAAATCTTGCCCAGAAAAACAAATACTTTTTGAATGTCATAATTTTCACCAAGTTTTTAAATTTGTAAAGATTTGATATGCCAAAGGTGGTGACTACAAAGTTGATATTTTAAAAAACCTTAACTTCCATTCTCTATTTGGCAATTTGATTCTATCCACTAATCATTGTTAAAACTATGAATATTTGATTGATCACTGAAAAATTATTCTTTGTCTTTTTTTCTCCTTAGACTTTAATTTCTATTCCAGCTCAGATCTTCCTCCCCTCAGAATTAACTCTAATTATATATTCATTCATGGAATTCTATGTGATTTGTCATTTTCTACAATAAAAATATGCATAAAAGAAGTTTATCAAGCTAACGGCCCCTATACACACGCTGGAGTTGCAATCCTCATATCAGATAAAATACATTTCAACCTAAAATTAGTGAGAAAAGACAAAGAAGGTTACTACATACTAGTAAAGGGATCCCTCCTCCAGGAGGACATAACCATCTTAAACACCTATACACCTAATCCTGGTGCACCAACCATCATCAAGCATATTTTACATTCACTAAAACCACACAGAGAATGAAATACAGTGATTGTTGGTGACTTTAACACACCACTCTCAATTTAGGACAGATTAACCAGGCAAAAATTCAATAGAGAACCCTCAGAATGGAACAACTGTATAGACCAACAAGATCTAAAGACATCTGCAGATTATTTCACCCAGCAACATCGAAATATATGTTTTTTGGCAGCACATGGAACATTTTTCTAAATAGACCCCATTTTAGGGCATAAAACAAACCTGGGCACATTCAGAAACACTGAAATCATTCCCTGCACTCTCTCAGACAACAAGGGCATCAAATTGGAACTGGACACCCATCTGCACCAACGAAAACCTTGTATCTCATAGAGATTGAACAACACATTGTTGAATCATCAATGGGTCATTGAGGAGATCAGAACAGATATTCAACAGTTTTTGAAATTTAACCAAAAGTAACACACAAAATACCAGCTCCTTCAGGACACAGCAAAGACAGTGTTCAGGGGAAAATTTATAGCTCTAAGTGCCTATGATAACAAGTTGGAAAAATCACAAAGCAACAATTGAATGTGTCACCTTAAGCTCCTGGAAAAAGAGCAACAAGCCAAACCTAATACCAGCAGAAGGAAACAAATTTTTAAAATCAAAGCAGAATTAAATGAATTGGAGTCTAAAAAAGCTATAGAAAGAATGAACAAAAGAAGGAGTTGCTTCTTTGAAAAAAATAACAAAATTGACAGACCATTAGCAAATATTTCCAAGAAAGAAGGGAGCATATCAAAATAAACAAAATCACAGATGAGAATGGTAATATCTTCACAGGAATTACCAAGATCCAGAGCATCTTTATGCTCTTGGCATCTTTATGCCAAGAAATTTGAGAATCTAGAAAAAATGGATGAATTTCTAGCCAATATCAACATACCCACATTGAACCAAGAATACCTGAGGAAATGGAAAAAACTCCTGGATTGGAAGAATCAACATAGTGAAAATGACAGTCTTGCCAAGGGCTATCTACAAATTCAACACAATACCCATCAATATCCAATGTCATTCTTTAAAGAAATAGAAGAGGCAATCCAAAATTTCATATGGAATAATAAAAGACCCTGTATAGTAAAAACACTTCTTATCAGAAAGAACAGTGCAGGAGGAATTTCAATACCAAACTTTAGACTCTATTACAGAGCTATAATTATCAAAACAGCTTGGTACTGGCACAAGAATAGGCCTGAATACCAATGGAATAGAACTGAGGACCCAGATATTAAACCACATACCTATGGCCACCTAGTCTTTGACAAGAGAGCCAAAAAAATAGAATGAAAGAATGACAAGTGGTGCTGGCAGAACTAGTTAAGCCCTTTAGAAAATTAAAGTTAGATCCTTCTTTATCACCCTGCAATAGGATTAACTCCAAATAGATCAAAGACCTTGAGGTAAAAGCTGACACACTGAAAACTTTACAAGAAGGAATAGAACATACACTAGGTCTCTTTGGCACAGGTTGAAACTTGCTTAATAAGGACCAAGAAACACAACAAATCAGAGAAAGTCTGCGTAAGTGGGAGTGCATTAAACTGCAGAGCTTCTGTATGTCAAAACATAACTAGCCAATTAACTAGAAAGCATATAGAGTGGGAGAAGTTCTTCACAAACCATACACAGACAGAGGCCTTATATCTACAATAGATCAACAGCTCAAGAAATTAAATCACTCCCAAACTAATCTCCAAAGAAACAACCATCCCGTTAAAAGATTGGCCAAAGACTTAGAGTCTTCTCTGAAGAAGAAATAAGATGGCCTATAGACACATGAAGAAATGCTCAACATCTCTGGCCATAAAATAAATGCAAATCAAAACAACTTTAAGACTCTTCTTCACTCCAGTTAGAATGGCCATGATCAAGAAATCTCGGGCTCTAGGAGGATCAGAGAAGCCATCCCAGGAAAACATTTGTGATACCATGTTTTAATCAATAAAAATCTAAGTGCAGAAGCATGTACCCATTCCAGCTGGTCAGGAAGTGCAACAGGAGGATCACAATCCAGATGATTAACACAAGAACTAATGTGAGACTCTGCTAGAAAAATAATGAAACCAGAAAGGGCTGGTACCTGTCTAAGTGATGGAGCACCTGTCTGGCAATCACAAAGCCTTGAGTTCAAAGCCCAATGACACCAAAAAGAGACTGAAATTTAGGTTATGACCAGAAGTCCTAACATTCATTTAAATTGTAAAAGAATGTAGAAATAAAGAAATGACTGAAACAACTTGAGCAAGGTACCCATGTTTAGACAGCACCTTATCTTTATTGGCTACATGGAAATCTATTCTATCAAAGAGGTAAGCTACATCTCTGCTTGATTTTTGCTGTGTAAATGAAATTTGAAAGACATTTTAAAGATAGAGAGATGTGAGTAATTGACCTTTTCTCTGGGAAGGAAGTAGTGATAGTTTCACGCATCATAGTAGTATTAAACAGGTCACACAGAAGGATGGTCACTTTTTAATGAAAACAGAGCAAAAAGACATTGCAAAAAAATTCATTTTTGGTGGGGATAATTGAAAATCTTGCCCAGAAAATAGGCACAAAGCTTTTAAGAGGACCATTATGCTTTCTTCCCCAAGCCTCTGTACTGTATCATATCATACTAACATAGTCTTATGTGGAAAATACATTTATCATAACTGACATTTTGGGCTGTGAACTTCCCCACCTTAATACAAGGTCACCTGGACATCCAGGGAGAGATCGTCTTGGATCAACTTCAGCCACAACCTGTCAGTTTCCAGAACCTGTCAGTTTCCAGTATTATAAACCTCATCATTAGTTTTAAAAGACAGAGCTATATCCTCCAGCAGCCTCTAATGATTTCTCTGAATCTCTTAAGCATGTTCTTGTCAAGGAATAAACATGCAATGCTGATCTTATCACAGAGATGAATTGCAACTCCAATTAAAATGGTGCTGTGGATGGGTATTGGGCGATCTCAGACATCAATTGTACAGTTCACACATAATGAAGGCAGCCACAAGAAACAGCATCTTTATGCTTAGGCAGCTCAAAAACACAGAGCTCAACAAAAAATTGATGGAAATCATTTCAATTAGCATGGATGCTACCACTGAGATTAGATTAATGAAACTGATAAATCCAAAATGGACCAAAATACCTAGTAATATGAAAAAAAAGATAACATATGAAGCCATCCTGCCAGGAAAATTTTCAAAGCTTTCACCATTTCAATATGATTCAAAAATCTACAGTTTTCTGGAAAGATTCAAACAAAACACAGATCAAATGGTAACAGAGTAAAAAATTGTATGTCTACTATTAGTCAGAAATGTGGCCAGAGAAAAAAGAATAGTTATTTCCAAAGCATGACATTCAGTATTAGCTTCCTTACATTTGCTATGTAATGTAATAGCAAGTGATGCTGTATTTTAATATTAAAATTTTTATGTCTTCTGAATTGAATGTCACATATCAATGTGGATAAGTGTACTAGAAGCAATGACAGGATCTGAAAACAAGGAAGTCTTGAATTACATATGCCGCTAGGAAATAATTTATATCCTTCTCTGGCAAATAATTAACCCTTTCTGGTGCTGGTGCCTAAGACTCTTTGTTTATTTTAAGTTCCGACCTTAAATACTCTTCTTAAAACTAGGGAACTGCCAGAGGCTACATTCATACAAAATAGTAAACAAGTCACATATAGGATAAATGAGAAAGGATTAACATTGCTTAAAGTCATCCTGATAAGAACTGATTGACATTGCTTAAAGTCATCCTGATAAGAACTGATTGACATTGACCCCACAGTCGGTCCCCAACATCTCCCCCAAATGGCTGTGTACACTACATGCACTTAGTAAGTACCTCCTAATGTATTAGGTATTTATTTTGACAGTACTGGCAGTTGAACTCGGGCCCTCTATCACCTGTGCCATGTCTCCAGCCCCTTTTTGCTTTCAGTGTGTTCTTCATGTAGGATCTCATGCTTTTCCCTTGCTGGACTCAGCCATGACCTTCCTATCTCTGCCTCCTGAGCAGGCAGGATTGACAGGCACAAATCACATGTGGCCCTTGTTGGGTCATTACAATGATGATGATATGATGATGATGATGATGATGATGATGGTGATGGCCATCAACCCCAAATTTGGATAAATAGACCAGTATGCATGTGCTCTTCTGCTGCCTGCCTCCCCTGAGGTCCTGGTATGAGGAGACTAAGGACCGGGCCCTGCAGTCAAGTCCATACCTCGCTTGAAATCCAGCAGGAACCAGCGGTAACAGAAGTAGAAGTGTGTGTAGTCCCCATTCTGGTGCATCAGCTCGAACAGCTCTGAGTCCAGGATCTGTTAGAGGAAGGAGAGGCAGTGTCAGCCTCCCCCGGTCAGCGGTCAGCGGTGGTGCACTACCATGCTGCAGCCAGCCAGCCTTCGGCAACCGGGAGCTGTGAAACGCCCATCAAGGGTAGCAACAGATGTCTGTCCAGAAGGCTCCACATCACGAATCATGGGGTAAATGCTACTAAAGTCCACAATGAGACACACCTGTGAGAACCAGAATCAAAATGGAGGACAGGAATTAAGTGTTGGCTAGGATGAGGAGCAATAGGAATCCCTGTACACTGCTCTTGGGAAATGCAAATTGGTGTGGCTGCATGTGAAACAGATAGGAAATTTCTGGAAAGCTTAAACACAATCACGATTCATGATTCCACACCTACATTTAGTCCCCCCCCCCAAAGAAATAAAAGCATGTCCACAAAATGTATACTGGGGGGGGGGTCCTAGTTGCTCACACTGTAACTCCAGCTATGAAGAGGCTGAGATCAGAAAGGAGTGTAGTCTTCTTCCTTTTTTTTTTTCTTTTTGCCAGTCCTGGGGTTTGAACTCAGGGCCTGAGTACTGTCCTTTGGCTTTCTCAAGGCTAAAGTTCTACCACTTGAGCCACAGCACCACTTTCAGCTTTTTCTATGTATGTGGTTCCAAGGAATCGAATCAGGGCTTCGTACACGCTAGGCAAGTACTCTTCCACTAGGCCAAATCCCAGCCAGGGTTCTAGTCTTATAACAATTCGGGGGCGGGGGGAGTTTATTTTTAAATATTTGTTGGTTGCAAGGCCTGGGCACCGTCCCTGAGTTCTTCAGCTCAAGGCTACTGCCCTACCCCTTAAGTCACAGCACCAGTTCCCAGGCTGGTCTTGAACTCCTGATCCTCCCGCCTCATCCTCCTCATTGATTACCGGTGTGGGCCACCACAGCCGGCAGGAAACTTTATGTCACCACCTCAATAGAAAACGCAAGGTGTTACCCTACCTGCAGTGGGAAGCATACATGTGAGGCCCATGTGAGAAGAAGGACAGACTCTCAAAATCTGAGCAAAAAGGGCTAGAGATGTAGCTCAAGAAGTAGAGCATCTAGCCAAATGCTGGTCGCTCACACCTGTGATCCCAGCTACTCAGGAGGCTCAGATCTGAGGATGGTGGTTCAAACCCAGCTCGGCCATAAAAGTCCCTGAGACTACTATTAAGTACCAGAAAACTGGGAGTGATGCTGTGGTAATAATGTATTAAATGTATTACTTGGTAATAGAATAAATAAAGGAATAAACTACTCACAGAAAGCAACTCAAAGAGATAAAGGAAAGAAAGATATGAAATTTCACGCAAACAAAATCGCTTCGTGCTCCAGTTATGCTCAAGGCCTCACAAATGCTATCCGGAGTGACAGCATCAAGGGTGTACAACTAGATGGGCCGTGCTGCTCCAAGAGAGCAGCCTTGGAGGGAAAGAGGGCCCCCAGGCCCAGTGCAGCACGCGTGCGCACTCTGGGCCAGCGCCTCCACCCAGTCTTGTGGCCCAGTTAGTCTCCTGTGCGCATGCGTCAAGTGCGTGCAAGCCACACAGCGCTCACCGCCTCGCCACCCGCCCGTCGCGGTACGTGTGACATCACGTCACTCGTGACATCAAATGGACATGGTGGCACTAGGGAGGTGTGGCATCACAGTGGCCGTGACGTCATGGTGGGGACTGTGCCATTGGTTTCTCCCATGTCCCTCGCTGTAATGACTTACTTGGACTCAGATGCAGACACTGCGACGCAGGGAGAAAGAAATGGATGTCCCCCCCCCCCCCCTCCGAGCTCGCAAGGAGCAGGCGTGAGACGGGAGCCCAGGGGAGCCCCAGGGGAGCCGGCGGGGCGGGGCCCTACCTGGATCAGCGACCTCATGTTGGCGAAGTGTGTGTCCATGGCGCCGCCGTGTGGGAAGTTCTGCGTCATCCTCTTCATGAGCTCGGTGAAGCAGCTGAAGGCCAGGGCCTCTGCGAGGGGCGAGGGCCACCGGGGTCAGCGGGGCCCCGCCCTGGCGCGGGGCTGGGGTGCGGGGAGGGGTCTGCTAGGCGCCGCGCTCGGTCACACCCAGTGGATGCGTTGTCCCGCCCCGGCCCCCCGTTCTGAACCCCCGCATGGGCTCAGGACCCTGGGCCAAGCCGCCCGGTACCTGGGCCGTCACGCTGCTGGCCTGGTGAGCCCACCGCGAGCGCTGGCGAAGGCGTGGCAGGCCCGAGCCCCGCGCCCGGGGCCCCTCCTAGGTTCTGTCCTCCCGCAGGAGGCGCCCCAGCCCCGGACGAGGGAGGGCACTCACCGTCATCCAGGACGACCAGCAGCGGGGCCAGGAGGTCACACATGCCCTGCACGTAGCCGATCTCAATGTGCTGCCAGATGTAGCTGTGAGAGACACGGGGAGCCACGGTCCCTCCCCTCCTCCCCGCTGACCCCTCCCCTCACTCCCCTCCCCACCGTCTCCTCCCTCCTCCCCACTGCTCCCTTCTTCCCAGGGCTCCTCCTTACTGGTCCCCCTCCTCCCCACGGCTCCACCTCCTCCCCTCTACTGCTCCTACCCACTCCCTGCTGGGCCCATGCTGGGCCTGAGCCTGCACCACAGCTCCAGGCCTGGCATTTTGATGGCTACTTGGAGACACGAATCCCACCGACTTTCTGTGGTTGGCTTTGAACTGAGATCCTCAGATCTCAGCCTCCTGAGTAGCTGGGACCACAGGCGTGAGCCACCACCGCCTGGCTCCAGTGTGTTCTTGCTGGGCTCCTCCAGCCTCATCCTGCAGGCTGCCTTCCTCCTCCTCAGTTTCCCGGAGCTCCCCCACCTCCCCATCCCATCCCGGCCTCTGCTGCTCCCCTCCCCCAGGCCCCGCCCCCAGCCACCTGCACATGATGTTGCGAAGCTTCTCCAGGTTGGCAGGCGTGAAGTACCAGTAGTTGCGGTCGCAGCGCTGCACGTCCTTCTCGATGCGGTGCAGGTTGACGGTGTACAAGTCCAGCAGCTCTGGCTGTGGGAGCAGGGGAGAAATGTGACCCCGAGACCCGGGGAGGGGGGACGAGTCCCCTCTCCTCCTCCTCCTCCTCCTCCTCCTCCTCCTCCTCCTCCTCCTCCTCCTCCTCCTCCCTCTACCTCTTCTCCATGCAGGCTTTTCTTCGTTTTTATTTTACTGCTCAAGCAGGGCGTGGAGCTGCATCCTCGGTGCCCCACGGGGAGGGCTGGGCTCTGCACACAGGGCAGGCAGAGCCCGCGCAGCTGTGGACTTTCAAACCCCACCTTGGGACCAAGTGTCCTCTGTGACCCATGCTCTGTGTGTTCAGAGACCCCGGAGCCCATGGGTGCAAGGCCTCCTTCACGTCCCCGGAAATGGGAGCTTGGCAGCGGGAGACTGGGCTCACATGGATGAACCCAGGCCGGATGAACCCAGCTGGACATCCTTCAGGCTTGGCCGGGCGAAGGCACCACACCGGCCTGGGAAAATTCCTTTCCTTCCTCTACAGACAGTGTCATGAAGGGGCATACAATTCCTCTCCCTATCTTATTGTATAAAATAGAATTCTGCCCAGGTACTGGTGGCTCACGCCTGTCATCCCAGCAACTCAGGAGGCTGAGGCCTGAGGATCGCAGTCCAAAGCCGGCCAGGGCAGAAAAGTCCCTGTGTGACTTTTACCTCCAAGGAACCACTAGAAGACAAGAAATGGTGCTGTGGCTCAAAGTGGTAAAATAAAAGCTCAGGGACAAGGACCAGGCCCTGAGTTCAAGCCGCAGGTGTGGCAAAAATAAATAAGTGAAACTTAAATTCCAAATAGCTGGGACTACAGGTGTGTGCTACTCTACTGGAGTGCTTTGGGTGTCTGATGATGTTCAATCGGTGACTCTCCCATGACGGAGATAATACAACAGACCCAGGGGCTCCCTCCTGGGTTGGGAAGGATGAATGGACTGGTGGTAGAGCCCTGTCTCCTCACAGCTGGTGGAAAGAACATTAGACAGAGGGGCTCCTTGGTGACTCACCGAGTAGGTAACGCCGCTGGAAGACACCGGGGATGCCTCACTGTTGGCAGAAGTGGTCACGGCCAGGGAAGCCAGGGCAGGGAAGAGACTCTCCATCTCAGGCTCCTCTGAGAGATTGTCCTCACTGTCCACCTGGCTCTGCTTCTCTGCCTCACCGGCCCGCCATCCCTCTACAGCGGGGCCATCCTTCTCAGGCAGGGCCACATCCAGGCTGCCGGAAATGGACATGAACTCGTCCATGCTCTCGTTGGCCAGAAGATCACTCTCCAGGCTGTCCTGCACAACCAGCTCCTCCTGGGGGCCCTCATCCCGGGATGTGGTGGCCTCACTGCTCTGCCCCTCATCCATGCTGCTGTCCCCAGGTCGAAAGGTCGGGGCCGCATTCCGCTGGGCGTCCAGCACGCTGTCTTCCGTGCTCAGACTGGGCTCCGAGTGCTCCGAGAGGCCAGAGGAGAAGTTGTGAGAAGAACGATGACCCGAGTCCGGAGAGCAAGGACCATTTGCCAGGTTCCCGTTGGGGATTTTTGGCTGTTTCTCCTCCAGCCTGCTGTCTGCCTCCACCTGCTCCACCTCATCCACGGACTCAAACACCTGCAGTCACAGGGCACAGAGAGGGACCAGCTGGCTGCCCAGCAGGGGGAGATGGCATTCATTGGTCATTCACATGTGGGATACTATACAGCCAGTGAAAAGAAAGGCGCGAGAGGGTGGTAGTGTAAGCTTCCATTTGTTTCACATAAATAGATGGCCTGTGTGCACGCACACAGCAATCCATAGCTGACTGAGAACGGATGCTGAACCAGGAAGTTGAGACAGGGGATATAATCATTTCTTCAGACATGCATCATGTTTTCAAGTAACTATTAGTTATTGTAAGGAACAAGCTAAAAAGCACATCAGATTATCTCCCTGAGGTTGACCACCACAGATCAACTTCCAAAGCTAGTTAGGTATTTAGAAAATATTGTGAAAATACTTCATACATACTGAAGTTCTCTGCGGTTCTTCCAAGCTTGGAAAGCTATCTCCCTTCAAGGGCAGACCATAAAAGACCATCTCCCCATGCCACTTGACTACTTCAGCCCAGTATGCTGCTAACTTGATGGGTGGTTCTTTTGTTTTCTGGTGCTGGGGATGGACCCTGAACACCTCCGCGTGCTAGTGAAGTGCTCCCACTCAGTCCTCCACCCCAGCCCCTTTTTCTATTGTGTGTATTTATTTCTCATCCCACTGACTGAATGTATGTAAAATACCAAGTTTAGAGTCAAAATTAGATGTTTTGAAACTCTCATGGTCTAAAGGAGAACAACTGAGGCTCAGGCAGCTTCCTCCCGCTCCACTGAGTATGAATGACCTGTGATCCGCACATGTCTGCGTTTGACCCATTTTATATAAGAGAGCGGCCCTGGTCTGGGTGTCTGTGGGGGCGGGACGGGTGGCCTGAAGACACCCCTCTGAGGACTCCCATAAACACCTGCAACATATAAACCGGAAAGTGACGGAGGACGACGGACAGGGAATCCCCAGGACGGCCAGGTGGGCACAGGCAGGAGCAGGCGAGGCACAGACGAAAGGGGCGGGGCCTGTATGGGCGGGACATGGAGCAAGGCCCATGGGCCCTGCCCTGGCGTGGGCGTGGCCAGGCCGGCCAAGGCGCGGAGTGGGCGTGGCCAGATGGGGGCGGGGCCAGTAGTGGAGTGGGCGTGGTATGGGCAGTGGGCGTGGCCTCTGAAGATCACCTGTGTGCTGCTGCTGGAGTCGCTCTGCAGACGGAGGTTCTGGCGGCCCGAGCTGCAGCTCTGTGAGGACTGGAAGGAAAAGGAGGAAGAACGGGGGTGAGGCCTCGGCTGTCCCTGCACCCGGCATGCCCCAGGCGGCGGGGGCCCGCGGCCGGCACCTCGTTGCTGATGGTGGAGTCCCTGTGCACCATGCGGTGCAGGTGGCTGTCCAGGCTGGCCCCCGACGAGCACTTGGCCAGGGCGGCGGCGTGGGACTCGCGCTCCCTCTGCCGCACGATGGCCTCGCAGCCCAGCCACTCGGACATGGTCTGCGCGTAGCAGGCGTGGATCTGCTCGTCCACCTGTGGGCAGGGGCAAGGTCACCCGCGTGCTGGGGCCTGGGTAGCGCACCCTGGCCCAGCCGCCTGCCCGGGGCACAGAGCCCACCCCGTGCAGCTCTGGAACAGGAAGGGGGCCTGGTATCCCAGAGCTCTGTCACTGAGACTGGGCAAGTTTAGGGCGAAAGATTGTGGTTCTCAGAGGGCTGAGGTGGCTTTGGTCAGTTCACACTCCGGTGGCACCCACTTCCTGCGCTGCCCCTCCGGCCCTGATGACCTCAACGAGGTGACCCTGACACTCCCACACCTGACCACTTCCCTCCTCAACAGGTCATTTTTAACTGACCACAGTCCCTGTGCATACTGATGGGTACAGTGTGACAATGTGACACAGGCATGCGGCCTCTCAGCATTTCCTTCTCCCAAAACATTTATCATTTTTCCCTTCTTTTTTTGTCAGTCATGGGGCTTGAACTTGGGGCCTGGATGCTGTCTTTGTGCTCACAGCTAGCCCTCTACCACCTGACCCACAGCATCACCTCTGGCTTCCTGCGACCCTTAGATCTCAGCCCCCTGCATAGCTACAATGACAGCTAGGATGGCGTGAGCCACTGGCACCAGCAAGAGTGAATTTCTTGAAGATAGATGTGACATTAATGCCAGGATAATGATGGCCAGAAGGAGGAAGAACAGCAACAATCTCAAAACCTCAGTGTGGGTGAGAGAATGTGAAACCCAGCCCTGGACATGTTCATGCAGATTACGTGTCAGAATAGTGACACATTGTACAGAGTGGTTGAATTTTCCCTGTGCACATACACACACATACACACACACAAGTAAACAGGGAAGTCTGAGTCAGACAGGCCCACAGGCCCGAGGCCTGCCTGCTATGATGTGGGGGCACACCCCTGTTCTTCTGCAGGTTCCCCAGGGGGAATGGGTGGGGAGGGCTGATGAATGAATTGATGCACAGGTGTCAGTCTTGACCCATATCAGCGGTCTCCTTCGGTAGCTCCCCTCCCCTCCCCTCCCCTCCCCTGCTCTCCCCTCCCCTTCTTGGTCCCCAAGGTGCTGCAGCTGACTCCGGGTGGCCAGCCCCCAGCGTCCACATGGCATCAACCTCTTTCCTCTCCGCCTCCGTCATTCCGAAGTGGTAGTGGCCCAGCAGGAAAGGCCACACAGCCTTGCGAATGTCATGCTGGACGCCCCCATAGTAGACGAGCCGCAGCAGCTCCTGCTCCTCGTAGCTCTGCAGATGGGACACAAGACAAAGCATCTGGTTAGGCAAGGACTGGGGCAGCTGTCACCCACCCCACCATCCTGCTTCTGGGACCGGCCCTTGGCCACTGTGCAGTGAGGGGTGGAGTGTGGAGGGGTGGAGTGCACTTGGCCTCCAAAGGCCCAAGTATATAAGGCTGAGTCCCCAGTTTGATGCTTCTGTAAGTGGAACCTTCTGGAAGTAGGGCCCACAGGGAGGTCCTAGATGAGCAGGGGCATGTCCTCACAGCAAGCAGCAGGTCCCCAGCTCTGCCTTCTTTCTCCCCATGTGACACTGATTTTCAGGGTGCATCTTGAGGCTCCCCCATCACCCATTTTCCCGTGAAGAACTGTCTGCCACAGGCTCAGTACAACAGGGCCACAAAATGACAGCTCCGATGCCCCCGCCGAGCAAACCTCTGCTCTTCATAAGCTGATCTAAAGCTTGGGTGTTTGTTATAGTAATGGAAAGCTGACTAGTGCAGCAAATGTGCCAGGACGTTCATCCTGATGGCCTCAAACCCCAGGAACCCCCAAGGGGAGCTGCAGTCCAGCCCCATGCCCTCCACCTGGGGGAGAGCTCCCTGTGGTGCTCATTATACCCCACTGCATGGAAGGGAAAAGGGCCAGAAGCACAGCATGTATTGTTTATTATAGAAAAGAAGTAAAAGAGGCCAACAGCTCCCACTAACGCTTTTACTTAATTCTCAACCAATGTTTCATCCTGTGCTTAGGTAGAAGTATTACTTCTCAGGATCCAGCTCCAAATAAAACAAAATAATCACTCCAGTGAATCAGCACCTATATATGCTCTGGGTGAGTCACAACTTTTAACGGTGTGAGCTGTTTCCTTGGGAAACAAGCACTCAGAGACTTTTGAGAAAGTAAGTTGGCTCGTCCATTGCAAACCTTAAAACGCATCAGTCAGCTTGGCTTCTGGAAGTACAAATGCTAGAACAAAAAGAGGTTGGTTGCAATACTGCTTGAAGTAAGCTTTCAGAAGGAGCAGGACGTGGTGGTAGCATGCCTGTAAATCCAGCACTAGGATGCTCAGGCAGGGGGGTGGTGAGTTTGAGGCCAGCCTGGTTACACAGGGAGGCCCTGTCTCAAAAGAGGAGAGGGGAGGAAGGAAGGAGGGCGGGCTGGCCCCATGCTTGAACTTGGGAGCCTCAGCTCATTCAGCTTTCTTGCTTCACAACTGCCGCTCTACCCCTCAAGCCACATCCCCATCCTGGCTTTTGGCTGGTTAACTAAAGAGCCTTTTCTTGCTCCAGGCTAGCTTAGAACCTTGATTCTCAGACCTCATAAGGGTGAGACCCAGGTCTAAAAACAAAATTCAGGGGTTTCGTACACACCAACACCCGTGGCCCACAAGGGAAATCTGTGGGATAGTGTTGGTGCGTGGGGTTTTTCTGTGGTGGTCACAGGTTGGGTGTGGGTGCTAGCGCTCTGCCAGGCTTCTGTGTGAGTGCCCACCACAGTCTGGACTTTGGAGTATTTGGGATCCCGAGGCACGCCCCACCTGCCATGTCTCGGGAAGAAGCGGGAGCTCTCGGGTGCCAGCATGGGACTCCCGCAGGCCCTCTCGGGCACTGCCCAGCTCAGGCCTACTCACAGTGCTGTCCTGGAGGTACCGCTCCCAGATCCCGGCTGTCAGCCCCTGCCCGGCGTCACAGGGCAGGTCTGGGGACACGATCTCGTGATTGACCAGGGCCGACAGGTGGGTCCTCACGGTGGACAGGTGCCTGCAGTAGGCCAGCCCTGGGGGAGCAAGTGGGAGGGGGTGAGACACCCCAACTCCTCCAGCCCCTCCCACTCCTCAGCGACCTGGCATCTGTCATTCTAGCTACTTGAGAGGATGGTGGTTCTAGGACAGTCCTGGGCAGCAAAGTCCACAGGATCCTCTCGGCTGGAGGCCATGCACAGTGGTGCTTGCCTGCCATCTCAGTGACAATGAGAAGCCAAAAACAAGTGGACTTCAGTCCAGACATGGGCCTTGGGACTGTGGTGAGATCCCATCTCTAGAACAAATAGCACAGAAAAGGGCTGGAGGAGTGGTTCAAGTGGTAGAGCACCTGCTTAGCGAGCACAAACCCCAGGACAGCCCAGAGAGAAATCCCTCCCTCCGCCAGGCTGTGAGGCTGGGGAAATAAAGTGTGCCAAGAATCCACACGGAGGAGTGCCTGTCGCCATACGCACATCCATAGAAGGCTCTGGAGAGAATCTGGTACTTCATATTGTCACAGAGCAGCTTGAGGGGCGCCCTGCAGGGGAGAAACAGGAGAAGCTGAGGCCAGAGCCCCCCAGTTTCCCCTCTGCCCTGACTGTTGCATCCCCTCCCAGGGCTTGCTTCCCCGGGGACCCCTGCCACCCACTGAGAGAGATCCAGGCGGGAGCTGCCATGAGTGGCTCACAGGTGGTCATGTAACACAGTCTGGGCCAATGGGAGCCAGCCCAGAGGCTCGGGCTGGAACCTGCTAGGAAGCAGACCCTGTTTTTCCTGCTGAGGTCCTGGCCCATGGAGGCTAGGCCAGGACCCCTGAAGCCATCTTTTTCAGGCACAGAGGAGGGCTGCCCAGGTCAGAGCCCACATCTGGAGACCCAGGGAAGGAGTTGTGCCCCCCAAAGCGCCTGGATCCAGCCAGTCCTGAAGATACTGTGAGTCTGAACTTCTTCATTATACCAGCATGTTTTCTTTCTTTGTTTCTTTCTTTTTTTTTTTTTTTTTTTGCCAGTCCTGTGCTTGAACTTAGGGCCTGGGCACTGTCCTTGAACACTTTTTGCTCAAGCTAGCACTCTGTCACTTGAGCCACAGCATCACTTCTGGCTTTTTCTGAGTATGTGGTACTGAGGAATCAAACCCAGAACTTTGTGCATGCTAGGCAAACACTCTACCACTAGGGTATGCTCCCAGCCCTCTTTTCTTTTTTAAAAAACCTGATTGAAGTAGGTTTATGGGACTTGCAAGAAAACTCTAGGAAAGTCCCAAGGGAACCAAATTGAAGGAAACTGGGAGACTGAGCCTGACAGACTGACTGCCATGTGCATAACGCCACAAGTCTCTTGGCTTAGTGTTTTGGGTTCTGTTTTGGCTGAAGGAGGGAAGGGGAGGGGTGTACGGCCCTGGCACTGAAGGAGAAGGCACACTGGAGCTCCACTGAGGATGGAAAGGAAGAATGGGGCTAGGTAATTTGGACTTCCCAGGGGGTGCCAGACAAGCTAGGGAGCAGGACGGGGGCAGAGACGAGGGCGGTGTACCGGGAGCACAGCACAGAGAAGTGCCAGCCTTGTTGCTCCTAAGGATGAGAGGCTCAGACTCCCTTGGGTTATAGGTTATATAAGAACAGCATCACACAGGGTGGGCTTGGCTGACTACAAGGTGGTGAACTCCCTGTCACAAGAGGTGTGTAAGACAATGTTGGGAAGTGAAGTGTTTTCCAGTGGCCCATGGAGATGACTGGCCTGCCACCAGGTTTCCTGGGTCCCATGTGGACCCAGCTCAGCCAAGGCTTCAGGAAAATAGTCCTGGTGTTGGAAGATGTGTCCCCACCCCACAACTATTATCCACGTTAAAGTTTACAAGTCTCACCCTCAGGAGTACAGTATACCCTTTATCATGGGCTGATGTTAAAATACAGGGCCAGAACCAGGAGGGTCGGGCCACACACCACAAAGCCCCAGGCATAGGGACATCAGATGCCTGCTGCCCTCCCCTGCCTGCCTCACCCCTATACTCCAAGACCAGGGCTAATGGGAAGCCATGCCAGACTTTTGCACAGGCTGAATAGCTGCAAACAGACAGTAGCTCTGGGCTTCAGAGATTTGCACAATCAAACAGCAAGTCTCACCAGTGTGACACTACTGCGTGCTGAGTACCATGTGCTGGGTATTGTATTCTGGGTACTGTGGGCCAAGTACCATATGCTCGGTACCATTTTCTGGGTACTGTGTGCTGAGTACTTTAGCTCATGACTAGATTCATGCCTTAGTGCTCACACCTTAAGTGAACTTGAGGATGCTTGTCAATTCTGTTCAGTAATGCCACAGGGATGTAGTAGGGCTATGTCTCCATGGGAGCAGAGATGACAGGTGAAGCCTCCGGCTGGGGCCTTTACTGGTGGAGAATGCACCTGTCTGCAGACTCATGACAGGCACACATAGCATCCATCCACATCTGCTACCAGAGGCCACTGGCTTTGAGGACTATTTGTTGTTGTTGGTGGTGGTGGTTGTAGGCACTTGAGCTCTGGGCCTGGGTACTGTCCCTGAGCTCTTCAGCTCAAGGCTAGTACTCTACACCTAGAGCCATAGCACCACTTCCGATTTTCTAGTGGTTAATTGGAGATAAGAGTCTCACCTGCTTTAGTGCCCTGGCTGGATATGAGCCACAACCTCAGATCTCAGCCTCCTGAGTAGCTAGGATTATAGGTGTGAGACACCAAGGCTGGCTTCTGAGGGCGTTGTTACTGCAGCGTCACTTTGCTCATCCTGACTGATACACATGAAGTAACCGCGAAAAGCCAGGAATGGATGGAGCTCTGGTGGATCCCATGGCCTCCCGATTCAACGTCAGGTAGCAAAGTGGCACCCACAAATCTTCAGTGGACCCTGGGCCCTTTCCAACGCCCCGCCTACCTCTCGTGGTTGCAGCCATTGTTGGAGCCATTGTCAGCTGAGCCATTGTGCGAGCAGGATGAGCAGGAGGACTTCCGGGGGCCGGGCTGCCATAGAGATGGGAGGCTGTTCTCAGAGACACCTGTGAGGTCCTGGGGGTCTGAGGTGAGGGAGAGAAGGGGTGGAAAGAGAGCTCTGTTTATGTCTATATGGGCCACAAAGAACCTTCCCCCCTCAGAGCAAGCAGCTCCCAGCTCCCAGCCTGGCCCTAATTGCGGTCTGCTGAGACCCTCAAGCCCACCGCATCCATCACCGGCCACCACCAAGATCGGCAGGCTCCAGCAGATGGACAGTGCAGGCACTGGCTGCAGAGAGAGGGACAGACCAGAAACCAGAGACCAGACCCAAGCCCAGGCAGGTGGCCCCACCGGCCATGTTGTCATTTAGTTGGGCACAGGGGATGGATGGTAACAAGGGTGGGATCAGAAGGGGGTCTGCTGGATGCTTCTGCAGGGGGCTGATGGGGCTTGAGTTCCCAGAGACAGGTCCCTGGAGCTAGGGACCCCAGGAAGTCTGAGGAGAGGGCCAGAGTTACAAACATGCTCTATGGGTGGTCCCAGATGCTGAGGCACTTGTTAAAAAGCTATAACCCAGCTGCATAAATCTCTTCCTCAAACAGAGCCTCTTAGAGGCAGAACACTCAAATCTGTGTTGAGGGTGTGTGTGTGTGTATCTTGGTGGCACTGGGCCTTGAATTTGCTTGGCTTTCTTGTTCACAGCTGGTGCTCTACTACCTGAGCCACAACTCCAGGGTTCTTTTGTTTGGGTATTTTGGAGAGGGAGCCTCATGGACTTTTCTGCCCCGGGTGTCATAATAAACTGCGATCCTCTGGATCTTAGCCTGCTGAGATAGCTAGAATTATAAGTGAGCCACAGAGCCAGACATCGACTCTTCATTTTCAAAGCCTGAGTTTTCTAACCCCGCCCCGGCTGCTGTGGCTGCTCTAGGACAGAGGTCATTTTGGGTCTATCCTGGGCTCCAAGGGACCTGGGTACCTTGTCACCAGCACTCAGAGGCCAACAGGCCACCCTTCCCCACTGGACACACAGGATGGACTTGTCACAGTCCCCCAAAGTGGCTATGACACTCTCCACTCTCCTGCCCCAATGAAGCCCCCACCAGGAGGGGTCAGAGAACCCCTTCAACTGTTCTAGAAAAACACCCAGGGAAGCTCTGACCAAGGCAGCCTCCTTCCTGGCCCTTGTACCATGCAGACATCACCAGCAGATCCCAGAGCCATGGAGTGAGCCCCTGGCACCCCTACTGCCTTCTGCAGGGAGGAGGTCAGGAGCCCGGGGACATCCATCTGTCTCCTTGTCCCACATCCCCTGGGACCAAGACTCCAATGACAACATGGCAGACCTGTCTGACACCAGCCCCTGGGAGGGGGAAGCAGACATTACTGGGGGGCTGCTCCTGCAGATGCAGAGTGGGGCAGGTGGCGTCCAGTCTCACTTGTGCCCACTGAATCCCCTTGGCCACCACCAGCATGGACTGGCCAGCAGGAACCATCGTCCAGGTGGGACCCACAGAGATGGGGCAGGCACTGCCCACACGGCCCGGGGGGACTTGAGACATAAAACAAAGGAGAACTGGTGAGGCACCAGGAATGAGCATGGCCCGACAGGAAGAGGCCAGGGAAACCAGTGCCTGCCCTGTCCTGAATGTGTGGGGCCACAGTCCAATAAAACTTTATTTGTAAAGTCAGGAGGTGGGGGGGGCGGAGATGGGCCATGGGTGTGACACTGCAGGTGGGTCTCGTCTCTGTCACTGGAGACACTGCAGGACGAGGGTTCTTGTCACCCACTGCAGTTAGGGCTCTGGCAGAAATTGGCCAAGCAGGGGGTCCCCATTCCCCCGTGGGCTGAACCTGACATCAAGAATGAAGCTGGTAAAGCCAGAGGGCTGGATCAAAGCGTGGTGGGAGCCTGGAATTCGCCGTGTGACCTTGGAGCTGTTGCTTGACCTCTCTGTGTCTGTTTTCTTCTTCCAGCTTTGCTAGGCATGGTGCTCAGACATAGAATTATGGAGCAGCTGCCAGGCAGCCTCAGCAGATGTGGGCATTATTAACCTCCTGGACTCTTCTCCCCTTTTCCAGACAAGAGATCTAGGCCTAAATTGGACAATTCTGGTGGCTATGCTTTGGAGGGGTGGAGGGGTGACGGCGCTGACGGTTTCTGTCCTGTACGCCAGTGGTCTCACTGGGTCCAGCTTCATCCCCCTGTCCTCCAGGGGACGCTGTCCTGACTTTCCTTCTTGTCACAAGGTGGGAGGGTGAAGGTTTGCAGTGAGAAGGTGGGGATACTACCTGGCTCTTCCCACGATGCTCTTCCGTCAGTGGCCTACCCCACCTGAGGCAAGCCCCAGTCTGAACACACAGGCTCCCACTCAGAGGAGTCCTGCTGATTCTCCTGGGGTCCCTGGGTTTGGTGTGGGACACACAGCACCGGTCACTTCCTAATTGGAGGAGCACGGCTCCATCTGACCTTCAGTGCTCAGACTCTTGTGGGGCAGGGCCACAGACACCTCCATTATATAGATGGGGAAACTGAGGCCTGAGGCATCACCAGCCTCAGTTTAGCCATTGCCCTGGACCATCTCACCTCCCTATTTTTTTTTAAACAAACAATTTGGGGGGGATTAGCCTCAAGACATCGTGTCTGCAAGGAGCCATGCTCCCAGCCCATTGTTGATTCTGTTATTTTCCAGGTCTTGCCTTGTTTGGCCTGGGCTGGCCTTGGACTGTCATCCTTCTAGGCATATTTCCCATATGCCTGGGTTTACAGCAGCCAGCCTCCATGCTCTGCCAGGCTTGCATGTTGAAATGGGATCCCCATCGACTCTCTGACCTTCAACTGTGAATCTGAATTTCGCCTTCCTTCGCGGTTGGGACGACAGGCGCATGCTGCCCTGCCTGCCTCCATAGTAGCTAACTCATCAACCAAGTAGGGCGTAGTGATCCGCTCATGGGGCACCTTACCAAATTCGCACTGCATGCCGGGATAGAGGATGCGGAACACGTAGTCCGTGGCCTCGTCCTCCTCCTTGTCTGAAGACGTGGACTCTGAGGAACCTGGGGGGCTCCGCTTACGGAGCTTGGGAAGCACTTTGCCCTAAAAGAACAAGTTCCAGCGACCGTCCCTGGGGCCCTGCCTGTCACCAGGTCCTGGGCTCGTGCCTCTGAGGGCCTCCGTGGGGTGTGCGTGCACCCACGAGGTCATGGGGGGGGCCCAGAGTCCACAGTGATGGTCATCCCTCTGCCATACCCACCCTGGCCTCCCCAAGTCCCAGGGCCCACTCACTTTCCCACGCTGGGACCAGAGCGGTGGGTCCAGCTGGCCGTGGGGGAGCAGCCCATTCTCCAGGCAGGAGAGGAACTGCAGCAGGTGCCCGCCCTTGGGGAAGCGGAAGGGCGACCTCTGGATGCCGTCCTGGCTGACCAGCACCACCGTGCCACCGCTGTCCACTGCCACGGCCAACGACCAGCGGGGAAGACCAGCGGGAAGTCACGGCAGGGAAGGGTGATGGCCGCTCCCCTCCGGCCAGCCCAGGGCCCAGGGACCCCCCCCCTCCTTTCTGGGCAAGGCCAGGCCCCTCTCCTGAGCCCCTGCACATCCATCTGGGGGAGCGACAGGATGAGACCCAGAAATGGCTTCCTAGGGCCTCTTCCCGGTCCTCCACAGCCCTGCCTGAATCAGGTTCCCAAGGCAGCCCACAGACTTGATCCTCTTGGCCCTGGTTGGCTCAGGCTGGCATGAGTGAGCGCTTATTGTATATTGGCATGGTGGTTGAAAATATTGTTTTTTTGTAAAGCTGTTTGTCATGGAAATGCCTACATGATGAAACCAAACCTCGGAGAGGTCATCTTGCCCATAATCACACAGCTCCTAAGTAGCAGAGCCTAGATTCGAACCCAAGTCTGTCTCCTTAAAATGGCATAAGCAACTGAGTGTTAATGGATGGGCTGGCCCAGGCCTCTGGCTTTCTAGAGCTGGCTGGGCGTCTGTGCTTCTGGCTTGGAAGGATGAGTGGCTCCTTAGTCTGCAGAGCTTGGCCTTGCAGAGACCTGGGTTCAAGTCTGAGCTCTGGAGCTGACAGGCGTTTGGCCTCTGACCCAGGAGCAGAGTCTCCCCATCGCTGGGCTGTGATGAACCCTGAACCGCAGTCATTCTCCACGGGGGAGACCCAGGCTCGGGGAGGGAAAGCTGCCGGCTTGAGGCTGTACAGGCGCCCTGGGACATCTGCTAGGTCTGGTCATCTCCTGACACTAACGAGTGGACGGGTGGGGCAGGCAGGGGCCCGAGATGCGTGTCCAGCTGTGCCCTCACTCCCCACCCCCACCCCGGTACCCACCTTGCTGGTGACAGTGCAGATAGACAATCTCCTCCAGGCGAATGGTCATGGCGTAGTCCCAGTAGACACTGGAAGAGAAGGGGTGGGGGAGGCTTGAGGGCGGCCTGCTGACCTCTGTGGATGACCCGCCCCTCCCCACCCCCCAGCACTCCTGATGTCTGTCTCCCTTTGCTCTCCCAGCACCTCCACCTCAGACCATGTGGACGCCCTAACACCCAGAATGGCCCATCAGCAGACACTGTCTGGTCCTGAGCACAGCAATGCCTGCAGGGAAGATCCTGGGACCAAGCAGAGCCATGGAGGCTCATGAGGCTGATGCACCAGTGACTGACGGGAGAAGCAGCTCCTAGAGGCCTGGAGACATCCAGGATGGTGACAAGGACGGAATTCCTTGAGACTAAAAGACCTCCAGTGCCTGGATCCATCCATGCCTGAAGCCTACCCACACCCCCATCCCCCCAGGTTCCTTCAGGTCGTGTGAACTGATGTTTACAGCAGCTTGAGCCTCGTTTTCTGTCACCGGCATCTCCTTTTCCTCCACGCTGTCTCGTGTCACCATAGCCACTCAGAGGCTTGGACCTCCCAGGTCCCGGTGGCTTGACTTGAAGGTTCCTTTGAGCCTCAGTTTCCTCTTCCGCCAAATGGGATCTCACAGTGTGGCTGTGGGGAGCTAGCACTAGCACTTTGGAAGGCCCAAGTCAGAAAAAGGTCCTTGGGACACAGCTTCTGTGAGCCTGTATGTGGCTGGACACACAGCAAAAGGACACACCGGGGACAGTGTGGAGCAAGGACCTGAACCCACAGCCCCCATCTTCCTGTGTCCTCATTGGTCCTTGTCCCAGTATGGTGCGAGGGGAGATAGTTCAGCCAGGTGCTAGTGGCTCACGCCTGTAATCCCAGATATTCAGGAGCCTGAGAACTGAGGATCACAGTTTGAAGGCAGCCCAGGCAGGAAACTTTGTAAGACTTTTATCTCCAATTAACCACCAAAAAAAGCGAGGAGTAGAGCTGTGTCTGAAGTGACAGAGCTCCAGTCTTGGGTGAAATAGTTAAGGGGCAGAGGCCAGGCCCCGAGTTCAAGCCCCAAGACTGGCATGCAACCTGCGCGGGCACACACACCCACGCGCGCGCACGCGAACACACACACACACACCCAACTCCTTGGGGAGGAGGGGCTGTGGGCATCTGATGAGAGTCCAGATCGTCCCGGACACTGCTGCCCTGGCCCTTGGGAGCTGCAGCCTGGTGGGCGGGGACCAAGTAGACAAGGAGGAGGGGATGAGGGTCTGGCATCCCAGGACTCTGAAGTCTGGGGGTGAGGAGGAGATGGTTGAGTTGCCAGGCTGGTCACATGACTACGGACACACAATGGCCACCAAAGAGATTCAGGGTTCGTGGGATCCAAAGGTAGCTGGGTAGTGGGGAAAGAGCCGAAGCTGAAACTGGAGATGAAGAAATCCCGGGCCAGGGCACCTCCCCCATGGCAGGGTCTTTGTGAGGAACCACAGAGCTGAGCTATCCCAGCTTCTACCCACCAGTGCTGTCAGCACTGCCTACCCAAAGCAGAGCACACACCTGTAAGAGCCCCACTCCTACCTTCTCTCATAGTCTAGGTCCCCCATGGACCCGTTCATCAGTTGGTTAGGCGTCCACTTCAGGGTCATGATGTCCGCCGTCTGGTGCAGGGACAGGTAGCCCGGCACAGCCTCCATGTCATCTCTCTGCAGAGACAGGAGCCACTCAGGCTTGGCTACCTGCCGGTGGTAGCAGAGGCACTGGTCCCACTGGCTCAACCACGAGGCATCGAAGCCTCGTGGCTGGCTTGCTGGGCCTTCTCCATGATGAGCACAGCCACCTGTGGTGGGTCTGCACGATGGCCCAGCCCCATGGCACCCACACCCCTTGTCTGAATCACCTGGGGTGCAGGCACTCTGCACCAGCCAGGGGCTCAGTCTCCAAGCCACAGAATGAGGCATGGCTCTCAGCCAGTCCCCAGGGAGAGAGGTGGCATCGAAGGCAGGTGCAGCCCCAGCATTGGCCTTCAGGAGCCCCTGCCCTCAGGCTGCTCTGCTTTCTCAGCTGTGTGTGTGGTGGGGGAACTGCCACTATCACCCATACAGAAAGATGGCAGCCCGATGCCAAATCCTCCACCTCAGGCAGCCACCAACCATCCACTGAATGTGAACCAAGGGGATGCCAGTGCATCCTGGCCACGTCACGCTCTCAGAGGAGCCCGTGTGCTCCCAAGAAGGGAGCCCCATCCATCCTGGGAAGCTGGGGCCGGGTGCCACCCTTGCCCTGTCACTAACGTGGCGGTAGGCCCTGGCACCCACCGCTCAGCCAGAGCTCTGCCCCAGGTCACTCCCTGCTCCCACCCGCTTCTGCGTGAGGCTGTGATGTTTCATGTCTTTAAAGCCATGTGATTCCACTTCAAAGCGACAGGTGACAGCCGCACCCACTGAGAGACTGGGCGCAGAGCAGCCTCTGGAGTGAAGAAGGAACACATCCCCGCTCTGTGGATGACCACAGAGCAGCAGCCCGGAGCTGCACAGAGCGCAAACCTGAGCCTGAGGCCTGGCCAGAGTGGCTCAGCTCCCTCCGCTCTCGGGTTCAGAGGTCACCAAACTTCCCATGCCAAGGGACTGCCAGGGACCTGTCTTTGCTTGTGGGGGCCACGCGGTCAACTCTGCCACCACAGCCTGAAGCAGTCATGGGCAATGCAGGATCTAATGATCGTGCCTGTGTTTCAATAAAACTTTATTTACAAAACCAAGTGGAGGACCCCCAGCACAGTTTGTCAATGCCTGGGGTCATCAGTGACTGAAACTATGACCGCTGAGCTGAGCGCTCTCATGCTCCCTCCTACCAGAATCTAATCATCATGCGGGCCATGGAGACAGACACTTCCTGAGAGCAGGAGCTGAGTGCACTGCGCCCCACCAGGCCCAGGAGCCTGGCCAGGTGCCAGAGTAAAGACGGTGACTACGCCACGGCCACAGCAGGTGGTGAATGAAATCATTAACCCTGCTCACCTCCACAGGCTTCAACGTGGCCAGGTAGAACAGGTCCTGCCTGTGAGGGCTGTGGGGCTTATGTGACTTAACACAGCCCAGAGCATTCACACAGTGCAACTCCCAGCAGACACCAGCCTGCCACATACGTGCCACTTACATCTATCACACAGCAGGCCTGAGTAAAGGTTTGGGGGTGTCATCCCCTGGGGGGGTAGACAGGAAGTGGAGGGATAGGAAATCAATGGACAATAGACTGGAGCAGAACATGTGGAGATGATGGGCAGAGGGCAGATGCAACGCCAGGCAGATGCCTGGACAAGGGGGAGTGGGTACACAGGTGAAAAAATGAGTGGGCTAGAAAGCAGAAGAGAGTGGACTGGCTGCTTAGCCAACTGGAGAAGTCATCAGCAGGTGGACAGGTGAGTGAATGGCTAGATAGGTGGGTAGATGAATAATGAGTGGACATTTTAGCAGACGGATGTCTGAAAGGTGGATGGCTAGATGGACGGAGTTACTGAAAGATGGATGAATGAAGATGACGAGTGGATGGATGGATGGATGAATAACAGACTGGCAGATGGATGGATGGGTAGGTGGGTGGTTAGATGAATGGATGAATACACTGATGGTAGGTGATGGGTGGAGTTATTGGGGAGTGGGCGAATGGAGAGATGAATGGGCAGGTGGTCAATGGATGAACGGATGAGCACACTGGCAAGTGGCTAGACAGGCGGATGTCTGAATTTATTGGCAGATGGATGGCTAGAAGAGTGGGTGAGTAGATGAATGGATGTGTTGGCAGATGGATACATGGATGGATAGATAGATGAATGCACGGGTGGATAGATGAACAGATGGATGGGCAAGATGAATGGATGGGTGATGGATGGGTAGGTGTGTGGATGTGTGGATGGATGAATGAATAGGTGGATGGATGGATGGATGGATGGATGAATGGATGGATAGATGGATGGATGGATAGATGGATGGATGGGGTGGATGGATGGATGTGTGGATGGATAGATGGGTGTATGAGTGGATAGACAGATGAGGATAGCTGCATGTGTTAGTGGATAGATAGATGAATGGATAAATGGATGAGTGGGTAGACAGTTAGATGGATAGATGGATGGATGGGCGGGTGAGTGACAGGATGAACAGATGTATGAATGGATGGGTGAGTAGAGGAACAACCTGTAGCCAGAGGAAAATCCCTATCTCCAGCCCAGATCCAGACCCTCAAAGCGAGGCCTTTGGGGGCTCACCGGCTGGACCAGGACGTTGTTCTTGCCATAGAGCAGGGTGGCGCGAGAGTTCTGGTGCAAGGACTCCACGTAGTCCCGGGCAGAGAGGGATGGCCGGTCGTCCATACTGCCACTTGAGTGCCTCTTCTGTATCTGGTACATGGAGAGACACGGAAGGACAGTGACCTTGGGTGGGAGCTGGGGTGACTGGCTCTGCTGCCCGCCCAGGCCCCTGCTGCCCGGCGCTCACATAGAGAGCCGGCCGCTTGGTGGGTGAGTCCTGGCGCAGGTGCGAGCTGTGGATGCGATGCCTCTGGACCAGCTCGTCGGCTGAAGGGTCCGTCCAGAAGTGGTCAGCGGTCTTCATCCTGGTGTACTCCAGGGCACAGGGCCCCACTGCGGAGCAGACCGGCAGGGGACTTGCAGGCACTGGATGTCCCCCCAGCTCACTCTCCTCCTCAGAGTCACACAGAGAAGACATAAGAAAGACGCCCCCAGGCTGGTGGGCAGGCTCCAGTGGGCTGGGTGGGAACAAGAGGGGGTCCCTAGGAGACGCTGCCGAGGTCCCAGGCCGGGCCCCAGTCACTTACCCAGCAGGGACGCCAGGATGGGGCCGTCCACGGGGTCCGTCAGAAGGGCCTCCTTCTCATAGTACTTGCTAGCAGCAGGGAAGGAAAGAGGAGCAGGTGTGCATGGCGGCCAGCAGGGGGCACACTTCCCTACTAGTCTCCTGGCTGCTGCTTGGAGTCTGGGCAGGGAGTGGAGGGTGGAGGGGGGCGGGAGGCGGTGCCAGGACCAGGCAGAGTATGGCACTCAGTCTGCATTCGCTAATGGTCATCACGAGAGTGGCAGGGACAAGGAGCAGGTGGCTGCGTGGGGAGGCAGGCTAACTCCATCTCAACTTCTCGGGTGCTGGTGAGGTGGGGAGTGGGGGGCGAGGAGGGGGCTTCCATCACCGAGGCAAAGAGATGCTGCTTCGATGAGCTGCCAGTGATAATGCCTGCCTGAGAGGAAGTCTAACACTGCAAAAGATCACGTGACACTACCTATGGAATGTGCACGCCACATGTTTTTGGTGTTGTTTGTCTAAATTATGGTGTGATGGTTTCCAATTCCTAGAAAACTCAATGAAGTCCAAAGACTCATAGGGTTTCTGCCCACTGCAGAAAGAGCAGTGGGCGTGGCTCAAGATGTAAAGCAGGTGTGTAGTAAGCGTGAGGCTCTGAGTTCAAATCCTAGCGCCTCCCTCTCCCCTTGCTGCCATCTACCAAGAGAGAAAACCGAGGAGGCTGAGACGTTAAGCCATGGGGCTCGCAGGACACCCACTCCCAGCCCTGACAGGAAGCGCCTGGATTGCCACTAGACACGGTCATGTTCCCAGGTTCTGGTCCAGCCCAGTTTAGCGTCAAACATCCAAGTGGCTTTTGTTCAATGGCTTTTTAAACGCCAGTAGTTTTGCTCACAAGGCTGCAATTCCCAGCACGCCCAGTGGGTGGTGGCGGAATACGTCCAGGTGTCTGTCTGTCCCTCACCTGCTGTTTTCCACAAGGTAATGAACAATTTTGTCCAGAACCTTCTCGAACAAGGCAGTGCGGATCCACAGGTGCTTGACGGCCAGTGGGGACAGGCTGGGCAGCTTTGGCAGCTTCCGCGCGTTCTCCTGCAGGCCCTGCATCTGGGTGCGCCTTCAAGATGGGGGAGAGACAGAGACTCAGGAGCAGGCCTCTCACAGGGCCAGCAGGCAGACGGACAGACACGCCCTCTGAGAAGGAAAGGGACCGCAGCTCATCACCAAGACCCCTCACAGCTCCTATAAGTCAGCCAAGAGTCAAAAATCAATTAGCCGGGTGTGGTAGTACATGTCTGCCAACCCAACCCTCGGGAGGTAGAGGCAGGAAGAGTCTAAGTGTGAGCCCGGGCTACAAAATGAGAGCCAATCTTGAAAATAAGAGGTGGCGGGGGAGAGGAGAGAGAGAGAGAAAGGACTGGAAAATGATGTCTGGTGAATGTGAAAATGGAGAAACACAGTGAAACAGACGCTTTGGTTTACCATTGAGATTCAGTCCACACACTCTTCCCCGTGGCTTTACTGTGGACAGAGGCTGTGGCCATCTGGCACATGGAACGTGGTATTGTGGCTCCCAGCTGGCTCTCATTGCTACCCCATTGTTTCCTGGCATGAACCAGGTAGGAGACGCCCACCCAGATGCTGGGGCCACGGAGAGGAAGACCAGATGTGGCTGCCTGTTCTCGTGCGCTTATGGGGAGCCCATAGAGCAGATACTTACAAATGGCAAGAGCAAGGAGGAAATAAGCCAGCCATGGGAGAGGAGGTGGACGGAGGGCTGGGATTTACAGAGCTAGGGAAGATCTGAATAGAATGGTCAGGGCAGTGAGTACCACACGGTGTTCAGCACATGCAAAGGTCCTGAGGTAGATGAGCAGCTAACTCTTCTGAGGGTAGAGAGGTGGACTCAGGCACGGCCTGAGGGGGTATGATCCGTCCTGGGCTCTCCCCCCCCCCTCAAGCTCTGCACTCACGTGCTCTCGATCAGCTGCTCCAGGTCCTGGACCTTGCGGCTCAGCTCCTCGGCCGGGGGGAAGCTCTTCCCCACCTTCATGAAGAGGGCTGCGATCTTGTTGCTGCGCAGAAAGCCAGCTGCCCACCGCCGCAGCCTGTGCAGGACGCACGCCTCCACCGCGGCTGTGGGGACATGGCGGTCAGCCAGGCCCTGCCCGTCCACGCTCCAGTGCCTCTGTGTGGATCACCACCACCCCTATACTCGGGCCTCAGCTTCTGGGCCTCAGTTTCCACATCTGGACCTCAGCTGCTGAGATAATGGAAATGTATCTGGCGAGTCTTTAGTGGAGCTGGCACTTAGTGGGTGCTTTATGATTGCTAGGAAGAGAGGAGGAGGATGGGGGGAGGGTGCTGCTGGTCGCTGGGTAAAAGCCACACCCTCGTCACCGGTGCCACCCACCGCTGCTGGGGTTACAGGGCCACTGCGACTGTCTCTGCTGCTCAGGGAGAAGGGATTCATCTCAGGCCACCCAGCAAGCAAATGCTGGGGCCAGCTGGGCCTTAGTGCTCATGCCTGGAATCCTTGCTATGCAAAGTGGCTGAGATCTGGAGGATGGAGGTCCAAAGCCAGCCTGGACAGGTAAGTCCCTCAACTTCCATCTCCAATTAGGTAGCAAAAGAGCTGGCTGGGAGGCGTGGCTTTGGAGGTGGAGCACCAGCAGGGAATGAAAGTCATGGAAGAGGGTGGGGTCTGAGCTTAAGCTCCAGCACCAGGAAGAAAAACAAATAAAAGATCTTGTCTATGTCACCCAACGAGGAAGTGGCAGAGGTGGGATTTAACCAGGCCTTCCTAGATGCAAAGGGGTGAGCTGAGGTGCTAGATCTCGTGTCATGGAGTACACTCAGCCTGTGTGGGCCCCACACGTGACTCCCTGCTCTCCTAAGGGAGGAGGCCACAGGTAGCCCAGCTCTGGCCTTGCTCAGCCTCTGCTGGAAGCCCAGGGCACTGGGGAGTGTGTGTGTGTGTGTGTGTGTGGTTATCCTCACCAGCCACCCCCATGGCTAAACAAGACAGTGCTCCACCATGGACAGCGTGAGTCGGGCCTGGCTGGCCCCCGGCAGGCACAGGCGGCAGCTGGTCACTCCTGGCTGGGGAGTCACGTCCGCCAGGGCCTTGCGGGCTCCTGTGGCTTCCAGGTCCCCACCACCCAGGTGTGCTGCCCCACCTGGCCCCTGGCACCATGGGCCGGGCAGGGGTGCGCAGGGAGGGGGCCCTGCTGGGGCAGGACTCACCGCAGAAGGAGGAGATGTGGCTGCTGTCCTGATGCACGAACTTGCGGGTGACCGCCTCCTCCATGATCTGCTTCACCTGTGGGCACAGGTGTGACGGGGTGTGACCCCAGGGGACCCCGGGTGCATGGAGTCACGGGCTGCTGGCAGGTTTCCTTGTTTCTCTGGGTCTTTCTTCTGGGGCTATCTAGCATCTTCCAGATCACAGTGGCCAGGCAGCCCCCCACCCACGGGAGGATCCTACCCTCTGCGCTGGTACCTTCTGTAGGCACCCCTTCTCAGAATGTGCATCCTGGGGCCACATCTCCGCCTCCTTGCCCTCCCCACCCGGAGGGAACACAGAGTCAGCCAGTACCAGCCTAACTGCATGCTGGGAGGCAGGGCCACCAGGACAAGGCAGAGTCCAAACCCAACGGGGCGACTGCTGACAAGAGGCAGGGCTTTACTTCTCTAAGGTGACAGTGCCAGTACCTAAAACATAGTCATTCCTGTCATCTACTTAGGAGGCCGAGATCTGAAGATCACAGTTCAAAACCAGGTAGGAATGTCTCAGAGATTTTTTTTTACCCCCAATTAGCCCACCGTGGTTGTCCCTAGCTTCTCCCTGGCTCTAGCTTGCCCAAGGCCAGGCCCAGGAAGGTGGCATGACGGGTTTCAGAGTTTGGGGCAGGCCCACAGGGTCTGCCAGAAGGTGGCTGGGCACATCCAATGCATAGAGTGAAGGAAATGGTTTTTTAAAGTACATTTCCAGAACGGGAGGGAACCATCAGCTGACTGCCTCACATGCAGAAGATGCCTTTGTAGTTTTTATCTGCCGAAACTGGCAAAATCGGTGCTATAGACTGAATTGCCAAGCCTCAGCCCACAGTCTCCTTTGCTTTTGTTTTTATGTACCAGTACTGGGGCTTGAACTCGGGGATTTTAACTCTTGCTTGGCTTTTTTTTTTCTCTTAAGATCAAAGCTGGTGCTCTAGGACTTGAGCTACAGCTCTACTTCCAGCTTTTTTGTTAGTTATTTGGAGATAAAGAGTCCCATGGGGTTTTCTTGCCTAGGCAGGCTTCAAACCTTGGTCCTCAGACGTCAGTATCCTGAGTAGCTGTGATTTCAGGTGTGAACCACCCCACCCTAAGTTCTCATGTTTAAGTCTGAAGAATGTAAAAGAAAAGGGACCCAGGCGCAGTGGCTCGCACCTGTAATCCTAGCTACTCAGGAGGCTGAGATCTGATGATCAAGGTTCAAAGCCAGCCTAGGCACTAAAGCAGGTGAGACTCTTATCTCCAATTAATTACTAGAAAACCAGAAGTGGCGCTGTGGCTCAAGGGGTAGGGCAGTAGCCTTAAGCTGAAGAGCTCAGGGACAGCACCCAGGCCCAGAGTTCAAGCCCCACGACAAAAAAAAAAAAAGAAATATAATTTTTTTTTTTTTTGCCAGTCCTGGGTTTGAGCTCAGGGCCGGAGCACTGTCCTTGGACTTTCTCAAGGCTAGAGCTCTACCACTTGAGTCTCAGCACCACTTCTGGCTTTTTTCTATGTATGTGGTACCGAGGAATCGAACCCGGGTCTTCATGCATGCTAGGCAAGCACTTTAACCACTAGGCCAAACTCCTGGCCCCAGAAATATAATTTTTTAAGGGTCAACGTAATAGACTAGGCCACAGGGGCCCTTGAAGACCCCCCACCCCATGCAGGGGCCCACGGTGGCTGCTGAATCCTGAGTCACCCTTCCACGTCCCTCCTGTGTGGTTGGCACTTGATGGGCGGAGAGCAGGACAACAAGGGGGTGACTAATGATGAGCCAGCACTCAGCTGGCAGTGGAGGCCTTGGGCGCCCTGTCCCCTTTTGTAGGAGATTGGCAGAGAAGCCAGGAGCCTGGTGGATGCCAGAGGCCTTTGTGGGGAGGGGACCGGAAGCTCCTCCCCATCCCCCAACCCACAGCCACTGGTGTGAGGTGGGGACAGTGGGGTACAGTCCTCTGGCCCTGTGGAGCCCTTTGCAGCCTGACACCCAGGGGGTCCACATGGGCTCACAGAGGTGGGCTCACCACACACGGGAACAAAACCATCAGCCAATCACCCAGCCTGTCCCCAGCGTCTCTCACACGTCCAGCCAGACGGAACTTGCAGGTGGGTAAACAGGACGTGCTCTCAACAGCCAGGAGCAAATAACCCGAGTGCTTGGGGGAGGATGGGGGGGTGGGGGAGGGTGTGCTGGAGGAGGGGTCAGTTCAAGCTGGATTTTCTTGCCTCCATTTCCCCCAACTCCATAAAAGGGAAGTCAAGGCTCCCCACCCCCAGCTGTTCCTACAGAGTCCCTGGGAGCTCAAGGAGGGGAGAGGCGTGAGCTCCAGGGAGCAGGGACAAGCAGAGCTGGTGGCCTTTCAATGTTTAACTTGCTCTGGGCGTGTGGCAGGGGTGGAGCACAAGGTAGCCCCAGAGCACTGAAGGGAACAGACGGTGGGGGGGAGGAGGGGGGAGGAATGGCCCTGCCTTGCCAGCTGTTTGCAAACCCTAGAGCCAGAGCCAACACCCACCACATGGGCACCAACACCCATTTCCGGCCTAGCAGGCAGGAGCTGGCACAGCCCACTCCTCCCCAGGTCCTCTGCTTGCCCACGCTAAGAGGGTGACATTCATTTCCGCCTCACAGTTGCCTCTGGAGGCAAGCAGCCACAGATCTAAAACCTTTTTTAAAAAGGCAGAAATGTGGAGGTTTTCTTTTTTCTTTTTTTCTTTCTTCTTTCTCACCCTGGTTTCCTAGGTAACCCTTCACAACTATGGAAACAGTCTCCTGGGACTGGGCACGTGACACCGTGGACGCTTTCGGGAGGAGTAGTGCGTAAGCACCACGCCTTTTAAACAGGCATCTGAGCACATGTGGGCTTGGCATCTTGGGGCGTGGGGGGGGGACTGGAAACAGCTCCCCTTCAACACAGAGAGACCACCATCAACTTCATTCTGATGTCTGGGCCTTTTTTTTAAAAATCATTATGGAGGCAGTGGCTCAAGCCTCTAAGTCCAGCCACTTTGGAAGGCAGAGATGGAAAAGGTCATGGTTTGGGACCCTCCATCCTAACCAACAGCTGGGTGTTCATGCCTGTCATGAACGTGAGCACGCAGGAATAGGCCCTTTTCATGAAAATCACCATCATGAGGCTGGATTCCCGAGGCTCACACCTGTAATCCCAGCTACTCAGGAGGCTGAGAGCTGAGGATCGCTGTTGAAAAGTCTGTGAGTCCCTTATCTCCAGTTAACCACCAGAAAAACAGAAGTGGCGCGGTGACTTCAAGTGGTCGAATGCTAGCCTTGAGCTGAAGAATTCGGGGACAGCGCCCAGGCCTTTAGTTCAAGCCCCATGACCAACAAAAAGAAAAAGAACCATCCTGAACAGGAGCCAGAGGCAGAGCCTGGCTGGTTCCCAGCACCAGGTGGCAGATGCCCCTGCTCCCTCGGCCCTCTGAGTGTCTGCTCCTGGGGCCCGGGTCCAGCAACCCCTAAAGCCCACCTCTACCCTGGGTCCCCCCAGTACACCTGACCATGCCCTGACCATGTCCCGAGGAAGGTCTCCAGGAGAATGGTGCCCAGAAACAGAACCATCCTACTTCCTTACAATGCCTCCACCCTGCAGAATCAACTCCACCTGGCTCTGCCAAGGCGAAGCTACAGACAGGAGAGACTCATGGTTGTTAGGGACTGGCCGTTGCTAGGGACCCACTGTTGCTAGGGACCAGCTGTTGCTAGGGCCTGGCAGGGGGTGATAGTGAAAGACACTGCCACCCAGCCCTCCTCTGTGTCACCAGCCAATCCTAGGTGGCTGATAACAGATAGATGCTGACAGCAGACTCAGAAAGCTTTCTTGCTCCTGGCTGGTATCCGACCACTGGAGCCATGCCTCCAACGTGAATTGTTTTTCTTTTTGGCGATCGTGGGGCTTGAACTCAGGTCCCAGGCACTGTCCCTGAGCCTCCTGTGTTCAAGGCTAGTGCTCTACCACAGCAGCCATAGTGCCCCCTCTGGATTTTGGGTAGTTCATTGGAATGTCACAGGGACTTTTCTGCCCAGGCTGGTGCCAAACTATGATCCTCAGAGCTCAGCCTCCTGAGTAGCTGGGATTACAGGCATGAGCCACTGGCACCCTGCCAGGCTGGATTTTGCTGGTTCCCTGGAGAGGGAGCCCCTGTGACTTCTTCGTCCTGGCTGGCAGTGACCCAGGATCCTGGAGGAAGGAGGACAGGTGTGAGCCCTGCCCTGCCCTGATTTAAGAGCAGCCTTCTAAATTGCTCTTCCCCCACCCCCAGAGTGACCAGCAGGGAGCCTGAGGTGGAGGGGGGCTTCTCAGATCAAAGCCCTCCCTATTACCTCCACAGGGGGACATCTGTGACCACAGGTCACAGAGGACAACCTCTCCCTCAGCTGAATCCTCCTCATCCCTGCCTGCTTGCTTTCCCAGATGCTGCCGGCCGCTTCCTGTCTCAATACCTCTGCTCAACCATTCCCAGCCCTGCAGGAAACATCAAGAAGCTATGGCAGGGTCAAGGAAGGACACTTTCTGTAAGAAGTCCACCATGAATGCCGCCTTCTCCTTCCTCCTGTACCTTCTCCTCTAGTTTGGAGCTGGTTGTGCCTCTTCACCCTTTCTTGTTGGTGCCTCCTCCCTAGCACTTGTGCCTGTCTGCGTCTCCTGGGGCCTGGTGGAGCAGGAGGTCAGCAAACGCTGGCATGGATGACAGGCAGGTGCACGACAGGGAAAGCAAAGTCGGGAGACGGACGGCAATAATGCAGGGTGTTAGGAAATCCTTCCCACGCCTTTCCCGCCCTCCCAAGTTAATGGTTTATGGCTGGCTGTGTGTGTGCTCTTGCCAGCCTGCCCTGATGAGGAAGGGTGGTCAGGGGCTACAGTAGTCCTTGGCTCCCTGTCCAGACAATAGGGGTGCTTGGCTCTGAGCATGGCCTGAGAGCACAGTGCCTGAAATGAGGTTCTCACCCTGCTCTGCCCTCCCCTGGAGCCCGAGTGGGGACAGAGTCAGGAGGCCATCCTGGCTTTCCTCCCTACAGCCCATCTTCCCACGCTGGCCCCACCCTCCCCCTTCATGCCTGCCTAGCATGCATGCAGCCCTGGGTTCAATTCCTTGGTACCACATCCACAGGGAAAAAATGCCGGAAGTGGTGCTGTGGATCAAGTGGTAGAGTGCTATCCCCGAGGAAAGCCCAAAGACAGTGCCCAGGTCCTGAGTTCAAGCCCCAGTACTGGCTCCCCACCAAACACAAAATTACTGAGTCTTTGAGTCTTTCCTACCCCCTGTAATTATTTATTTTTCAGCAGTACCAGGGTTTGAGCTCTGGACTTTCTGATTGTTAAAGTAGAACCTCTGTCATTTGTGTCACGTCTCCAGCCCTTTTGCTCTTTGATTTTCAGACAGCGTCTTGAGCTAACTCTGACAGCCTCCATCTACAAATCTCCTAACTGCTGCCTCTCTGGCAGCTAGGATGATGATCGGGCTCTGCCTGGCCCAGCTCCAAGTTTAATTGGAGAAAGTGGCGCCAGCTGAGTTTGGGCAGTGGTCCTCGTGAAATAGAGCTGTCCAGCCTCGTCTGTTTAGGAAACAAGAAGGGAAGGTTCAGAGCAGGGGCCTGCCAGAAGGCCCACAAAGTGCCAGGGGCAGAGCTGGAACTAAGATTCAGCCCCCATTTTTTTCCAGTCCTGGGGTTTGAACTCAAGGCCTGAGCACTGTCCTTGGGCTTCCTCAAAGCTAGAGCTCTACCACTTGAGCCACAGCACCACTTCTGGCTTTTTCTATATATGTGGTACTGAGGGATTGAACCTGGGTCTTTGTGCATGCTGGGCAAGCACTCAACCACTAGGCCACACTTCTGGCCCCTCAGCCCCCAATTATTTTTTTATGATAGTCCTGGGGTTTAAACTCTAGGCCTGGGCACTGTCCCTGAACTTCAGGCTTAAGGCTAGTGCTCTAGCACTTGACCCACAGCTCCATGTCTGGCTTCCATTTTCTTTGGGGGGGGGGTGTTTAATTGGACTTTCCTGCTCTGGTTGGTTCCAGTCATGATCCTCAGACCTCAGCCTCCTGTGTAGCTAGGATGACAGGTGTGAGCCACCACATCCAGTCAGATCCGGCCTCCTCACATCTCATCTCATCCCATCAGCTGGAGGGGGGACCATCAACCTCCAGGCACAGAAGTCTCTGTCCCTAGCTGACAAGACCATCTGGGGCTGCTGTGGGGAGCAGCAGGCGGAAGCCAGAGAGCCAGGCCTGCCTGCCCGCCTTGCTGCTCATACATGGACCCAGGGCCTATCCCAGTCTCAGCCCAGCACTAGCTCTCGAGATCTGCAAGCTACCTTTCCAGGGCCCTGGCAAAAGCATCGCAATAGCCAACTCCCGTTGGTTTCCGCTTTAGGAGAAAATCTGAAAGTGGAAGTTCTGAGTGCCAACATGATGCTGCAGTGGCATGCCCCTAGCCTGGCCCCCAAAGGCAGGCCCACTGAAGACACATGTCTGGGGAGTCCCATTTCAGCTTCCGTCCTGGCCCCAAGATGTCGTATTATGCAGATATGCATATGCACTTCAGGACCCTGGACAGCACCCCAGGCCTCTTCCTGGGGCGCAAGGGAGCAAACCCAGCTGCAATATCCCAAATGTGGGCAGAGGGAAAACATCCCCTAGGCTGGGCTTCCAGTCCAGCCAAACACTTCTCTGTATTTATCTGAAACTCAGGTTTAGTAGGGTGGCCTGTATGTTACCTACACCCCGGTTAACACGTCCCTCGTCCTTTATGATGATACTGAGGTGGGCCAGGTATAACGGTCCTGTACCTGTAATCCCAGCATGTGGGAAGTCCAGGCTATGATGTGTGCCAAGAACAAAATAACCCCCCCCCCAAATAAAACACACAAGGAAAAAAAGAGGCCTGGCTACAGTAGGACCCGAGTTGCCATGGAAACACTTACGGGTTTCCATCCCTCGCCTGGAGGTCAGCAGCTGCCACAAGGGGATCACAATGCCGCCCTCTCTGCCAGCCAGCTCCGGCTCACTAACTGTGGCTTCCATGATGACATCACTGCAGACTAGCCTTCTCCAGGCCTCTTCCAGGTCCCATCTGCCCACCCTCCCCCCTTCCTCCCCGTCAATTACAGGGGCCTCCAGGCCCCATATGTGGGAGGCAGGGAAGCAAGGCAGTTAGTCTCTTGGCTCCCATTTATCGAGGCAGGCACAGTGTGTGGCTGGCTCCTTTCATGGCCATTGCCATAGCAACGGCAAGCTGGTCTGGTGCCCTCCCGCCACCCAGAGAACCAAATCACAAGGAAGAGGTGGCCAGTGGGGCTGGGCAGAGGCCACTTAGGGGGCCGGCCACCCTGTCCCCTACTTTCCTTTGCTGGTCCACAGGGACCAGAAAACAACCACCATCACTAACCACAACACCCCGGCCCTGGAGAGGCTTGGGCAAAGCTGGCATTTCCTGTCCAGATAATGGACACACCAGCACTGCCCAGGCAATGGCTGACCCAGGCGTTGTGGAGGCAGAGGAGGGGTTGGTCCACCTCCAAGGCCATGGCCTCTGACCCTAGCCCACTGCACAGCGCCAGCCACCCTGCTCTCTTCTCCACTGCTGCTGCCAGCGCCTCCCCTGGGGCCCTGTGGTTCCAGCAGGCTCTCCCCTCTCCAGTGCCCTGGAGGGGGCCACTGTGGAAGTCAGTGTGGAGCCCCCTCTCCCCAGGACCAAACATGATCCCCAAAAACATTATCGCCGTGGGACCCGTGCCAACCACTCTGGACAGACCCAGAGGAGTGTGGGGTAGTTCCCACGAAAGCCTAAGCGCCTCCAACTTCACCATGGCTCTGTTCAGGAATGAATAGCGTGTGGACTATGAATTTCTTGTGGAATACCACTCAGCTAGGAGAAAAACACAAAATCATGTCATTAGCAGGTCAGGGGGTGGAACAGCAGGTCCCCAGGTTGAGTGAGATGAGCAGGGTACAAACACCCTGTGTGCATGTTTTCACTCACTAGGGGGAGGGCACACTTAAAATGACCACGGCGAAGACACTGATGTTGGCAGCAGGCTCAGAGCCTGAGCCTGAGCAGAGGGTCCATCTAGTAGGGAGGGGAAACGATGTCCCTTTACAGATGCTTCACGTGCAAGGGAAGAAAGCTATCTGAAAAGCCAGGAGGAGGACGGGGAAGAGGGCCAGCAATGGCGGAGGGGGTGAATTTGTTCCAAGCGTGCGTGGGCATGAACAGAACCATCATCACAAAACCCTACACACTACCAATGGAGATGAAGTAAAAAAAAATAAGATAGTAATAACACTTTTAAAAAGATGGATATGTGCCCCTTCCCCCATTGCAGAGCCTTTGACACACACAGCCGACTGGGTTGCTGTCCCAGCCCCCAAATCTTCAAATCCTTGGGAAGCCTTCGTGGGTCCTGCATGCTTGCACGTCTCCCTGTTTGGTTTTATACATTGTATGTAATATTGCATATAATATGTGGTATGTATATCTAATTATACACTGCTTTGCAGTGGAGATGGGGCCCAGGGGAATGAGAGGCAAGCAGGCCACCACTGAGTTGTACACACATCCAGCCCTGTCTGCATTCTTGGGGTGCTGATGCTCCCTGCAGACCTCCCATGCACCCCTCCCCTCATAACTACCTTCCCCACTGGCCCAGGCTCTGTGGGGCTCTGCCTCCTCCCTCAGTCTGTCTCTGTGTCAGTCCTTCGCCACCAATGGGTGCCTCCAGGCCAGACCCCAGCTCTGGTTGAGCCCACAGCTCCCTCCTAGCTCTCCAGTAGGATGCTGGGTCCTGAGGACCGTCTGGAAGGAGCTGGACACCAGGTGATTCAGTGGTCAACCCATCAGCGCTGCCCTCTGAATGAAGGCTGTGAGGGTCTTGGGAGGCCCAGGGCTCCTCTGGGCCCGGGGAAGGGGCTGGAGGATGGGGCTGAAGGATGGCCTAAAAGGGTATCCTTTACCCCAATGGCAGAGGTGCACCTTTCCAAGGAGAGAGGGAAAGCCCAATAGGGAGTTTAAAGATGGTTGACGTGCCATCTTAGTACCACTTCTCTCTGAGCCCCAACATTGCTATCTGCACACTGGACCCGACATCATCCACACTTGTGTAGAATGAGCCTGTGTGTCATATGGGATCAGGACAGAGACTTGCTCTGGGGTTCCCCAGACCCTCCTCTGCCTCTCCTTGTCTGGGGGGCTCTCAGGCATTCACACCCCTTCCTCAATAAATTTGCCACCACTGGCCTCTTTCTGAATCTTGTCTTCTAATCTCGGATCCAGTTTCCACAGGTTCCCCCAGCCGCCCCTCCCCACCAAGCAGAGTGATGGGGCACCTCTGAGCTGGCTTGGGCCACCAGACTGGTGGAATTGCTCAAGGCAAACCCCACAGCTTACCCCTCCCACCCCAGCGGGGAGGCCGCAGGCCTGGACTTTTGGTCAGCAGGTCAGCACAGCCAGCCCCTTCTCTGCCTGCTCCGTAACTAAGCCTGGCAGGGCAGACACTGGGAGGGATGTGCGTGTTTGGGGGAGCTGGTAGCAGCCCTGGGACCAGGGCAGCAGTTGGCCCTCTCCCAGGTCTCTGCAGACTCCTTCCACCCGCACCTGCCCTTTCAAATGAACCAACCAACCACATCCTCAAAGGGGAGCCACGGGAGCTCCAGCACGGATCCCAGGGGCGCCTGTTACCTCCGGCTGCAAACGAGCAAAACCGTGGCAGGGGTCCAACCTCACCTAAGTCACACAAGGCGGGGGTTCTATGGACTCCTCAGAGAAGTCCCCGCAAGGTCAAGGCCGGGCTGAAACTTCCAGACCTTTCGGAGGGACGCCCCCCCCCCCCCGCGTCTTGTTTGTTCTCTTATCAGAAGCAGCGGGACGTGGAGCTGCTGCTTTGCACAAAACGGGACGTGCCGCACACGAGGCACACCCCCTCGCCCCCTGCTCCGTGCCCGCCGCGCCCGGCAGCCGCGGGGCCTCGCCAGGGACGGCGCGGGGAGACCGGCTGGGGCCAGGCCGCCACGGGGACGACGCCATTCCACGTTGGGAGCTGAGGGCAAAGCGGGCCGGGTGGCGGCCGGGCCCCGCAGGGGGTCCCCACGCGTGCCTCCCGCGTGACCGCCGGGCGCGCAGACAGGACCGCACCGCGGTCTAGACGCGCCGGCGCACGCATCCGGGGCTCGCCCCGCCCCCGCGGGGGCCCGCAAGGCCGCCCGGCCCGACCCCGCCGCCCCGGCCCGACCCCGCCGCGCCGCCCCGGCCCCGACCCCGCCGCGCCGCCCCGGCCCCGACCCCGCCGCCCCGGCCCCGACCCCGCCGCGCCGCCCCGGCCCCGACCCCGACCCCGCCGCCCCGGCCCCGACCCCGCCGCCCCGGCCAGACCCCGCCGCGCCGCCCCGGCACCCACCTCCTTCTTCACGGTGCGCAGCAGCCGCTGGCGGGTCTCGGCCTCTGGGGGACGAGCGGGGCGGCGCGGGTGAGCGGCGTGGGCCGAGGGGCCCGAGGGGGCCCCGCCGTTCCCCCAACGCCCCGCGCGCCCCGCCTTACCCGCGGGGACCGTGGCCATGGCGCCCGGCTTCGGTCTGTCCTTCGCACGGCTCCGGAGGCTCCGGCTCGGTTCCCGGTGAGGCGGCCGTGCGGGGGCGGGGCGGGCCGGGGCGGGGCCGGGGCGCGGGGCGGGGCCTGGCCAGAATAGGGGCGGGGCGGGGCCGGGGCTTGGGGCGGGGCCAGCCGTGAGGGGGCGGGGCCTGGCCAGAGTAGGGGCGGGGCGGGGCCGGGGCGGGGGGCGGGGCCAGGCGCGAGGGGGGCGGGGCGGAGGCTCGCGGGGGGCGGGGCCTGGTGCCGACGTCACGGCCATCCTCGGATCTCCGCCTCTGGAGCAGCAGGGAGGACGGGCGGGACCCACCGGCGCCCAGATTTCATCTCTCATGAACACTGGGGTGAGTGCAAGGTAGCAAAATTTAAGATTTACGTTATTAAGGTAGCCATCTTGACCTTCCAGGCTCGGGTTCTCGGCCTGAGAAATCACGAAGCCCGTGGGAAGTGCGCGAGGGGGAGGGGAGGGGGGAGGATGGTGGTGCTGCCTGGGATTCTGCAGTCCAAGAGGGAAGCCCTCTCTCCCCAGGGCCAGGCCTGGGCAGGGCTCTGGCTGCTCCGGGAGGGAGGAAGAGGGAGCGGGAAACAGGAGGAGTGCGGGGGGGGGGGGGGGAGGGAAGGCGCAGGGAGGGAGGGAGGGAAGAGGAGAGGGAGGCAGAGGGTAGGGAGGAGGAAGGAGGGGCGGAGGGAAGAAGGGGGAGGAATGAGGAAGGACCCGGAGGGCGTGGGGATGAGGGGGGAAAGGTGGAGGAGGGGAGGATAAGGAGAAGAGGAAAGGGGGAGGGGGAGGGAGAAAGGGAAAAGGATGGGTGGAGGGAGGGAATGGGGGGAGGAGGAGGCACGAGGGCGGGGAGGGAGGGGAGAGGGAAGGGGCGGGAGGGAAAAGAGGCAGGAGAGGGAAGGGAGAGGGAGGAGGCGGGGAGGAGGCCGCGCCCTCGGGGGGAGGCGTTCTAGCCGGAGGGCGGGACCAGGCCCTGCTTCTCCACCCAGCGGTGACAGGGATGGTGGCCGAGCTCGGATGGAGACCTCGCGGCCCGCGCGCCGTCCCGGGCCTCTGCGCGGCGCCCGGGCCCCGCGGACGCGAGCGCGGGGCGGGATCCGCGCGGCAGCGCGGGGAGGAAGGCCCGGGAGGCCCGCGCGGGGCGGCGGGGCGCGAGCCCGCGGGGCCCGGTGTCCCTTGAGAAGGCCTGCATCCACCACGGGGAGTCCAGTGTCCCTGGGGCCAGCCCAGAGCCCAGGCCGGCGGCCGGCCCGCCTGCCCGCCTGCCTCTGCCCGGTCTCCTCTCCCTTCCCCAGGAATTGACAAGCTTATTTTCAATGTCATACTACCCAGAATTATTCGAAGACGGCCTCAAGTTTGTCCATCAGAACGCTGTTTTATTTTTTCATAGGTTTTCATCCCCGGGGTCACACCAGCCAGGGCACAAAGTTTGCAAGAGCTGGTCTCAGCCAGCAGCAGGATACATGGGAGTGGCTGTAATTCCGGCCAGGACAGCCCAGGCCTATCAACCACCACAAAAAGTTCGTGGGACCCCATCTCAACAGAAAAGGCTGGGCCCTGTAGCATCCCTGTCATCCCAGCTATGGGAAAGAAGCATGTGTAGGAGGGTTGTAGTAGAGACAGGCTTGGGAAACTAGAGAGACCTCATCTCAGAAATGCCTACAGCCAAAAGGGCTGCAGCAATGGCTCTCAAGGGGAGTAGTTAATTGTCTGCCTAGCAAGCTCAGAGTCCTGACATCAAAAGCTCGATACTACCTCCCACCATCACCAGAAAGAACAGACTTGCCTTCTGGCCTAAGATGTGATGTCCTTTGAAAAAGCTCCACGTGCGCCCTGCTGTGGTGGGGTGTCCCCTCTGTGGCCTTCATCCTGCAGTGCTTTCCTCCTGCCATCTGGTGCCCGTGCCTGCTTCTCACCCTTTCTTGAGCCCGTCTTGGCTGGGGAAGGGACAGGGGCTTCTCTGCAGCATTGTTCAGTCCTTGATTTTTAATCCAGTTGTTTGCCTGCGTCTTCTATTTTTGTGTTTATCTTTTGTCAGTCATGCGGCTTGAACTCTGGGCCTGGCACTGTCTCTGAGCTTTTCAGCTCAATGGGAGTGCGCTACCACTTGAGCCACAGTGCCACTTCTGGTTTTCTGGTGTTTCCTTGGAATGGTGAGAGTCTCACAGACCTTCCTGCTTGGACTGGGTTTGAACTGCGATCCTCAGATCTCAGCCTCCTGAGTCGCTAGGATGATAGGTGCCTGTGTCTTTTAATTGGTAAGACACACCCCATCTGTGTGTTTGCCTATGCTCTGAGTTCTTTTCCCAGCCTTGTCCATTCCAGTGTGATTTTTTCTTTTTGTCCTGAGCTCTCCCACCCGTGCCTCCATGCCGGCTTGCTGGTGGTAAAAGGCCTTTTCCTGGGCTCTGTGCCCCCTCTGGGGGCTGGACGGTAGTGACTCCGAGGCCATGCCTGTGGTAGACTCCCCACGGGTCTACTGGGGCCGAGGCATCCGCCTGGGTAGAGCAGGGTGGCCTCTGTCCCCAGTGCCTCTTTCCACAACCAGCGGATGGAAAAGAAATTTACAACCAATGTAGAAGGAAAACATTGCACACATACAAACACACACACACACACACAAAACCTCAAAACCATTAAAAGCATTTAGCTTGGCATGGTGCAACATGCCTGTAAGTCCAGCTGCTCAGGAGGATGGTGGCTTGGGTCTGCTTGGGCATAACTGGAAAAAGTAGAAAAAAAGCAAAAAGGGCTGGGCACGTGTGGCTCTAGTAGTGGAGCACCTGCCTAGGAAATGCCACCAACCCCACAGCATCTATACCACCATTAAAACGAAAGAACAGCGGCTCACTCCTGTTCTCCTAGCTAACTCAGGGGTCTGAGATCTGAGGATCAAAACCAGCCCGGGAAGGAAAATCCTTGAGACTTATCTCCAGTGAACCCCCAGAAAACCAGAAGTGGCTCAAAGTAGAAGAGCACTAACTTTGAGCAGAAAAGTTCAGGAACAGTGCCCAGGCCCAGAGTTCAAGCGCTAGGACAGGGTCAAAAAAACAACAAAACAAAACAAAACAAACAGGGAGGAGAAGGGGAGAGGGTTGATACAGAATGTCCTGCACAGATTCATCGTTGGAAGCACACAGCCCTCCTGTGTCAGGAAACCAATAGGTACATGACCTTTTACTTCTGCACAGAAGGAGGCTCTGCCCCTCTCCTAGGGCTAGGCAGGCACCCAGGCGGGCTATTTGCTGTGTGTGTGTGTGTGTGTGTGTGTGTGTGTGTATTTGCTGTGTGTGGGTATATGTGTGTGTGTGTATGTGTGTTTATTTGCTGTGTGTATTTGCTGTGTGTGTATGTGTATGTGTGTGTATTTGCTGTGTGTGTGTGTATGTGTGTGTATTTGCTGTGTGTGGGTGTATGTGTGTGTATGTGTGTGTGTCTTTGCTGTGTGTATTTGCTCTGTGTGTGTGTGTGTATGTGTGTGTGTGTGTTATTTTCTTCAGATTTTGCAAGGAGTCTCTGATTCAGTACTCAGAGGTCTCCAGGAGGGAGATGCCACTGGCATGGGCTGGGGGTGATGGCTTAGTCAAGACCATGTAGTACTCCACAGCCAATCATAAGTGAGGGCAGGGCAGGTGCCCTAACTCCATTCTGCCACCCCCCCCCAAAAAAAACCCCACTGCTCCCTAAGGCACGGGGCGGTGTCATCCACCCCTGACATTTTGGACAATTCATTGGCCAGGATGGTCAGGCCTTATGATGCCTTGGTGATGGCTCTGCCCAGCACTGCACCCCAGCCATTGCACACACACCCGTCCTGTTCTGCTAGCATCATGTCTCACGTAACCTGTGCTCCCAGGCCAGGCAGCGGGCAACTTTGAGTCCTTCACCTATTTCCTTGATTGCATCTCTGGTATAGATAGCAAGAACATTTGCTGATTATAATAAATATAACTAATCCAATGGACATTTTCCTGTTCTTTTGGTGTTAATCCTGGGGTTTGAACTCAGGGCCTGAGTGCTGTCCTGAGATTTTTGTGCTCAAGGATGGCACTCTACCACTTGAGCTGCAGCTTCCAGATTTAAAAAATAATTTTTGGGGGGTAGTTAATTGGAGATGAGCGTCTCACTGACTTTCCAGACCGGGCTGGCTGGCTTCCAACTGCAATTCTTGCATCCCAGACTCCAGGAATTTGATTGACCATGGATTACCAAAAGGGTACTGACTCAAATCCTGCTTTCATCTGATTTCTTGGCATCCTCTGTGGAGACCCCAATTGCATCGATGTAAATATGAGCGTTGAAAGAACCTTGGGGAGTGCTTGTGTCCCTTCTTTTTCTTGGGGGTGATGGTGATATCCCTATGGCATGGGATGGGAGCACCAAGGCCAGGGTGAAAGCCATTGCTGATGATATTGAGGCAGACACGTGGAAGAGTCTTGTTTTTCAGTGTGGTCCTTTCCCCTGCTCTTTCCCTGCTTTGCCCTCCTGCCTCACCTACAAGCTGTGTAGGTGTTCAGTGGGCATCACGGCTGCATTTGTCCACTCTTTGGAACAGTCTTAAGGTGGTCCTTGGGGCTTGGCCCGCAGGGCACTGTGTCCTTTCAGCATGCCTCACCCCAAGTTTGAGTGTGCTGGAAGAGAGCCTTGGTAGGGCAGATCGAGCCTCTGGTCTTCTGTCTCACAGGCCTCACAGTCCCTCTTCAGTGTGATGGCAGAATATTTGCTCTCTTCCCTCCAGGCACTGGTGTCCCCCTGGGCCCCATTTTGAAGGCTGCCATCTGCCTTTTATCCTGTATTTATCAGATCTACAACTCCTTGGGATTGAGCCCCACATAGCCTTCCAACCTCACTAAAAATCATCATTTTGCAAGTGGATGATTTTTGGTTTGCTGCTGGTGCTGGAGCTTGGACTGAAGAACCCCGGGCATTGTCCCTGAGCTTTTCTCACAAGGGGCTGGCGCTCTACCACTTCAAGCCAAAGTACCATTCCCCCCCCCCCCCCCCCCCCGGTGGTTCATTGGAGATAAGAGTCTCCTGGACTTCCCTGCCTGGGCTGGCTTCAAACCTTTATCCTCAGCTCTCAGTTTCCTGAGTAGCTGGGATGGCAGGTGTGAGCCGCCAGCATCTGGCTTTGCCAGTCGATTGTTTTAGGGTGTGACTTTATGGTAAGTCTTATAATGCAAGAATCTGACTGTTTAGTCCGGGGTGTCCGAGGGGAGACATGTTTTTAAAAACATTTTTTAGACTTTTATATCTATTTGTTCCCCCCCCATCCTCCCCGTCATCTCCACTATCCGACTGCCACCACTGGCCTCAGCCCGCTGTCACCCACCATTCACCACCATTGCAGGCTCCCGCCCTCTGACGAGTGTGTGATTCGCTCTATTTTGCAGTGTATGATTGGCCTGGCCTGCCTCAGCCTTGCTAGTATTGAGGTGCTCATGGTTAGTGACATGAATGGCCAAGCGTACCTGAGCTTAGGAGCATATCTGTGGTGGTCCTTCCTGGGTGCCAGTACATGCACGCACGCACGCGCACACGCACGCACACAGCCTGTCTTGGGGTCCTTGGCTCTTGGATGCTGGCCCCATCCTTCTCTGGAGTCACTATGGTTTAGAAGACCCAGAAAGCCCTCCCTGGCCCCCTGGCCCCTCCTGGACCTCCGCCCCTCCCTGGTCCCTGGCCCTGGCCTCCCCCCCCCCCCCCCCGCTGGCCGCCAGCTTAGTTTTCTTCCAGGTCTTGATCAGCACTGAATTCCCAGGTTGATGAGGATGAGCAGCAAAGGCAGGTGGAGGGGTTCATGCCAGCAGCTTTCCTCCCCCTCCCCTCCCCCCGACCCTGCGCCATAACACACACTTATGTATTATTCTCTAAGAGAGAGCAAAGTAGAAGACAGCCCAAGTATACACTTGTGGGCCTGGGAACCCATGGGTTCCCTCCAAGACTATGGGGATGGGGGGTCCTCCTGTCCTCCTGCACAGGTTTTGGTTTCTTCGTTTTGGGAGGGTTGGCCCCAGAACTAGTGAGGGGTATAAGCAAATCCAAGCCTGCACTGCCACCCCCTAGAGGAACCACTTGCAAAGGAAAGACTCGGGTGAAGATGGAGAGAGACTCCCCCTGGAGGAGAGGACCTGGCCCTAAAACCAGTGCATGCCTGCACCTGATGGATGCAGTGGGGACTCTGTTTCCTGAAAGGGAGGGGTTGGAAAGAGAGGGGTGAAGCCATTGCTTTGGTTGCCTTGTAACAGAGCCTCTCATGGTAGGGGATGCGGATGTGCAGAGTGCCACTGGGGCAGCCTGTGGCCGCGGGTCCTCTCAGCCCTGGAGGGTTGGGGAGGGTCCAGGTGAGGAGCTGGGGGGGGGCAGGCTCTCACCTTTCTGGGCAACCCTGACTGTTCTTTCCAGAGAGAAATCAAGAAAGAAGCAGGCAGCTTTTTCTTAGGGTGGTGAGAAGGGGGAGGGGTGGGGAGGGGAGGGACGGGCAGGAGGGAGGGAAGGAAGGACTACCCCTCTCCCACACCTGAGCAGGGGCTGGGGGGTGGGGTAAGGTTTGCAAGATGAGGGGAGAAGTTTGTCTCCCAATTGCTGCTTCTCTCAGAGACACACGGATGAAAGTCAAACTCCTATTAAAAAGGAATCAAAACCAGGGTGAAATAATTAAAACTGATGTAAGAGAAAGGAGGAGGAAAAAATCGGAAACAAACTTCATCAAAACCTAGTGAGGAAGAGGAGGACACCAGCAGTGTTGGAGGCGGAGACACTGGAGGCCCCTGGGTGGCAGGGGTGAGGCGGAGGGTCTGCTGGGGGTGATAGAGGTGCTGTGGGCTGCAGGCGCGTCCAGTGGGTGGCCTGGGGACTGGACCCTCACCTTGTCTTCAGGTATGAGGCAGGACCATGTCCCCTGAAGACTGTATTTCAGTGCCTGGCCTCCCTGCTCATGCCTATAGTCCCAGCAACTCTTGGAGCCAGCAGCAAGCGCGCTCATGCTGTAGATCCCCTGCACTCCCCAGACCCTGGGGCAAAGCGTTCCAGTGCCACGTGCCACAGGACCATCTCAGTTGTGTGTGTGTGGATGACCTGCAGGGAGGAGGCAGAGCCCCACAGTGCCCTTTACAGCCAGGATTTTTATTTGAGGTGGAATCTCCCCTTCCTCCCTCCCACCCCCACCCCATTCCCAGATTGGGAATGAGTTCTTCATGAACTTGTGTCAAAGTCCACCCCGTCTCTGAGCCAGTGACATCTTGGAGATCAGAAAAGGCAGAAAATTTGGAACCACTCAGAAGCTCAGGAAGATTCCCAGTTACAGCACTGTACGAGTACGCAGTGAAGAGCAAGGCTGGCCTCCAGCCCCAGCTTCCCGTCCACCTCCCAGCTCTCTCTCTCTCGGGCTTAGTCTGGGCTTGGGAGCCTGCCCGGGGCTGGTGTCCACCTCTGGTGATTGCTGAAACTCTCTCTTCTCACGAATATCCCAACTGAGGGGACCACAAGGCTCCGGGCACCTCCACCCCCTCCCAGCCACTCTGCCCTTGGCCTCCAATCCATCCAGCCTCACCAGGAAGCTGCACACCTGTCCCTGGCTTTTGTGTTGGTTTTTGTGACCCTGGCAGACCTGGAGCACCACGAGGTGCCCGTGCCTTCCCGAGCAGCTGCAGCTACAGGGATGTGGGGCCCACTTTGCCCCAGCTGTGTCGGGACCTCGGTCAACCCCGAGGGTGATTCTGGAAGCCTCTATTTGATGGTGGGGGGTAGTTCTCCCCACACCACAGGTCCTCATTTGTACTAATTATCCCTTAAATGGTTGGAGCTTCATCTCCTCAGTGTCGGAGTTGAAAAAACAAATAGTCAAAAACAAATCCAACCTCTCCATCTAATAAACCCCTCAATACTCAAAAAGCAAGCAATATGCAGTTGGGGTTAGGGGAGAAAGGCAGGAGGTGCACCCCCCCCCCGCACCTAGCAGGATGTATGTGCCCCTGCTGGGAATTTGAGGTGACAGTCCATGGAGATACAACATTAACCTCAGGCTGGATCTCGGCTGTCAGGCAGCCTTAGAATGCTTTGTGGGGGGCAGGGAGTTTGGCTGCTTGGTTGACAGCTGTCAGACCTCTCGCCTGCTTCAGCTGACAGGGGAACCCAGGGGGCCCCCTAGGCGGTAAGAGGGGCGCCTGAGGGGGTGGTTCCTGAGCTCACTGGTTCTGAGTACTATGGTCGCCCCTCCTGAAGACCCGTGCCGTTGACCCAGAGCCTATGGGTCAGCTGACAGCCGTAGGGCCCCGGAGGAGGGAGGCTCACTCGTTCTTGTTGGCCAAAGGCATCTGTCAGTCTGTGACTGCCACCTGAACAAGGCTGGCTCAATGCTCAGAATTCTACAGGAAATGGCGAGTGGGGCTTAGAGAGCACTGTGGCCCATGGCTGCTGGGCCCACTGTGACTTGTTGCGGTCACGTGAGCCCCAGGAGAGATGATGCATCCACAACAGGTTCAGATGACCCTATGGCTCCTCACCTGGCTTGGGTGCTGGGATGGGGTGGGGAGAGGGAAGGGAGAGATGTGCAAAACCTTTACCCCAGGCTCACTTTAAACTCAGATCCTCCAAGTCTGTATCATCACGAGCCCCTGCCAGGTTTTGACGGGTGTACTCCTTTTTTTTTTCTTTTCTCATGGAAAAAAATCTCTATCTACTGAGGCTGAGTCCTGGTACCCACGTCATGCTGTGGCCATGAAGCCTGGTAAGCAGGGTTCAGTACTCAGGGTGGGGGCACAGCGGCAGATGACTTAAGTAGCTCACACTTTCTGGATGGATGGCTGCATGCCCCCTCTCCCCCCGCTCCCCCAACATGTACTCGTTCCCTTGGATCCATGTCAAGTTACACCATCCTGGGTGGAGGGGCCAAGGAGGCCCTGCCAGGGCCCCAAACATCTCACCATGCTCAACCAGGACCAAGCAGTCCTGGGCTCTCAGTGCCTCAGCCTGGCCTTTGACTCTGCCAGTCCCTTTGAGTTGTGGCTTGGGAGCAGTTAAAGGCCCAGCTCCTACCTGGCAGCAGGAGGCATCGGTACACCCCAGACTCAAGTGGGTACAAGAATTACAAGGTTCTTGAGGGGTGGGTGAAGGGGAGCTTGGGAAGAAAACACGTCTCTCCTCCCTGCGCTACTCCTGTGGCAATTGGTTGCCAGGTGACATCATGATGGAAAGAACCCGGGCAGGTAGAGAGCCCCTGGGTACGTACCCCTCTAGTGTCACCGTGCTGCCTGTAACTCGACAATTGACAGTTGGCATCTGACTGCTGAGTTGGGCCTCCTGGCAGAGATGATACTTGCACAGAGCGGGGCTCTGGCACTCACACCTGTTATCCCAGCTACCTGCGAGGCTGAGATCTGAGGATTGCTGCTCCATGCCAGGAGACTTTCATCTCCAGTAAAAAGCTGGAAGTGGCGCTGCGGCTCCAGTCTTTGCCCCTTCGTTACTAGAATTGACAGGCAGTTCTTTCCTTGCAAGTCTATTATCATTCAGGCTTTTGCATTCAACAAGTTAGTGAAATTGTGTTCACTTAAAAAAAAATGCTGGGAGCACCTAATGGTCTGCAGAGAGCCACCCCAAAGGGTTCCATACCAGGCCACCAGGCCACAGTGACTGGCTGCCACATGGCTCCTGTGACCTTCTGTATCTTCAATACCAAATTGCATCACATGTTCTGTGTGCTTGGTACGTGGTTGTGTTTCTGTCCTCCATAGATTAGATAACACGCCTCACTTAGCAGGGCACACGGAGAAGGGAAGCTGTCCTGCACTTGAAGCAGAGAGCCCCTCTGGGGAATGCTGGAGCCGGGGGGCAGGCACATGCCAGTCTATGAAACCCCATCAAGACCTTCCTGTCTCCACTAGGTATCAGGCCTTGGCTCTACTTTGACCATACTGGGCTACTGCTTTTCAACCCTCGTGTTTTAGGTCACAGACCTCCTCGATGCACCTGTTCCAAGAGAGTTCCTGAACAATTTTCCACCACCAGGACGACTTCCCCGTCAATTAGGTGTTCAAGGGTGTAACTTCAGTGTCATGCTTAGATGAGGAGTGTGTTCATTTTTCTTTTGGCCTCAGATAGAAGGAATTCAGCATTGGTAGACTATTTTGGGGGAAACTTCCATCTCACTCTAGAAATATCCAGCTCTCACATGACTGGCAGGCAGCCTTTCCAAACGGGGAGGGAGGCCCCAGTGCCAGAGGTTGTGGGGGGACCCATCTGTCCCAGGCTTGACATGGCCAGGCAGTGTTGGGAAGCAGTGTGGGAATTCTCGGGGCTGATTCTATATTAGAACTGGAAAAATAGAATCTGACCTTCTGGTGGGAGTATATGGAACCATTTAGACAGGGCTGCCATCTGTGCTGCAGTCCCAGAACTCTGAGTGGATGTATTTTTCTCTGAATTCCCGCTTGCTCCAGGCACGTCTCCCTATGCTCTGGCCTGCCTCATTGGTCTGACTCTAGGTAACAGAGACACAGCAAAAGACACGCTTCATACACATTTGGATGTGCCGTGAGTGGAGCATCATGCTCCCAAGTCCTCCTAGCAGAGATGGAGGTGGGGGTTTGTAGTCCCATCTGAGGTACAAGGAGACGACCAATGTGCCCCTGTTTACCCCTTATTTGCGAAGGGGGGGGCAGACCTAGATGTTCAGACACAGGTGATTGTGGCTAATGCCTCACACAGGGCTGCAAGCGTATGCTTTGTCAAGGCCGGGGCAGACTCTTCTTACAAACTAAAGAGGCATTTGTTTAATCCAGCTTTATGTCCTTCTGTTAAAAACGGGGTGATGCTGCCCGCAGTGTAATAAGATCCTTCCCGGGAGAGGACCCCACAGAGGCGCCCTCTCCCGTGACCTCAAGTGTCCTTGGCCTGTACTGGGTCAGCAGCAGGAGACTGCTGCAATTTTTTTTTTAACCAGGCTTATTGCCAACCACCCACAGTTAGATGACTGCTGGCCTAGAAATAGTTATTTATCACCTTGGGGTCCCCATAGGGGGAACCAATGTGACACCCGAAGCCCCGGGAGGAGCAACACCTCACAAGAAATAACTTTATCTTTAGTTACACCCCAAGTGTGGGCATGGGATGGGAGGAAGATGGAGGGCTTGACCTTCTTAGTCTGGAGAAAATCTATTAGAGGGACTTAGGAGACCCTTCCCCCTTTTCATTGGGACTTCAGCCGTTCAGGTGGCACCTAGCCCTGGTTGGGTCAGGCAACATGCCACCAATGAGTTGCTGGTTGACCAGGTGACGGAAGAGCTGTGAGTCCAGGAGATGATGGCATATTTAAGGATTCTAGTAAGTGGATGTACACCTTATCAGAATGAGAATTGTCATCTAGCTGCTTGGCTGCTTAGCTCAGCTCTGGTGATTCCCTGCTTGGCAAACAGGTATCTTTGTGCTCATGGCCCCTGGGGACCAGATGCTGGATTGTCTGGAAGGAACGGAGGCACTCCTTTCCTCGAGGCTATTTGGGGGTGCCGGAGGTGAGACAGCTTGCCTTAGAAAGAAGGGTAGCCTGCGTCAGTCCAGCCAGTACCTGGAACCAAGCCCCAGGTGAGCTCCAACAGCAAATGGGTGGTGTCGTCACTCCTGCTGGCACGGGGCCTTCCCTGTAATTCCATGGCTGGTCGTGTCTCCAGCAATTCTGGGCAGTCATCGTAACTGGGCAGCACTGGTGCCCTGAATGTGAAGCGTGTCTTGAGATAGTGAGGGGAAAGCTGTGACTGTATGTAATTGCTCAGTTCCATCCTAGGGTGCTCATAGCTATTCCAAATGGCTGCTGCCTGGCTTGCACACCCCTCACCCAGGCTCATGCACTGAGGAGAGATTAGGAGACGCCGCTTGATCTCTGTCTTCAACCATCACCACTGAGAGGTGCAGTACAAACAGCCTCGAGGGTCCTCTGGATTCCAAGACCAGGAAGCCATTGAACCTCTGATCTGGACCCCTGTGAACAGGGGACCCTGGCCTGAGCCGCCCCTTAGGCTCCTCTGGTGTGCTCAGCCAGACTCAGCCACGACCAGTGTTGCCTCTACCAGTCGTCTGGGGGCAAGACTCAAGTTCCAGTCCTTTGGCTACTTTCGGTGACATGATCTCTCACAATGTCACTACACACGGCCACCCGCCAGGCAGAGACACCTAATAGCCCTGGGAAACACCGCAGGGAACCCAGTATGAGCTCCCAGCAACCCCTCTACTATTCTCAGCCAGTTATCAAGGAAATGAGTTCATTTACAGTAAGAACCCACTTCAGTATTTTTTTAACACAATTCACAAACAGCCTTGATGATGCAATTGCCATGGAAGTAGGCGAGGTGGAAGAAGAATCGATCCAGGATTGTGTGTGTGTGTGGTGGGGGGGGGTTATGTACACACGTGTGCATGCATGGGGCTTTGCCCATTCTGTGATAGAAACTCTCTTTCAAAAGCTGCTTCGGAATCAACCCTCACAAGTTGTAGCTGTCGGCTGGATCTTCACCATGGAGTCGTGATCTCATTCTCTCTGGTCCGTATTACACAGCTTTGCGAGTCTTGCTTCCTCACCAAGCTTAGAGCTGCCAATTATTTTACCACCTATCAACTATGGAGCAGATGAACCAAGTCATTTATGAATGGCTGTGCGATGCCCCTCACCACATACAGGCTATTTTGCATCTGACCCTTTGCCATCCTGCAGTGCTCTGAGGCTTATCTAAAACATTTCCTGTCTTTATCTTCCTTGTGTAGGTGGCCCTGGGCAAAGAAGCCTTGCTGAAATAGGGAGGCAGATTCTATGTTGAGTGACCCACGTGGCCAGTTGGATCTTCTACTGACATTTTTGGTCCATCGTGGGGCTTGAACTCAAGAGGCTGGGCACTGGACTCAAGGCTAGCGTTCTACCAGTTCCAGCCACAGATCCACTTCTGACTTTCTGGTGGTTCATCGGAGATGTGAGTCTCATTGACTTCCATGCCTGGCCTGACTTTGAACCGCGAACCTCAGATCACAGCTTCCTGAGGAGTTAGGATTGCAGGCATGAGCCACCAGCTTAAGCTCATTCTCAATCATTACTGTGAAGCTAAGAAGTCCCACTGATACTCCGGGGCTCTTGACTTATTAAAACTTCCATTTTGCCACAAATCCACGTGGATCATGTGGTTCGTGGGTTCCCGCCAATAGCAGAGAGCCTTTGGGAGCTGATATCTGAGAGACAGGGTACCCAACAGCCTCCTCAGGACACACAACATGGCCACCGATGCCTAGTGTTTCAGCTGGAGGGTATGACGTGAAGATAAGAAGTCCCATTCTCCAGCAGAGTTTCCTGTACCATATTCACAAAGTCTCAAAAGATTGCATTGGATATTTGTAGAGTGGAGGCCAACCTTGTGGGAGCCATTTCTGGCAAGTGCTGCCAGCTCACGGCTTCTGGGTCTGGCTGGGTTTGCGACCGTGGGGCTCGAACCATCCTTGTCCCCATTGTCGCCGGTGCTCCCTCCACATCCGCCCAGGCCATCCCTTAGGCGGGAGTACTGCTGAGAAAAAAAGTACTGTGATGAGGAATGTGCTGCCTCCATCTAGAGCACGGTTGGTGGATGTCAGATGGGCATCCTTCCACTGCAATGTCATCTGAGGGACCACAGGACTCCTCTCCAGACCCCATGGTTCCATCTGCTGCATCCTCCCAGCAACCCATTGGCTACCCCAGCCTGGGACAGGGGGAAAAAAAGGAAATGATACTCGTTTAGGTAGTATGTCGTTGGAGAAGGGGAGCGTTCCTTCATCAATGGCCATATCAACTTTCTTAGAAGCCTCTGATCTCCTTATCACAAGCTGGGGCATCCTTGGTGAGTTCTGGGAGGGGCTTGGCAGACAAGTTAGCAAATCAATAAGAACAGAGATTGCTCCAGGGCTCACAGATTTGTAGGACTTCAGAGGCATAATTGTTTGGTGCTATTATCCCCATTTTTTTTAAAGGAAGTCAATCATCTCATCTAAGTTATCAAATAATAATTGTCCGAACAACTACTGCTTTTGTTTCCCTCCCTACCTCCCCCACCCTCTTTTGGGTTTTGGGGCCTGCACCCAGGGTCTGAACACTGTCACCGAGCTTCTTTTGCTCAAGGCTAGCACATTCTACCACTTGAGCCACAGCTCCACTTCTGGCTGGCTTCAGATCACCATCCTTAGATCTCAGTTACTTGGGTAGCTGAAATCACAGGCTCATTCCCTTCTTTAAAGAAACATTATTTGTAGTACTGGGGATGGAACTGAAAGCCTGCCACACGCAAAGACTCAGCCACTGAGCCACACCTGTTTTTCATCTTTGGAGTACATTTAGGAATGTCATCTCTGCCTTTTCATTCTGCATGGCCTCATTCCTGAGACCCTCCTCCCTTGTGAGTTCCAGTTCAGAAGAGGTTTGGGTATTTTTGTTTTAGAGTGTTGGGTATTGAGCTAAAGGTCTGTTACTTGCTAGGCAAACTCAACCACACCCCTATGCCTCCCCTCACGGTAAAATCTATGAGGATCCTTGCAAGCAGCTCTGTAAGTGGAAGAAGACTTTCTTTTAAAAAAAAATCTGTGGACTTGGATACTTTTTATTTGTGCAGAATCAGTGGTTGCTAATTCTGCAAAGACATTGTTAGCAGAAGCACTTGTTTATGCAAGCAGCCTGGCGTTGGATGCCCTGCTCCCCACAGCCCTCCAGGGGGCGCAGGAGTTAAACCTTCTGCAGAATCAGTCGGGAGGGGGTGGGGGCGGGGAGTGGGATGGGCGCTGCCTCTCTGAGGGCTCAGGGTGCCTCAGTGGTGAGAGACAGAGATCACCAGAGGCCCCGTGGAATCCAAGCCCGCCGGGGAACCCCACCTCCACTTCCTCTTGGGTATTTGGGTGGGGTGAGTCCTGCATGCCTGTGGGATCCCCACAATTGTCCAGGCCTCCTTTGTCACTGCTGCTTGGTCCCCTGTGTCCCCCCAGGCCCACCCAGCCAGCCCTTGCCCAAACTTGAGCAAAAAATAAAATAAAATAAAAAGTAGGAGGAACGCCATCAGGTGGCTAGAACACCTTGACTCAATAGCTGCCTCTTGTGGCAAGGTGAGTTGGCCGCCGCAGCCGAGCGCCGGGCAACCACGGCTCTGTGGATTTCACCCGGGGGGCTGGTCAGCCCTGCTGAGGACATACTCTTGTGTAGACATTTCGTCCCCAGGGGAGGCAGGAGCTAGAAGAGTGGAAGGTTTCATCAGACTGTGGTGTGCAGAGAGAGCATGGGGGTCGCTTGGGATGTGATGAGCGCCAGGGGGGGGGGGGTCGCCTCATTACTGAATCGAGGTGGCTTTCTAAGGAAAGGGCGACAGATCGGAAGACACATGCCTTCCCTCCCCGCCATGAACCCCCTAACCCCGACCGCAATGTGCACTTCTGAGCATCCAGAACCGTGAGCTAAATAAACCTACTTTCCTTCCAAAGGGCCCAAGCCACCGGCATGTCATTTTATTAACGTAAAAGGAAATGGCAGCATCCAGTGGGGAGTCATGGTGCCTCCTCTACCCTCCTAAGCTCCGGAGCTTTTGGTATGAAGGTCTAGCTGCATTTCGCTGCTAGCTTCAGTGTGAAAAATGGTTTGCTGCTGCTGGGACCGATCTCTACCTTTGAAAAAAAATTAATATATGTATATACATATGCATACGCCACCAAAATGGAGGCTAGTATTTGACTCTCAGGGATCCAAGACTAAAGACAGACTCAAGTTCTGCTCACGTGGCCTCTCTGATCAGCTCTGAGCCCTGTGGGCCAGCCAAGCAATTTCTCGGGGGACAATGATCTAGTTTCTACTTGTGGATCCAATCAGCCCCTTTTGCTCTGGCCAGTCTCCTGGCCATTACGGACAGTGACAGTGCCCCAGAGTGGGAGGCACCTGCCATGCTGGTCCTGGGTGTCTTGGTACTGCAAGGGTGTTTTGGGGGGCCCGGCCATAGTTTGCAGCGAGCTTTCAGCCTGGCACCGATGTAAAGCCAGTTGGTGTGTGTTTGGCTCTTTCTAGAGTTCATGGTGGGTGCCACCACTCATCATTTCTTTTTGTGGCCAGGGAAAGACTAAAGGGCTGGAGCCACCACATGGGTGAACCTTCACCTTACAGTGCTTGTCAACCACAAGCCAGACACAGAAAGCCAGCGTGTGTATGCCTTTCTTGATGAAATATCTAGAAAAAGCCACCCAGGTGAGAGGGAACTGGAGGGCTCCAGGTGGGAGGGGGAGAGACAAATAGTACAGTAGGGCCTAGAGTCTGGGGTCAGGGTGATGAAACTTCCTGCAACCAGACAGCAATCATCAACGAGTATAGTTTTATGGATAATCACCCCATGTCATTTTTAAGCCAATTAGATTGCACATAACACCCCCCCCCCATTTTGAGTTTGTTTTTGGTGGTTCTAGGGTTTGAACACAGGACCTTGTGCTTATCAGGTGCACTTACTGCTGAGCCAGACCTACAGCTTGTTTTCGTTTTTGTTTTACACTGGTTATTTTTGAGATAGAGTCTTCCTTGCTTATATTCCTGAATACACCTCTGGATTGTGGCTGGTCTCTTTGATGGCTTTCTACTGTAGCCAAGATGATAGGCGTGAACCAGCACATCCAGCCATGGGTTTGAGAAGGGAGTCGGGGAGGAGGGATGGGTCTCGTGGACTTTTCCGCCCAGGCTGGCCTCAAATCTTGATCCTCCTGCTCTTGACTTCCCAAGCAGCTATGATTACAAGTGTAATCCTCTCGAAATGTAAATTATAAAACTAACCAACAAATGTGGCCCAACATTTCTATAGAATGGGTCTCTAAATACAAAGTACCGACAAACAGCACTTGTGATATTAAAATCAACTTGACATTGGAATCCCCTCGGAGGGATGATTCTGGAGACTTAATCCTTCTATTTCCTTGCTCTTTTTGGGGGTGGGTGGTGGTAGTACTGGGGGGGGGTTGTATTTTGCGAGGTTGGTGTGATACTGTTGTGCCATGCCGCCAGCCCTGTTTTTCACTGGTTATTTATAGGATAGGAGCTTGCTTCCCACCTGCTTGGGGGCCTACCTGAGCCCACCTCCCATCCTTGCCAGGCTCACAGATGCACATCTCCCCCAGCCAGCCTCCCTTCCATGGAGATGGGGGTCTTTCAGACTTTTCTTCCAGGGCCGGCCTGGCATTGCTACCATCCTCCTGATTAACCTCCCTTGTATTCTGGGATGACAGGTGTGTGTCACTGTGCCCAGCTATGGGTTGAGAAGGTTGAGTGGGGGGAGTTATATTTTCTGCCCGGGCTGGAATTGAGCCAGCATCTGCCTGGTCTCAGCCTCTCAAGTAGCTGGGATTACAGGCGTGCACCACTGTCTCTACTCTCTCATCTTGCTGCAGGCAACATGTTTCCTTCACTGAGGGTCAATCCATGTGCAACCTTCACACATCTATGGTCCTTCCTTCCTTCCTTCCTTCCACCCTCCCTCTTTCCCTCCCTCCCTCCCCTGGTACTGGGGCTTGAACACAGGACTCTAGGCACTGTCCCTTAGTTTTTTTGCTCAAGGCTGGTCCTCTACTACTTGAGACATAGCTCCACTTCTAGCTCTTTGGTGGTTAATTGGAATAAGGAGACTCAAAGTCTTTTCTACTCAGGCTGGCTTTGAACTGTGATCCTTAGATCTCAGCCTACTGAACAGATAATAACAGGCATGAGCTGCTAGGGCTCAGCTCCCCCCGCTTTTTTTTTTGCATATTCTTGTAGTAAAGTCTGAGGAATGGATGGAGGAAGGGGGGTGGGGGCGGAGAGACAAACTCTCAACAGCTTTCTAACTCAAAGCAGTCATCTTTTATTTTCAGGTCAAGCCTCTCCTAATCACTAGTGCACTTGGGGGAGCCTCTGGGGTGCAAGAAGGACTCCAAGTGTTTCAGATATCCAAAAGCCTGGGCTTTGGAGCATGGTTCAGATGGGAGAGCGTCCCCTAACAAGTGCCCTGGGTTCAAGCCCTAGTACAAAGGAGGTGAGCATTGCCACTGAGACCAATTGTAAACGGGACAGTTGCTTGATTTAAATGAGGTAATGCAGTCTACAGGCAAAGGACAAATCGGGACTCCTCTCTCACACCCAGTACTGAAGTGCACCTCCAAACATCAAAGCAGTTCCCAGGGGACAGGGAGGTAGCTAGCCAGGCTGCCCACTGCCTTTCTGTTGCTCCAGGGGGCAGGTGGTCTCTGAAAAGCTGGAACTGCAGGCGGGAACTCCTGTGCCCACCCTGCATCACTAGAACCACCCATGTCTGCCTTCCAGAGCCTGCGGGGAGCTGCAGCTGCTGCTTTGTTTTTTGTTTTTGTTTTCAGGTAGAAAAGAGTTTACTGGGGTCCTCCCACAAGATGGAGGCGTGCGGAAACAGAGGGGAAGGAAAAAGAGAATAAGAGCCTGTAGTTGCCCTTGTACAACATTTCCATCCTGATCTCACCCTTCCTGCCCATGAGTCTGAGCAGCCTAATGCTGGCCTCTGAGATGGGCACATGGTGCTGTCCGAGGTGCTGAATGCCCCGAGAGCCCGTTGCCTTCAAGGGGCTTGGGGACGCTCTGTGTAAATGCTCCCCTTCACCCACGCCAGGGCTTTGAAGACATTTGGTGGCTGGTGGCCACTGCCACAGGTTCAAGCCTTGGGGTCAACCCTACACTGGTCTCAGGCTGCTGGGTACTTGTGTAGAATGGGCCAGCTTTCCCTGCCTGGCGGCGATGAGCTGTGGTCATGTTCTGGATGGAAAGTGGCTTTGAGGATGCAGCCCTAGATGGACCAATACACCCTCACCCCAGCCTGCGGACGTGATGTCTGCATGCTCCTTTCCTTGTACCGTCACACAGGAGTCTTCAGCTCCCTAGAGTCCACAGGGCCAAGACCAGGCCCTGCCCTGGACTGAGGTCCAGGGATGGGAAAGTAGGAGAGTCTTCCTGAACACAAAGGCTTCTATGTTCCATGATGCAAAGATATCACTAGAGCTGGTAGTGTTACATTTTGAGATAAAGACAGCATCAAGCCTAGAGGAAAAAACGACTCCAATAAGCTTCACCTACAGTTATTTGGTGGCAGTGGTGGTTTCCAGAGAGGAAACTCGGAAGGTGACAAGTCAGGTGTGGCTGGAGCTTCAGATTTTCTTTTCTTTTCTTTCTGTATTGGGGGCTTGAACTTAGGAGAAGCCTCAGCATCGCTCCTTTTCTGCTCAAGACTGGCACTCTACCACCTTGTGCCACACGCTCCAATTCTAGCTTTCTGCTGGTTAATTGGGGTATCATGGACTATCCTGTCCCGTGCTGGTCTCCAACTGTGATCCTCGGGTCTCATCATCCTGAGTAATTAGGCCAAAAGGCATGAGCCAAAGCCCCTGGCAGAGCTTGATTTTTCCACATGGGACTGGTTCGCAGACTTTCTGGCTCAGGGCACAGGAGCTGAGGAGTTCCAGCAATCTCTGTCTAGAGTCTATAGACAGAGGCGATCGAATGCAAGGCAGGGCACAGAATTAGTTCTCTGGGATAAGGAAAACTGGAGCCCCTGAGCCTGAACTCCCAAACCAGAGTCCTCACTCCTTCTCCCGAACCTTCCTGTGCCATGATGGTGATAGGAAAATGATGCATGGGAAGAGATGTCTGGCCCCAATCCGGACTTAACACTTGATTTTGTTGCAATCTGTAATACAAAAGGTGATGAGGGGTCCTTGCCTCACGTCCAGTCCCGTCGACTAATCTCAGCTCCACAGCACTGACCACCCCCTTTCACCATGTGGTCAGGTGACCACCACCAACGACCAGTGGGCAGCTTAACTGCCAACCTGCTGAGCCTCCGGACATTCTAAACCAACTGCCCGAGTGACAGTTGCATAGCTAATGAGCTGGGTTTGGCTTGGGCTGCAGGGAGGAGGAGCAGATAGAAGATGAGGGAGCAGGGAAAAGGGGTCGGCGGGGCTGGGGCTCCCGGCCTGGGTCAGATTTACTGACTGAGCAGCTGAGAAGCGCCTGGCAGAGAACAGACCGAGGCTGCGTGGCTCTAAGTGTGTACCTACCAGCCCGTGTCCTTCCTCCCCCAGATGCGGCTCAGCTGTGCCAGCTGCAGTCATCCTGGGGCTGGGCATGGATGGGGGGCCGGGGGGTCCTCTGCTCAGAGCCTGTGGTGAAGTTATTGAAGGCAGCTTCTTTCAGCTGTCTCTGGGGTGTCTGGCCCAGACGCACCATTTCGATGTCTCAGAGTTTGAGCTGGACACAGGCCCTGGGCTGCCTTCACCCCAGGTTTCCTGCTGGTGGACCTAGCTTGTCATGTTTGAGGGGCTTGCTTATGAAACAAGGACAACTGTTGAGTCATGGGTGGCTGAGGTCCAGACTCCATTTCTGCTCTCTAATTCCCTGGCTGCCTTGGGGGCTGTGGGATCACTGGGCTTAGGAAGTGGGGGTGTCTTTGGCATTGTGGTGCAAACTCAAAGCCTTCAAGAAGCTGCCTGGAGGGGCACACGGCCCCTCCTGGGGGAGGTGGCAGTGCAGTGGCTGAGCCCAGGGTGGCACCTGGTGGCTTGGCTGGGTGGCACTCAGATGGCACAGGGCCCTGGGGAAGGGGCTGCATCCTGGGCCCTCATTCTCTCTCACTGCGATACAGAACTGTTCCTAGGGTCTTAGGTTGGGAAGCTTAATATAGTAAGGCAGGTAGAGTCTGGGGACAAGGACTGGGCCTTGCTAAGGGCACACCAGGACCCAGGCCTGCAGAAGTGAGCCAGGCTGGGCGGTGGGTGGGGAGGAGGAACCTGGGTGGTTACAAGTCATGGAAGAGGAAAGGTGACTCTTCCAGGCTTCACAGTTCTGTAAGAGGAGTAGCTGCATGGTCTCCCCCTGTAGTTCCTGGCTTTTGTGCCAGGACATTGCCCAGTGACCCAGCATGGCATGGAGGCAGGTGACCCAGAGTCACACTGCTAAAGGGACAGTGGGGTCTGCTTTTGTTGTTAGTGCCACGTTTCCCTCAGTGTGTTTGCTGTGAGGTGAAAGACATTCAGGACATCCAATGTTCAGGTCTCCAGACCTGTGACTAGACGCTTGCTCTCAGCCTCAACTACTCAGGAAACTCCAGTTGTCTGAGCCCTGCAACCTGAGGCCACAGTCGCCCCATCCCCACAGCTGTCTCTCCGGCAGCTGCTTTTTATAATCCATGCAGTTCTGCCTCTGTTTATGGGTTTTTCTCATGATATATCTTAACCCCTTACCCCAAAGAAAAGGTTTTCACAGTTATCCACAGCGAGTGAGTGCTATTTAATATAAGATATGTAAGAACATATGGACATACTCATAACCTTACCTATAGAACAAACCTGTACAAAACAAACTCAGTGGACGCAACTGGAGGCTGGAAGTCTTTTACAAGGCCTGGGGCGCAAACATCAGGTAGCTCTGAGCTCAAGAACCACAGAGCTCACCGTCCCCACAGGTGACCATACAGGAATCTGCAGCACAAGACACAGGCGTGGGGCAGTGGGGAAGACACAGGGATTGAGGAGGACGCGGGGCTGGCTGATGAGGCTCTGGAAGGTGACCTTGGGCCCTGACCTTCACTTGAGCTCTGGCTTGGGGGTGTCCGAGGCCTGCTTGTGCCCTCTGCTGTCAGTGGACAGAATGCCACAGTGTCCCCCGGGGGGGGGGGAGTGGGGAGATGAAAGGGGGCCGGGGAGGGGGGATTTCAGAGACCCCTGCAGCAGGAGGCTGATGATGGGGGTATGGATCTGTGCCCCGTCCCCCCTGCCCCCCACTTTCTAGGAGCATCCCACCCGAGTGCACGGGTTAAGTGTGGCCACGCCTGGAGGCCATGTTTCTGTCCCTGAGGGATTCTCCTTCCACCCTTCCCACTCCACCGGCCTGGCTTTTCAACTAGACGGCAGTGGGAGGATTTGTGCAGCGTCCTTCATGCTGTGCCCCCCACGACCCCCGTGCCCTCTGCGGGGGGGGGGTCGTGGCTGCCAGCGCTCCTTCCTGCCCGTGGGCTGGTTTCGGAGGAGGGCAGGGGTGGGGAGCACACAGCCTCCCGCCCCACCCCAGCCCATTTCCTCCTCTTGTTCTTCTTCATCTCTTCTTACTTCATCGATCCCTGCTCCTGGGTTGAGGACGAGTTTTGAGAAATAGAAGTTTCTTGGGACTGTGCTCACAAGTGCCAGGCAGAGAGCAATTGTGCATAAGCAGAGAGTAAGCATGCACGTCCAGAGGATCCCCCCACCCCAGTTCCCAAGAGCCCTTGAGTGTGGGGGGCCCCCCGCAGTAGGGCAGGGCCCAGCAGTTGGGATTCCCAGCCCAGCTCCCTGCCTGGTACAGCAAGGGATTTGAGCAGGGTTCAGCTGGGTAAGCTGGGGTTAGAGAGCGGGAGAGGCTGAAAAAGCAGGGGATGGGGGAGTGGGGAGACATGTGGATAGGCGTGCCACCAATGGCCTCTGCTACCTGGATAAGTGGGCTGGCAGCCAGAAATGTGGGAAGCGGGGATGGGGAATTGGTGCAAGCCAGCTTAGAAATATGAACCAAGGACTAAGAGCAAATGGCAGGGGGGTAACATAGAAGATTGCTGCTTTGTCTCTGAGGGGAGCCCTTCAGTGCCCAGGAGCCTTCATGACGATGGGGTGCCTGTGGGAAAGGCAGGGCAGAGTCAGGGTGGATGGGGGAGAGCTTGGGCTCTGGCTTCTCCTGACCTCAGGACTCTAACGTGTCCTCACCTCCTCCCCTGGGGCCACTGTCTCTTCACCTCTACAGCCAGGGAGGTGTGCGGAGGGGGGGTGTCTCTGAACCCTGCCTTTTCCCCAGTGCCCCAGCTTCACAACTGTGGCCTGGAAGGGGGTGCCCTTGACTTCTGGCTTACTCCCAGAGGCCATCACTGTCTCCATGGCGACATATACACACACCACCGCCCCACCCTCCCATCTTCAGTGTTCAGGAATTCCAGGGCAGAGATCCCTCTCCCCCAGATCCCTGACTGCTATACTTGTCTCAGCAAGCTTATCAGACATCTCCCTGGTTGGACCTGGAGAGCCCTGGGTTCAAACGGGATCCAGTGGGCCTCCATCTCAGGGAGTCAGGGCACGGTGGGTCTTCCCTGGTGGCTGCTGGGGGGGGGGAGGGAGGGTGGGCTGGCCTGAGTGAGGACAGGCACTGTACAGGGGACAGGGCCAACTGTCCTGGGGCAAAAGGGACCTCAGAACAGAGCCAGAGGCCAGAGGTCCGCACTCAAGACAGTGAGGACTTGAGTCCCACTTCCCTTGTTTATGTTAACATTTAATTTAGGAAGTCAAATCGCAGTCTTCCATGCAAATACACACACCTCATTTCAAGTGGGCGCCAATGGCTTCCTCTCTTCCCCTCATCGGCGACTGGCAGAAAGATGAGGCCACACCCTTCTGGTTCCAGGGTAACTATTTTTTATTTTCGTCTTGGATTAGCATAAATCAGTTGTACAAAGGGGTGGAGCCCCATCTGCTGGGGCTGGGAACGTCCTGGGTGTGTGTGTGGGGGGGGGGGGTTCTCCTTTTGAAAATTCTCTTTTGTTGGTTTCTTCTCTCCCACTTTCCATTTCCTCATGGTAATTAGTACGACCTGAGGAGAGGTGGAGCTGCTGCCCGCTGGCTCTGATCCAATGCTGTACACTCAAAAAATCTTCATGGACAGGCGCACAGCGCTGGAATGCCACAACAACTCCCTGAGGCCAGTCCTCGGGCCTCCTTGGAGACACCTGGGGTGTGTGTGGGGGTCCCTAGCATGAGTCTGTCAAGTTGGCGGAGATATTTGATTCAATCTGAGTCGGACAGGAACTTGTCCCCTCACTCCCTCCCCCAATGTACCCCAGTGCCTTTTCAGTGAGGTGTCACAAGACACCTGGAAGTCTAGGAGACTTTGCAAAGGGCTCTGATGGCTTCTTAAGCTTCTGGTGGCTGCGCAGGATGGTGCCAGGATCTGCCTGGCCCTGGGCAGGCCTTCTGACAACATCCCAACCACGCAAACTTTCTCCCCTCTAGAGTTGCTTCCAGAGGCAAGGTGGTGTGCAGGAGGGGAGAGGGGGGAGTCTGAAAGAAGTGGGGAGCATGGAGCCAACCCAAACTCCTGAGCCATGGGCTCTGCCATTTTCCCGAGAAGGGACTCTGCACTGAAGGCCCAGGAGAATCCATCCCTCTGCCCCCTCCATCAGCACCTTTCCATTTTGAATGTTCTAGGTGTGATTTTCCTGACTCCAGGGATTTCCCAGCCTCCCCAAGGGGCCAGTGGTACAGTGGCTTGGAAGGCATACCTTTTCCAGAACAAGCACACACACAACACTGCTATAATAAATCTGCGTGAGTCCAATGAGGAAACTCTAGATGAACCATTAGGGCCGGTTAATGGGGAGTCGTGGCCTCCTGGTGTGCCAACACCACAGCACGTGCAGCTCTGTGCTGACTCCCAATCTGAGTGGCCACCTGGGCAGGTAGAGGAAGCCCTGCGATGCGATAGGCAGAACGTGCTGCCCCTCCCTGCTGGCCTCCTCCCTGGGCCTCACTCAGTCCCTGGACCCTGCAGGGCCAGGGGGAAGGGGAAGGGTCTCATGACTCTTTGAGGACCATCCAGGATCTGCTGTCTGTCTCCAAACACCGGCTCCATGGACTGTTTTGGGCGACTGTAACAGACTACCTGAATCTTGACACTCCACACACCGGGGTGGATTTAGCCAGCGCTCACTCTTGAGCCTCAGTGTGGTGGCCATAGCATCTACTTGGATTTGGCTGCACCACCACCTGGGTAGCCTGGGGGTATCACCTCGGATAGGGCTCCCCACAAGGGAAAGATCACAGGGAAGATTCGGGGCCCAGGCTTGCTAAAGCAGTCCTCTCTCAGGGGAACTTAACTGGGGGCTCTCAGAAAACCACATTTACCCACTGGGAAAACCCAGCAAACCCAGTAACCTAACTGCTTTCCACCTCTTAAAGGGACCACTACCTCTCCCGATCCACACTGGAGACCAAGTTTCCAATGGACGTGTAGTTGATACCTTGTACCCTACACAAATAGGAAGAAGCTATGTGCACCTTGGCTCTTTATAAAACACATCTAGGGGAATGCCCAACTCAAGACAGGTGTGTGAGGGTCTCTAGGGAGATGGAGACCAAAGAGGAGGAGCAGGCTGGGGAGAGGGTGCAGAGCCAGAAGGACCCTCCTCCCGGGGAAGGCTTGGCCTTTTCTGCAGAGGAGGGTGACATCTGTGGGCAGAGAGTGGGTGTGTAAGTCTCCTCCAGGAATGAACTCCCCTGGACCCCCACACTGGGCCAGCCTTTGGAGGGAGCAGGGAGGGTAGAGGACTACAGGAACATGGATGCAAAAGCCCCAGCCCCTCAGCCTGGCCCCATCCTGAGGGGTGGGAAGAGGTGTGGATGGGTCTGGAGCCCCGTCCCTTGCCCCACCCCAGCCCCAGCTCCCTTTCCACATCCCACTGGAGCAGGGGAAGTTAAAAAGAAGGCTCTCAGGGGCGCTTCACATTTTCTTCTGCAATGAATGACTCATCCTCTCTATCCTGACAAAATCTGGCTTGGCTTATGCCTTTTCGACAAAGAATAAAAAGCATTCATCTGGGGCAAAAGCTAAAACTCTGTGCGGCTTACTAGACTCCAGTTGTGACTATACAGAAAAGAATGCAGCTAAATGACAGGGTGGCCAATGAAGTTTCGTTCATTGGTTTGCCAACACCGGAAATAACACAGATAAGGCCTGCGAGCCAACCCCTTGGCACGAGCGGGGGTGGCCGCTGTGTCCCGCTCTCTTGGTGTGCTCTCTCAGATTTTTTACATAGAGGAAAGTGTTTTAGATAACAGTGCCAAGAAGCCAGCCAGGTCCCCTCAGGGCTCAACCCAGAGAAATCTCGGTCATTCTCAGATGGTGCCCCGTCCACTGTGCCCTCTGCCTGCCAAGGGGGGCCTGCCCTCCCACACACTTACCAGAACTGACCCCCCAGAAGGTGATCAAGGCCCCCCCCACCTTGTCCATCACACTCAGGGCCAAATCTCCTGTGCAGTTCAAAATGTCCTAGTGTCCCACACAGCATCTCTGCCACACCTGAGGTCGCGCACACAGTGGTCCCATGAGCCCACGGCCCCGTCTGCCAAGTGAGGCTTTAGAGCTCCTAGGAATGGAGTCTGTCCCAGACTGTGTCCTCGGGGTACACTTCCCTGTGTGGAGATCACCTCCCTGTCACCTTCTCATCCGCACTGTGCTCACAGACACCCCAGTTTTGCTGAGTTTGGGGATACACCAAGAAGAAAGAGAAGCAGTGGAGAGAATGTGCAGCCACTGTGAGCCCCTTCCTCCCCTACCCTCCTCACTTTTCCTCCCACCCCTCCTATCTGTGAAAGCCTCTGCCCTGGACTCTAGGAGGAGAGTTTGGAATGTGTTCAGTGCCCCCCCACCATTTCTAGGGACACCTTGCCCAGAGAGAAGCTATACGTTTCTGGGGCTCAGCACAGTGGAACCCAGCTCAGCTTCCTGCCTGGCCCAACCCCATTCTGGACTTCAGCCTTGGTCCGAAGCCAGGGTAGGCCCATAAAGGAGGAAGATGGGGAGGGAGAGTTTTACAGAACATGAAGGTCCAGGGATTGTCAGGGGTCCACAGGAGTCAAGACACTTCAGGATGACAATCAGAAATTTGGGGAAAAGGGAAGGGGGGGTGGGGAAGAAGAGCTACCCATGGGAACAAATATCTAAACTGGATTGCATATCTTAATATAAAGATAGACAGAGCAAGTGAAGATGTTCTACATCCTCTTACATGCAGATTGTTGCTTTCTCTCTGAGTCTGCGCTGTAGGCTGTAATCTTTTGGTGTTTCAGAGCAGTGACTGAGGGCTCTGGCCCTGGGAAAGGAAGGGCAGAGTTAAGAGTTAGAGGTGAACTGGGTGTGTATGTGTGTGCGCGCGCATGCGCGCATGTGCACAAACCTTCCAAATTCATTGTGACGCAGAAGGAATTCCTATGACTTCCTGTCTCCCCACCCACACACTCCAAGGCTGTTCTGTGTGTGTGGCACTGACTTCCTTCCTTTCACCGCTTGTCTCTTTTCCCAGAAACCACAGCCATGTCTCCCTTGTCAGCCTCTCCCCACAGCCTCCTCTCACCACAGTGCTCTCCAATAGAGGGACACAGGCCGAGACACACTACACATGCTGATGGCTCTAAGCGATGGTTGGGTCCCTTCTGATGCCAGGGGCCCTTGTCCTGGGCCCAGGGTTGGGCTAGGTCTGGTAGAAGGGACCGAGTTAAGTACTGACGCTTCAAATGTCCCTGGGTACTTAGTAAATATTGCATCCACATCCCAACCCCACACTTTTCCTGAACCATTACAGATGTTTAGAGGTGACATGATGTGTCCATGATGCCCTCTATCAGAACTTTGATCCACATAATTAAATGTGACTGGCCAGGGGCCACTCAGAGCCCTTGATAGGCTGGGAGCAGGGGCAGTGTGTAGCATGTTCAGAATACCTGGTCGTTCTGAAGACAGGGGTCAGAGGATGTGGAGGTACAATGTGGGGGCACTGGACAGCTTGTCTGTGGTGGTCTGTCCTGTGGCTTGGTGAGGGGGCAGTGTGAACCCCACCCCGCATGCTCTGGGATTCCTGCCAGGGAGACAAGTGGACACAGGTGTCCCCAGTAGAAGCAGGCTCACCTGTAAGACCTGGGCACACCCACGGTAACCCGCCTGGGCACAGCCCTGTACTCAGGAACTTTGCAGGATGGAAGATGAGGTGCCTAGGGCAAATCCTGGAGGTTGATGGGGAGGTGCAAGGAGCGAGAGGCACAGAGAGGGGATTGGCAAGAGGCGCTGCAGGCTAGAATAATGTCTTCTGGCTCAAGGTTGTGTCAGGCAGATTCTTTGCATTGTGAGTCAATGCCCCACACCCAAGTCCAAATTCTCTCACATTCCCTTTAACATTCCCTGTGACAAAGGACTAGATCTTAGGCAAGCTCCTCTCTAAATACCAGAGCAAAAGAAACGCAGCCAGACTTAGACTCAGAGCCCAGGACCCAGAAGACCTTACAAGGAGGTCATTGACACGTGATAAGAGCAAAGTAGGCCACTGCACACATTTCTGTTCCCTTCCCATTCCACACCTCTCCTCTTCATCTCCACAGCAACAGGGATCCCCCCCCACCCCAAGCCATTACTGCTAGAATCAATCACACCTCTTCTCAACAATTCAACCTTGGGGGCTGCAAATCTGACGTCAGGGGAACCGAGATTGACTTGAGACAGTGGCTCCTGCTCTGGCTGAGGTCCTGGTGAATTTTGCACAGCCCTCCAGTCTTTCCCGTGCGTGCTCAGAGCCTCCCCACCTTGGTGCAGGCTGAGGTCTTCAACTCAACATAAGCTCATCTTTGATCTTAAACGTTCCCAGTGGAACTGGAGGTGATAGATTTAGCTGGGTGCATAAGGAAAACATAAATGAACACACACACACACACGGCAGTTTACCATCCCTTGGTTATCACATCTCTACTAGGTAAAATACAAATTATAAGTGGCAGAAGGAGGTTCTGATCTTGATGCCACCACAAGCTCAGACTTTGGTCCATCTAAGCAATCACCACTAGCATTTAAGTTGTCCCCCAAAGGAGAGGCAAATGCCTGTCCGGGATCTGAGGATGCAGCCTTGCAAGAAGCAGTCCCTGGGACAACTGAGGATGTCTGGTCAGGGACACTGGCCTTGGGTCTGAAGAGGTGGCGAGTGGGCAGAGCTGCCTAGCTAGTTGAGGCTTACCGCCCCGTGGGGGTGCGGGCCTAACCCAAGCAGCTTTCCAACGATGGTCTGAAAAGGCTTACTTGGATTATCCTTTCTCAGTTTCTCATTATTACTCTTCAATGAGACTAAGAAAAAAAATAATTAAAAAAAGCAAACATGTTAAGAAGAAAGCATGGGGAGGAAGAGCCTAGGGCCCCATCCCCAGAGAACACACATCTTCATGACTTTTAAGGAATAGGAATGGGGGGTCAATGACAGTTTGGGCTGAAAAACTGATCTCAGTAGGGCCAGGAGGGCCCCAATAGATCTGCCATGTAGCACCCCCCAAAAAATACACACTTCACATGGCCCCAGATAAATCTGTCTGCTCATTTCTCCCTAAGGTTGGCAGAATTTTTAAAGCCAAAAGGGAAATACTATGTAGTAAGAAACTCAAGCTGGAATCCCTTTGTGGTGAGGTGCTGGCCTGGAGGCATGGGGGACCCCAGTCACACAGAATAGCAAAATAAAAATAACACAGGGCCAGCGTGTGTCCTGGCCCCCCTTATATTTGTGTCAGTAAGTAGAATGGCCCAGGAGCCAGAGACATGTCTCAGATGCCCTGACCAGGGAACCCCACAGGTTTGTAGAAGCCACTGCAGTTGGTGAGGGCCTGGAAAAAGGGGGTGCAAGGTCAGGTGACCAAACCAAGCGAAGGCAGAAATGTGAGGTAGATGTGATGAAGATGGAACATTTGGGGGGAAAAAAGATGGGCTGTGAGCAGGATTTAGGTGAAGTGGATATATGGCTTCCCTCTAGAGATGTCACAGGGTAGGGTTTCGTCTTTAATGGGAGAATGCAGCCCTGTCCACCAGCCCACAGAGCCTGGGCTAATGGAGAATTTTGGGGGTGATATCTGTCTGGTTACCCCATAGGTGACATGGCAGGCTCTGATTGGCTCAACAAAGAGCTGCTGGCGGCCTAGTGACTCCCCCCTTCTTGTTAACCTGGAAAACCATTTTCTTTCATCGCATCCCTAGTCCTCAGTCCAATGAGAAATAGCATCAGGGTGTCTCTCTGTCCTGAAGCTAGCAAAGAGGGTGTAGACTCTCTTATCAAGCTGTCTTTTGTCCACAGCTGGGGCCCATCCAGCACGGATGGTTTCTTGTTCTTCGAGCCCCTGCCATTACAGCAAACACCGGGTGCCATGGCATAGGCTGTGCACAGGACCCCGGGGTTGGGTTCTCTTGTTGGCTTTATAAAACAAGAGGAGTAAGTGGGGATGAGTGGGGGAGCCAGGGGAGGCTAAAAGCCGTGGAGCCGCCCCTCCGCCAGGCAGGAGGCTTGCTGGTGTGCAGCCGCAGGCTTCACAGTCCGCAGGGGAAAGGTCTCCGCGGAGCTCTCCCGCAGGGGCGGCCGGAATCGGCCTCAGTGGAGCGCCCACGACACCAGCTGCCCACGCTGCCCACGATCAAGATTTCACCAAGAAGCGAGCGCTCCTCCGCAGGCACTCCGCGCAGAAGGAAGGCCTCTCCGGTGGGTCGTGGCCGTGGGGAGCCCCGGGGTGGAGCGTTTCTGGGGCTCCAGTGGCCAGGCTGTCCGCCCCATGGCCTCTGCCCTCAGTGTTGATCAGCTTGGGGTCAGTCAGCTGAGGAATCAGCTCAGCGGGGACAGGCGAGCAGGGGGAGCAGAGGGGCAGGGGGCAGGGCAGGGGGCACTGTCCTGCGCCCTGGGGCTGCAGGGGTCTGTGAGCCCCTCAGGCCCCCCCTCACCCCCCCTGTTTCTTTGGGCCTGGCTAAGATGGGAAGGATGGAAAGCACCTGTTCGGGTGAGGCCTGGAGCACCCAGCCCTTCTCCATGGCTGACGTCTGCGCTGGGTGCGATGGAGTCCCTTACCTTCTAGCCGAACAGAAGTGTCCCCACATCCCAGTGACCCCCGGCCGCCCGGGGACACGAATCAGAAACGCAGGCAAGTGTCGCCAGCTCGCACAGCTGTCACTGGTGGTGGAGGCACACCCTTATTTCCAGGCCTGTCTCCTGGGGGGGAAGCAGGGAAAGCAGCAGCTCAGCTGGAGCTCCTGTTCCTGAGCTTGGATGCCAGCTTCCACTGCAGCAGAGGAGGGCAGATGTCATTTCTGCAAAAGATCATGGGGCCAGAACAGGTGCCATACAACTCCATGCAACTAAGCATGTGCCAGCAACACAGGCCCATGGGTTGCAAGCTTTGCTGGACATATGTTGCATCTGCTTGCTTCTAGAAAGGGTTCAGCCATATGCACTGGGGCCAAAGTGTCCAGGGGCAGGAATTGCACACACACACACACACACACACACACACACACACACACACACACACACAGTTCTGCCACCCAGGGAAGGTCAAGGATAGGAAGAAGCCTGACAGGACAGGAGGTCCTGGGCACGGGGCTGGAACGCCTTTGAGGCTTACTTTTGCAGTTTGTGAGAACCCACGGATTCCTTCTGTCCAGGCGTGGCTGACATTTCAGGTGAAATAAAGAAAGAAGAAGAAAACATGTTTGAAACCCGCTGTGTAAAGCTCAGCCCCGGAGCTTGGCTGCAGACAAGGGCAGCGGATGGCTTCTCAAACCTCACACCTCACAATGAAAGCCACGTGCGGCTGTGACCTTGCCACATCGGAGTGGTGACCTTCACAGCACCAAATTCCCCCAGATCGCCACAGAAGAGGCCTAACAGGCTCAGCTCCCACCACCCTCAGGACCCCCAGGAACCCCCACCCCCAGGTCATGAAGGGAAGAAGTCCTGGGAAAGTTTTTAAAATCCACACTGCTCTTTATTTCTTTGTGAACGCTTCTCATCTATCTACCAGACTTGGAGCGTCAGTTATTTCATCCACAGGCGCTGAGCGTATTGAATGCATCCTGCACTTTTGGGGGACCCTCTATGTACAGAAAGTGAGGAGTAAACAGTGGGTGAGGAACTGGCTCTGGTCGCCCACCCCACCCTCCATTTCCACTTTTCCTAAACGAGAAGATGTGGGGCTGATGTAAAATACATGCTGGTGGGCCAGTCTTGATTGGGCACGCTTACAAATTCCAGCACTCAGGAGAAGGAGGCTGGAGGACAATGAGTTCAAGGCCAGTCTGGGCTACATAGCGAGACCCTGTCTCAAAAACAAACAAACAAACAAATAATACTGATAAGTATGACTACGTATATTAGGCGCTATGAGTTACTTAATTTTGTGTAATGTCCAAAGCAACTCACTGCTTGATTTTTGTCTTCATCAAATAGAAGATGCACGCTTTCACAAAATGTGTGTATTTGCAATTTCACCCTACTTTATGAAACCACAGAAAGAAGTGTACATTCCAGAGTTCGAGGAAGATGGAGCCACTGGCTTTCCAAAGCCTTGAAAATTTTGCTGTGTCCCTGGTTTAAATGTGCTTTCCAAGTGCTCATAGTTGTCTGCATCATTGAGGCTTTAACTCATTTAATGATCTTCACATAAAATTTTACTGACTGCATAATGGGAAACATGGTGTGAGGGTGGTGTATTAACCCAGATGTGGAATTAGAACGAGCAGAGAGGTCAAGGGTAGGTGAGGCCCTGGTGTCCAATCTCCAGTGCCACAAAGAAGAAAGAACCCAGCCTACATGAAGACCAGTGGACTCAACTAAACGAGTCAGAGCAGAGGAAGAAGGGAAGACTGGGCCCGGAGCCTGCCACATCGACTCCACTCAGGGAAGAAGGGGTTGAAGGAATGAGGCCCAGAAGCCTTCTCCACTTGACTTGGGGGGAGAGGGAGGCCTGCCTGCAGGAACCACAGCTTTTCTTCTGACTAGAGGGACAGGAAACCTCAGCTTTGGGGGGATGAGAGAAACATGGAAGGCAAATACAGCTGCATCCACTCACAGATGGGGCTCCCCCGCCAGCCCGGGGAGAGCAGGAGAGGCTAATGTCAGCTGACCGAGGAAGACCTAGGAAGATAGATCTGCACAGCCCCCCTTAAGCAAATTCTATTCACAGCCGCCACATGTCAGTCAGCTTTCTATTGCTGTGACAAAGTGCCTGAGGAAACAGACTTAACAGATGGCCCGGAGAGAGGGCAAGGAGGGAGGGAAAGAAGGAAGTGTGGGGCACGGAAGAAGGGGGAGAGGGCTCCAATATCTCCATCAAGGGCACATGTCCCCATTCACTTTCCTCTAAGTCATGCAAAATGCTGGACCAGGCCTTTCAGCATTTGAGTTTCTGAGGACATTTCAGATTAAAACTACAGCCAGATAAAGCTTGCCCACTCTGGGAGAGACCCAGAGGTAATTAAGGACAGGGAGGGGAGAATGCTCTGAGCTGATAATTGGAGGCAGCAAACATTGGCACACGAGCCAGGGAGTGGGCACTGTTGGCTTCTTGATGGGAAGCCCACCCTGAGAGGGACGGCGGGAAGGCCCAGCAAGGCCAGCCTTTCCCGGCTGGTGTGGAGTGAGGCACCACGCTGGGTATTCTCCACTTCAAGTTAATTTAATGTGCATTTTGATGGATTCAACAGGGAGTTTTAAGAACAAACATGGGACAAACCCTAGCAGACATTCCTGAACGCTGGTTCAGACAAACATTCAATACCTCACAGGTTGTTCCAAAGAACAGGATTCCGATTCTCAATCCAACACAGCAGGCTGTGTGACCTCAGACAAACCCCTTCCCCACTCTGGGCCTCCTCTTGCAAGTGCCTCACCTGGGGATAGATCATAAGAGCACAGACCAGTGGGTTGTCATGGGCGGTGGGGAGCAGTCCCCAGTAGTTCAGCCCCCTGCCATGAGAGAGCTGCTGTGATTTGCAGGACTGCCGGAAGTGTCCTCCCCCCTCGTCCCCTGGGCTCCTCCCCTTAGTGCCCAGCACACAGTAGGGCGGATGGAAGCTGCACGTCCACAGCTGAGGCTGCAGGCTGAGAGCCAGAATGTCTCCCACCCTGGTGTTTTCCCACTTTTTCTGTAGTGACAGAGACAGCACCTGCCCCACCGTGTCTTGTGCTGCGAGGAAGGAGGTAGGAGGGCAGAAGGGGGAGTAGAAGCCCGCCAGCACCTCTTCCAGCTGTGTGAGCCTGAAGCGGTCGCTCCACCTCTCTGAGCAATGTCTCCTCAACAGTGAGGCTGGGGGATCCACAGAGTTGCTGGAAAGAGGGAAGTCTGGAGCATAAAGTACATGCTCCATAAATGCTTGGGGAATTACAGCCCCTCCAAAGAGTGGCAGCGGAGCATCTGCCTTCCACTCTTGGGAGACTGAGGCCCAGAGGGGCAACAACGTCTCCAAGGTCTCAGAGCCCCTGTCTGACTGGCTCCAGCTGTGGCCTGCGCCATTCTCCCTGCCCAGCTCCAAATCACTGGGCAGCACGGCGGCTCTGCTGTTGCTTAATCCATCTATAGTGTCTGTCTTGTAATGGATGTTTTACAGTCATCCTAAAGGTTTTCATAAAATCTCAGTGCACATGGGAATGACAATGACAGCCGGCTGGCTCAGCACACAGAAAGGCCATGTGGAGGCTTCACTGGAGGAAACCAGATTTTTGGCTTTTTTTTTTGCTGGAATTGGTGTCTCAGCTCAGGGCCTCACACGTGCTCAGCTTGCTGGCTTGGCTAGTGTTTTACCACTTGAGCCATGCCTCTAGCTTTTTGTTTGTTTGTTGGTTCCTTTGGCGATAGAATCTCACAAACTTCTCCTTGGGCTGGCTTCTTGATTTTTATGGGGCAGAGCCTTCCGAGTAGCCAGAATGACAGGGCAGACTGCAGAACCTGACTGGAAAGGCCTTTGAATACCTTGTGCATCCCCATTTCACATCCAAGAAAAAGCTGACCTTAGGTCTTAGAAAACACAAAAGGGGGTGAGGAGTCGGGGGAGGGTGTCAAGAAGAGAGGACGGACGGAATGAGCTGGAAAGCCACAGTAGACACATGGTCTGATGATCTGAGACCTTACCATGAATGTCTCCATCAGAAACAAAGTGATTGCTGACGGAGCTGAACTGACTTGGCCACTGGAAACTCTTTTTCTATTCACGGATCTCATTCTTCTGCTCCTTGAATCTATCCCAGTTGTATGTGATTACATGTTCTCTCTCTCTTCTCCCTCCCAACACTGGGGATTGAACGAACTCAGGGCCTCACGCAGTGTCAATAAGCACTCCACTAACAGAGTGCATCTCTCTTTGTTCTGTCACACATGTGGGGCCTGAACAAAACTTCACAATGTACATTTGCAAGTTGAAGTATTCAGCAAACTTCCATGTTACCTTGTCCCCTGCTTCTGAAACTGCTATTATTTATTTCAGCAGTGTATGAGCCAATATCACCCAATGCTATATATATATATATATATAGAGAGAGAGAGAGAGAGAGAGAGAGAGATAGATGGATAGATAGATATAGATGAAAAGTGAAAGAAATATGTGTGATTTCCTCGTGAATATTCCACATGTTTCCCAATCATGTCATCAAGACTTCTCTCTCAATATTGTTTAGTATTTTCTTTCAAGGCAGCTGTGCTGGCAACAAGAAATCCATTTTTGGGGGGGAGAGGGGAGGTGTCAATTCTTAAGAAGTGTTCCTTTATTTTTGTACCTTGGAAGGATAATTTCAGTGGACCCAGAACTGTGTGGGAGAGGAGCAAGGGGATAGGAAGGTGGGGTCAGATGCTTTGTTTTTCTTGAAATACAGATCTTTCCTTCCTTGCTCCCGACTTGTACGGTTTCTGGAGAGATACCCAGTGGAATTCCATTGTAGTTCTTGTACAATTAAGACAACTTCCCCCTTTTGGCTTCTTTTCAAAGGGGTTTTTCTCTTTTTCTTGGATTGTTTTTCAGAAGTTTGAATATGATCTACTGAGCCTTGCCTTGTTATTTACCCTGCTTGGCATGCTCTGAGATGCCTCAGAGTCTGGCGTGTGAACACCCGGGAATTGTGCTTTAGTACTCCTGGTATCTTTAGTCTTGACCCAGAGGAGGTGCCTCCTATAATGGGCTTATTTTTTTCTTGCATATTTTGTTTTCTCCATTCTGCTTTTAGTTTGGCATGTTTCTACTGATCTACGGTCAAATCTCAAGGGGGGGATTCTTCTCAGCTCCCCCGCCCTCCCTCCCACCCACGGTGTCCAGTCTGTTCATTTGTTACGCATAGTCTTTTCTTTCCATTCCCTCTCCCCAAGTTTCCGGCTCTCCCTCCAGTTCTTGTAAGCGTTTACCCTTTCCTGTTACATGTATGTCAGCATTGATTCTCATTGTTTCCATTCCCCGGGATTAAAATTCCAACTTCTCTGCCATAACATAGGCAAATCTGATTCTCCAGCTTGCTCTGTCTTCAAACCACACTTCTGGCCTTTCAGAATGACTGGTGATTTTGTTTTGTGGCTGTTGAAAGCCTTTCATGATGTAGTGGGTATAAACAATGGAAAGAAATAGGCCTTGCATATGCGGATCTGGCTAGAAGCTGGGCTGAACTGGATGGTGGTCTGCTAGCTTTAGGTGTCAGAGGCTCTGGCCCACATCTTTCTGTGGACCTCAGCTTTGAGTTTCAGAAATGTTTCTCAGGAAACATTTTTATACCTTAGACAAACAAAGAATACCAGAGGAGGCTTGAGTTGGCTATTGGGCTCTCCCTCAGCACACCCCCCCACCCCGGAAAAATACCACTTGCCCAACCCAAAATGGGCAGTTCTGGTAGTCCTGTACCCTCTAAGGCGGCCTGGGGGGTCTCTGGGGAAGAACAAGATGTGTGTGTAGTGGGGGAAAGGGGTCTCTTTCAAAAATGGTTCTTTCCCCCTCTTTTCTAGGGAGGAACAAGGGAAATGCTACTATTCAGCCCCAGGATGTGGCACAGTTGTCAGAGGTAAAATTACCTCCATGCATCTGCAACCCCCAGAGTTTTTAAAACTTTTAAGCCTGGTTATTCTAAATCTCCAGAAACCCCACCCAGTTATCCTACTTAGTTATCGGCTTTGGGAGAAGTTTCTACTCAGCTAAGCTGTAATTGTGGGCATGGGTCCAGGTTCCCAGGGGATTTCTTCCCTTTGCTCTCCACCCTCCAGTGGATCTAGAATGGGATCGAATGGCCTCCCGTGTTCCAGATAGGCTTCAATGAGAATTGGAAGCCTGTTGGCCCTTTATCTTTTGGCCTTGAAACAGAAAGCAAAGCTCTTGGGGCTGGCTTCAAAGCTTTTAAAGTGAGTTGTCACAAAAATCTCTGTAGGTGGTAAAACCCTAGGATTAATGTGTGGTGCTGTTGGAAATGAAAGTGAGGTTTTCTCACTCTCCCCTCGCTCTCTGGGGCTCTGTGGAGGGGACTGCACATACGTTTGAGGCTGTAAGGGGCTTTGCTGCAAGCTGTTGCACGCATAAGCAATAGAGAGGTGGTTTTGCTTGTAATATGTGCGCACACAAAAGCCTTTGGTTCAATCAATAGCCACACACACACACACACACACACACAAATGACAGGAGAGGGTATGGGGAGAGGAGGGTGAATGGGGGAGGGTGAGGGAGGACCTACATCCTTCATATACACGTGTGAAAACAGAAGACTAAGAGCTATTTGAGGAGATGAGGAGCCATGTCAGAGCAGGGTGGGAGAGGGAGGGAGGCATCGCCCATCCAGCGCCTACACCTAAAGAGAGGCCCAGCAATATTCCTCTGGTACAACTAATTTATGCTAGTGAAAAAACTCATTAAAAAACAAAGACGAGGCCTAGACAAGGTGGACACCCAGTGGCCCTGAGGCCTGGCCAGTGACGAGTCCTACCTGCACCCTTCTCCTGCTCATTTGATCTGCGTGCCATCCTTTAAACTCACAAAAATGCACTTTACATGCAGGCGTTGATCTTTGCAGCTACGGAGCTGTCGGACGGGCTGCCTTGTCTGCTGGGCCAGGAAACCCTTTGGCCAGGGCGTCTGGCCGGCCCCACACCTGCCGCTCAGTACTTGCGCACCCTGGTTCTGCAGAGCACAGACACTTTAGGACAATGTGAAAGACCAGGAGAAGACCTGGCCGCAAGTGAGACAGAGGGCTTCCGGGATGGGTGCCGACTCCAGGGGCTACAGACATCTCAAGCGTTCCAGAACTAGGGGAGATGGGTCGTTTTTCATGAGGTCATGTCTCCTGGACATGTAAGTGATGGAAGTCTCTCCAATGACCCGACGTGGGGCACAGCGGCAGCGGCAAGGCCAGGGACCAGCCAGCCCTCGGCACCAGGATGGGCCTGGCTGCCTTTCCAATGTTTTCCTCTCGGGCCAACATTCACTTCTTGGACTTCAAGGGAATGGTTCTCCCAACCCAGTAGAGGAGGAGGACACGGTGGACAGCCCAGCAAATTATCAGTTCCATAGAGCTCAGGGTTGGACTGTCTTGGTTATGTTCATTCTGAAAGCGGGACTTTCGGGGTTGAGGTCACATGGAGGTGAACCTGCGGGAGCCTTGCCAGCAGAGATGGGGGGCCTGGAGAAGCCATTCTTGGGTGGCCCTCGGGGGTGGGCCTAAAGGCAGCAGTGTCTCCCAACCCAGGGTTATGACTTAGTGCTGTGTCCCATGATCAACACTGGGAAGGGCTGGGGAATTCTCTCCAGCACCCTTGGTGACACCCCGGCCACCAGCTTTGAGGGCCTGGCCTTGTGCGGATCACATTGACGGTTACTGCCCACCGTTGAGCTGAGAATGCTCGGGGCACTGGGTGTGGACTCCGGTGATAGGAAAGGCTGGCTGGGTTTGTCCCAGTGCTGGCTGCCTGGCGCCGAGGTTGGGACCTGGGCTGGTGCTCTTAGGTTTCTAAGCTGGAGAGTGCAGTGGAAGGTCGGGGCTTCAACACTGGGCTCATGTGTTGGGATGGGTGCAGGGTGGGCGGGGGGGAGCATGGCACAGGTGGTGCTGACACTGGAGGTGCCTGAGAGATTGAACAGAGGAGAAGAAGCTCTCAGTGTGCCCAGTGGGAGCCCAGGGGGATGAGAGGGTGGGCCAAAGGAACGGCGTCCATGGGGGTAGCCAAGGTCAGAGCGTGAAGCCATTCATGCTGAGGGCCAGGGCAGAGGGTGGCTGGGGTGAAGCTGCAGCCCCTGCATCTGGGAGGGGCCGCAGACCCATCCCCACACATGGGGTGGGGGATTCCACGCGGGGGGGACTGAGGTGAGGCAAGGCAGCACTGGTCGCTGCTGTGCTGTGGCTGAGGCCCTGGGAGGCAGAGGCCGGCCTGGGTCACCCTGTCTGTCCCCGCCTCAGCAGAGGCCCCAGTGGGGTCGATCAGACCCCAGGGAGGGGCCACCCACCCATCCTGCTTTCCCTGCCTAAAGTAGAACCAGAAAGGTGACTGGGCTGAGGACGGGAAGGAGGAGGAGGGCTTAGAAGGGGGGCTCTGTGTTAGGGAAGGGGGCCAGCATGGAGGCAGCTGTTTCTAGCCCCTCCTCTGCTGGGCCTTGTGCTAGGCGCTGGTGGATGTTGGGGGCAGACAGCGGGGAAGGAAACCCAGAAGGAAGGTGTGGGGCTAGAAGGGAAGACAGGAAAGCTGGGAGAGCTGGGCCCCCAGAGGCTGTTCTGGTTTGAATGGGTCTCCCAAAATTCCACATGTTGCCAAGGGAAGCGCCGAATCCCACAGAGCTGAGCACTGGTTTGTCTCAGTGGCGTCTGCTTGGGGGAGCTCCTGGGCCATGGAGGGGTCAGTGCTGTCCCTGTGGGAGCAGGCTGCCTAACCATGAAAGGCACTGTGTCAGATGAGTCCCACGCTTCCGCCCCCCTGCCTCATGTCACAAAGTGCCAGGCAGATGCCAACAGCTTGATACTGGGCACCCAGCTTCTCCATCTGTGAAACAACTTTCTCTTTATGTATCACCTGGCCTCTGGTATTCTGTTACAGTAGCACAAAACACAGTAAGACAAACAAAACCCCTACCCAGGCAAAAGACAATTCCAAAGCTCTTCTGCCAACAACAACAAAAAAGGCAAGGGGAAAGTGCAGTGTGCAAGCACTTAGTTATGAACCCTTTAAAACATTTGTTTTAGAGGAAATGCTTTCTTTCCCCCCCCCCCCACACACACACGGGGTGTAACGCTGGGCATAGGCCTGCCAAGACTGTGTATCCACATAGTCTCGGCCCAGCTCTCCCCAGCTTCTTCAGGGCTTCTGTCATGAAAGCGCTGCTGAATCTGCTCAGATACTCTTCCTCCCTCGCGATGACTTTATGATTTTGACTATGCGGTGTAAGACATTGATCACGACAGCCCATGAAAGCCGCCTTCTGCTGCCACTCTTATTATGGTGTCTGAAATCTTGGCGGGAGCCCCAAAGTGAAAAGAAAAGAATCAAAGGATTACAAATAAGAAAGGAAGTCAAATGACCCCTGTGGATCCCAGAAGACTGTTGTATCTTTGTATCTGATTAAACAGGATCAGCAAAGTAGCAGGATACAAAATCAGCATACAAAAAAAAAAGCAAACAAAAAGCACACACAGGGGAAATCCAATTCGACATAAGAAAGTGGCAAGACATTCCATGTGCCCAGACTGGCAGGATGAATATTTTGAAGATGGCCACATCCACTAAAGCCATGCAAATCCCAGGGCATTCTTCACACTGAAGAACAGAAGACCCTGGCTAAGTGGTAAAAGCAAACTGGATCAAAAACAGCAATGTTGGAAGTATCATACAGTACCCCAACATGAAAGTATCTTGTAGAGACACAGAGCAACCAAAACAGTGAGGTCCTGCCACAACAAACAGAGGCCAATAGGATAGAATAGAGGACCTAGAAATAGACATAGAAACAGGACTACCATATGGTCTGGTTACATGGCCCCTGGGCACATCTCTGAAGGAATGTGAGTTCGAGTACACTAGAGGAAGCTGCGTAGCCACAGGCTCTCTACAGAGCAATAATCAAGCTTTAGAATCAGCACTGTTGGTACCCATCAACTGGTGACCAGAGGAGAAGAAAAGGGGGCATATGTACGCATATATATACATGCATAAGTAAACATATATGCATAATCGTACACAATAGAATGTGTTTGGCCATTAAGAACAAAATTATGTGGTTTGCAAAAAGATGAATGAGATGGGAGTGCATCATTTTGAAAAACAAGTATCATTTCCTTTTTTTCCCATTCACGTGTAAAATGTAAATGAAAAACATGCCACGTAGTCTGTTAGGGGACAGGAGGGGGACACAGAGGGAGGTTAGGTACATAAAATCCAAGTGCCTCTACTATGGATAAACACTTAACAATAAAGCCCATTTTTTTGTACAACCAATACGCTCTACAAAAAGGTAAAACTTGACATTCATTTTCAATTAGAAAAATGTTATTTAGGCAGCAAAATGCCAGGGATTCTCTAAGGGACTGCCATGTCGGTGGCATCTGGGGGGGCATATCCTTTATAGAATACAAAAATGACCCTTTATCAATTGAGCCTGACAAATCATAAGATTTCTCTGGCCTTCACGTGAACTGATATCATTATGGAACTGTATTGTTGTTGGTTTTTTTTTTTTATTAAGTTTATATTGAAGTGGACTCAGAAGGCAGCAGCAATCTCTCCTGACAAAAGTAGGGGTGTGGGGGGGACACCAGGTCACCCGATCATCCAAGTCTTTAAGGAGTGTCGTGGTTTCAGACACGTGTCTTCACGGCTCAAGGCATTTCACAGACTGGAATCGCAGGTTACTTAGAAATATTATTCTCTTTAGGCAGGAGTGGGGTTTGAACTTAGGGCCTAGTGCCTGCTAAAGGCTGGAGCCACCCTGCAGGGCCTGCCTCCAGCCCTGGTTTTCACTGGTTATTTTTAGGATAAGGGTCTTGCCTCCCACCCCAAGGCGTGGGCTTGAGTCACAACCCGACCCCTTTTCTTGTTGTCCACTGCCACACCCAGCTTCCCTTCCACAGAGTCAGTGTCCCACAGGAATTGTCTGCTCCAGCTGTGCCACGAGCCTCCCGGTCCCAGACTCCCACACCACTCAGGACCACAACACTGTGGCCAGCTCTGGGTTGAGAAAGGATCTTGCCAACTTCTCTGTCTTGGCTGGCCTCAAACCATGATCCTTCTGTCCCCACACTCCCAAGCCGCTGGGGCTACATGCTCGAGCCACTGGCATAGACATTTTATTCTACCTATAGCTCATGATTCTTGTGGAGCTATTTTGTTTTCCCCCGAAATGATTGAACTCTGCAGACAAATCATTTTCCGTTTTGACTGGGGGTAAGCCTGGCCAAACGACTATCATGTATGTTAAGGTGCGCACTGTGATGTTTTGATGAACATACTGTGAACTAACAGTCGTATGAAACCAATTAACACATCCACTAGCTGACATACTTTCTGTGTTTGCTCTGAGGATCCCCTGGTTGGCAAAATTCCAGAACACAAGAGTTACCACCTACGGCAGCACCTTGACGAATAGGCCTCAAGAACTGATTCATCTCATATCCTCGAATCTTCTCACCATCAGGGGCCTGCGCCATGCACCCTCTCCTACAAGTTCCAGTGCTTTGGGCCCCACATCTAACACCATTTCTTTGTGAGTTGGCTGCTTTCCCTTGGGTGCCAGTGTCTCTGGGCTCAGAAACATGGTTGCCTATGAAAGGATTTGTTCTTCTGGAAAGCTTACTGGCCAACATGTTATTGTATATGTGGACGTGACTTCCAGAATGGGGCAAGATTAAAAGTGGTTGTTGTTCTTTTTTCCTTCGCTGAGCTTATTTGCAATATAGCGTCCATTGGGAGTCTGTACCCCAAACTCCAAACCCTGGGGCTTTTTCACACAATTTAGAACCCTGTTCTTAATGGATGCCAGGAAATGCTGTGAATTTTGTTCCAGGAGGAAAAAGAGGGCTGTGGAGAGGGTTGCCGGTAACTAGCAAAGCAAGACAGTTTGCTCCATGCCACTATGAACAGAACACACATTGCCTGTTCCTTTCTATTCTCTACGTATCAGCTGCCAAACAGGTGGACACTCACACCTTTTCCCCAGGAGACCTCTTGCTCCCTGGGGTATACCCTGGGCCTTGCCTCAGGGGTCTCCTACCTGCAGAGTCTTCATTCTCGCTACTGGAATCCCCTGGGTGCTCACACAAACTTCAGAGGAAGGCTATTGGAAGAGACCCAACTCCAGTACACCCAGAGGGATATTCTGGAACTCACTGCACCCTGGCAGGGACCTTTCCACCCAGGATGGATAAGTGGCGCCACAAAGCCCTAACAGTTCCAAGCAGGAGGTCTGGCTTCTCCTCCACCTCCTGGTGCAGCTGAGAGGAATGCCTGGGTCCAGGTTCCCTGTGAGGTAGCACTTGAGAGCCAGGCCTGTTCTCCAAGAGTCTGTCCACAGTGGGCCAGCATCCAAGGGCCCAGTACAAATGTCTGGTATACAAGCTGAGATGTGTGCCCAAGGCAGAAGCAGGACACACAGGGTGTGTGGACCATTGTAGCAAAGCACATGAGACTGGATGCTCGAGGCCTGCCATCCTCCTCCACTTCTTCCCAGGCTGCTGAAGTAGGAAGAGAGTGCGTGCTCCTTGTTCTTTGTATTCTGTGCTCCCTGCCTCCTTCTCCGGAGCAAAAGTGCAACCTGTTCCCCCGGCCCAGGAGCCCTTTCTGTGGAGGCCTGGCCCAAGGGGTTTCAATCTGGCAATCCTTCCCATGGGGCTCGGGGGTCTCCCTACTTGCACAATCTTCGTCTTCGTTACTGGAATCATATCGGTGTTCGTATTCCAGCCTTTGGAGACATAGACATTGGGAATAAATCTATTGGAGAGAGTGCATCCTTCAGTCTCTCAGGTGGCTGGGGCTATGGTGGGTGCTTTGTATGGTTCAGATGTTTGACTGCAAAAGTCGGTGTGCTGGAGGTTTGGTCCTGAGTATGACAATGCTGAGAGATGGTGCAGATGTTCAGAGGTGGGGCCTCTAGAAAGTAATTGGTCATTTGGAGAAATCACTCTAAAGAAGAGAATAATGTCATGTTGCTAACCACAACCAGATGAGGGGGATACCGGAGCTGAAGAAATGAGAAAAGACAGAGAATAGAAAAGCAGGGAACCTGGGGGTCCAGCAGTCACTGACTTCTGAGCCCTGAGCTCCCGTTAGCAAGCTTATTTATCTAGTTCAGTGCAGGGAAGGTGACTACAGATATGTGCATGTACCTTATGGTCACAACCATTAGCATGAGGTATAGTTTGTACCGATAGTGACATTTGACTCCTTTATCAATAGGGAGCAGAAGGGAGCAGTAACCATTGAACTGTAACACCGACATTCATCTTATTTCTAAGGCCTCAAGCTTTTAGTGTTCAAACAGCTCTAATCTAAACACACTTAGGGTAGTAACTTATACATTTATCCTGCCTTGTCTGTTTGACCTTTCCAGGGTCCAGTTCTTAGCCTTCTAACCTCTTAACCTTTTTCTGGTCTCACATCTCAGCTTCAGGGTTCCCTACAATGTCATGGTTGCAGGCCTGCTTAGCTCCTCTGGAGGTTTTGTTCTAAATACAAAGCAGGCCTCCAAATCCCTCCAGCTCCTCCTTAGTCGGAAGTCACTCTCACATACCCACACAATTACTTTGGTAGGCAGCTGAAGCGGAGGCCCTGGAAGGGTGGAGGCTTTCAGGCATGCACAGGCTGCAGATTATCAACAGGAGTGAGGGGATGGATGGAGTACCCTTAGTGGGCTTGAGGGACTGACTGACTCTCTGAAAGCTGATATTATAGAAAGTACAAAGAGAGGAAGGGGAAAGAGAGAGGAGAGAGGGAGAAACTCAGTGTCCCCTATAAAGACGAGAATCCTCTGAAGAACATTGCTCCTGGTCAGGGAACCATCTATCAGGAAACTGAGTCATGAGTGTTAGGACAGATCAAGCAGATGAAAGGAGAGAAAAAAAGGCAGAGACCTCAGCAGGCTAGGAGTCTTTAACCGTGGCTGCAAGGTCAGAGAAACAAAGAACAGAGTGTGCGTGTGTGGTGGGGGGAGGTTGTTTTTAATCTTCTTCAGAACTTCTTTTTGTCCTGTCCTGTTGGGGATTTATTGTCTGAACTGTCCTTTTGGGATTTATGGTGCCAACAGTCTTGTTTGGGGTTTTATGACAGGAGGTATCCTCTGTTCCATGTCAGATCAGGTCAGGGACAGAATCTTCCCAAGAACCAGAAGGGCCCCTCAGGGGCGGGTGGTCAGTAGGTCATGTCCTGGGAGCAGCATGGAGTTATGAGAACAAGATAGATTCCCATCATTTGAGACCTTGAAGGGGTATAAAAAGTTGAGGGATGCAGGGTCTTTCCTGGCTACTTCCTGCTGACATAGGGGCACTAAGGAGCCAATAGGGCTGGGATCTTCAGGGTCTGGTTCTGTGCTGGACAGGGCCCGGGAAGTGTAAGCAGGCAACTCCAGTTGCCTGCAGTCATAGAATGGCCTTGACTTGTTCCCAGGTGGTGTCCTGAGCGAGGGGTGTTATTCTATTAAAGAGAAACATTTGAAAATGGTGGAGAAAAGAAAGAGGGTCCAAGAAGGAGGAGTACCAGGATGACTGCTAAAGGTCCTAATTGAAGGGCCAGCCAGGGGACCCTATGAGAGGGAATCCCAGCAGGATGTCCACTGGAGGAAATTCCATCTGTTGAGATGTTCCTGCAATTGAGTTGAAATCGGGCAAAAGGCTGACGAGGTGGCAGAACTGGTTGATAGGAATGACACAGGAGAGCAAACCCTGGTCACAAGCCAGGAAAGTTCCACTTGGAGCATAAACCCAGTTGTGGCCCATTACAAGGAAGGGGGAATTTCCATATAACAGGGATTAGGGCAGGAAGGGGGAGGGTCAAGGTTTCTGACAACTGGTTGGGGAGAGCATGGTAGACTGCAAGGGCTGGATTGGAGTGGTTAAGGACATGGTGGGAGGCCTTGATCGTTTCCTGTAACTGGACTATAAATGCTTGAATCATAGATGTCTAGACTACAGAGTATGAATGAGAGACCCAGGAAAGTTCCTGAGCTCAAACCTTACTACAAACAGAAATAGCTGGTAATAAAGGCAAAAATGTAAGTTGCTTTCAGTTAGAAGGTAGACAGGTATGGACATTAGATAGGTATGCTTATGAACTGCAGTGATCACTCACCTATCACGGGAGGTGGATTCCAGAGACTTGTGCAATAGGTGAAAATCTCCCAATAGCCGTGTTGTATTTATTTTTATTATATAAGTATATATCTATGCTTTATAAACCCTACTCTCCCAGAAACCTTTCCCATTCTTATTCCAACACTCACATAAACACTTCATATGCTTTTAAAACACTTTCTATACTCTTAAACCTACATAACTTTTAACAACATACAGTTTTTGTTTTTGTTTTTTTTTGTTGTTGTTGTTGTTTTGCCAGTCCTGTGCTTGAGCTCAGGACCTGAGCACTGCCCTTGGACTTTCTCAAGGCTAGAGCTCTACCACTTGAGCCTCAGCACCACTTCTGGCTTTTTTCTATGTATGTGGTACCAAGGAATCGAACCCGAGTCTTCATGCATGCTAGGCAAGCATTTTAACCACTAGGCCAAACTCGCGGCCCACATAGAGTTTTATATGGATACTCACTGGTGAAGTGGACTACAACATGAAGGCAGCTGTGCCGTGCTGATGGTGATGAAAGCGATGACGATGGTATGAATGGAGCATGCAGCCAAGCAGAGCAGCACAGCTCTTCTGAAGGCATCACTTCATCAGGGGCTGCATCAGGAGCTGCAGTATCCTTACCCTGGGCCATAACTTCTACTTCTGCTAAAGGTGTAGGTGCAACTGATCACTTTGTCCGATGGGTGAACACATTTAGGGGAGTGCTTTTTCTTCTGAATGAGGTTTTCTATAAACTGACGTCACTTTTGATTGAATTTATGAAGTGCAACAAACAAAGCTCCAGGGGTCCCATTCTTCACTCGTCAAAGTTCACTGGCCGTTCTGACCATGGTTGCGAGACGACTGAGCGCTGGACCAACATCCTCCTCTTCACCAACCTGTAGTTGGTCTCTGACTTTGTCATCTCCATCAGGTCTCTGTCAATGGTTGTGAGGACATTGGTTGGCTCATTTATCAGGAGTTATGGCATTGAAGCCATCTCCTCCCAGAAGTTTTTGCAGCTTCATGGCTTTAGCTATTGCAGTGATGGACTCTGTTAGGAGAGAATCCCTTGTAATCGTGGATTACTTCTGGCCACAAATTTTTCCAGCTGGCATTCACTGTTTCACTTTTCATCTCCTTATGGTCTTCTGAATATTTAGGAGACTCAATACAATATTGTCATCATGCCAGTATGCCTTTAGTGAGAAGTTTTTATCCATACTTGAGTCCATAGCCTCAACCAGGTTTTGCAGGGCATTTTGCACATACAGGACCTTGAAAGTGTGAAACGCCTTGATTCTTGGGCTGAATGAGCGATGTGGTATTGGGTGGTGAGTACTTTATCTGGACTCCATTGTAGGACAGATCGGCAGCCTGGCCTCCAGCACTGTCCATATCAAGAGCACTTTGAACCTCCGGGACAAAGCATTGGTGGAACCAAGATCCATGAGGAGATTTGTAGCCCAGCCTTGGGGTTGTGCATGCAGTACACAAGGCAAATATATTCGTATTTTTGTTTCTTAGGGCCCTTGGGGTTTTTGACTCATGAATAAGCCCTGGCTTTATCATAAAGCCTTCTCACACATCACCAGTTACTTGATCCTTTTGGGTGTTAAAACCAGGGACTTGGGCTTTGTCCTTTATAATAACAGTGCGTTTCTAACATAAGCTGTCTCATCCATGTTAAAAACTTGTTCAGGCTCAGGGCCCTCTTTCTGGAAGATGGACTTGTACATGTCATTCAAATATTCCTTAGCCCCCGCTTTTATCTGCAGAGGCAGCTTCTCCCTGCAGAGAATGCACCAGTGTCTTTGAAATGTGTCAAACCAGCCCTGGCTGCCCTGAATGGGGATTGGTCTGTTGGGAGAAGCACTCTACAGTCCTGCTTCTATGTTGTCGTCCTCGCCTTCATCCTCGTCACCATTGTGAACATCCGTGCTGTCCACAAAACCATCATACTGTTTCCTGGCCTTCGTCCAGATAGTGTTGGTATCCAGTGAGATATTCTTCTGGCATTGGTTTATCCACAGGGCCAATGCAGACTCCATCCTTACAACGGCCTAAGTGCAGGAAGTAACCACCCTCTTTGCAGTCTTGTTAAAAGTCATCATTGCCATAGACCTAATATTCTTCTTGTCTTTCTTTATGTAGCAAACACTACATTTGTTGATCTCGTAATGGCAGCCTACAGCCACGTATTTCTTGCCTTTAACATGTCGAGAAATTTCACCTTTTCTTTGATGGTAAGCAACTTCTTGTAGTGCTTAGCTTCACTGCCAGAAGCCTTCAGAGAAGGCTTTGGACATTTGGAGGGCTTCATAGGGCTTTAAAGATAAACTTTTACAAACATTTCACAATTCACACAACCACAGAGTTGCACTATGCGTAGCAATCAGACATCAATGTAGAGTGGATACGGAGAGATGCTGAACCACAGTGTGGAAGAGCAAACAGACAGATGCTATGGCCATTGAGTCAATCAGCATCCAGGATACAGAACACAATGCTGTGGTTGGTCACCTTCCATCCCATCAGTGAAATAGCATGCTGTGTACAATCCAATGTTGGCAGACTTGCACAAGTGGTAGTGGTGTATTTCTATCATGTATAGTACAGCATTCATCCACTGATGGAATATATATATATATTATATACCATATTCTGATTTAATATTCTTTTGATATGTTTGAACTAATACTTTTTAAAAGGCAAAATAACTGAAATTATAAATATTATATAAATACCTATGTACTGAAAAATCCTGCAAAATAGCAAAAACTCTGCACTACAGATTTAGATATGTATTTTTAATCCCACAATACAGTGAAGTGGCAATAAGTAAACGGAGATATAGGGAGGGATGACTGTATTTTCTGTTGATCTCTCAGCTTTTGATGACTTTTGAAGGGAAAAGCACAAGTGACTGTTCAGGATTTGACACCTTTCCCTCTTATCCGAGCAGTTCTTCCCATCTGCCTCTGGGTGGTCGTTGGTTGGCAGGACTGTTGGGGTGGGTCTCAGAGGTCTCTTCTCCTCGCTGGCACAACGTCCCATTTGGCATTACTTGTTGCTGGGATGACATATCCCAGTTGGCTGAATCCCACACTGGAGGTGAGTGACAAAGAGCAGGGAGTATGGAGTTATAGGTTTTTTGGGTTTTTTTTTGGTGTGGGGGGGAGGCAGTCCTGGGGCTTGAACTCAGGGCCTGGGCACTGTTCTTGAGTTTTCTTGAGCCTAATGCTCTACTCTTAACACTTGAGCCACAGTGCCACTTTGGTTGTTTTCTGTGTATGTGGTACCAAGGAATCAAACCCAGGGCTTTGGTGTCTGCTAAGGGAGCAAGCACTCTACCACTAGGGACACTCCTAGTCCCAGTTGTAGGCTTTTACACATATTAGGGCGAGACTCTTCTTCATAATTTTTTTTTGTCCTGTCCTATTGGAGATTTATTGTCTGAACTGTCCTTTTGAGATTTACAGCGCAAACAGTCCTGTTTGGGGTTTTATAGTAGCGGTATTTTCTGATAAGGCTGGTCCTATACTTCAGATAAGGTCAGGGATTCAGAAGGGGCTCCCAGGGGAGGATGGTCACTGGGTCACGGGAGCAACATGGAGTTATGAGAACAAAGCAGATTCCCATTGGTGCTCCATGAAACAAACCTGGCTATATACTGAAAATGACAGAAACCATACAAAACATACAGAACACCTCCATGGAATTACACTAAACCAAAGAAACTGGAGAATCGAAAAATCCCACAAATGTTGTGGAGATTAAACTACACCAATGGGTCAAACAGGAAGTCTTCATTATAACTAAGCTATTGTGAAAATAGGCCTTGTAAAATCCAAAAGATAACCTGAAAGCAATGCCTAGGAAGAATTCTGTTTGCACCATCTCACACAACACTGTCAAAGACCGAAAGATCTAAATGTGATCGTTTACCAGGTGAATGCGCCCATCACTTCAGTACCTCTCCCAGGGGCCCAGTACTCATGTTGAGAGTCACTGAACAATCAGGCCACAGAAAAATACAATTATTTGGCTAAGCAAAGTAAATTAGAAGGAAAAATCTGAGTGGACTGTAATTCTAAGTTTGAAATGCTGGGATCTGACAAAAATAGAGATAAAGTTTTGCTGGTCGCCACAGCTTCTGGAAACAAGAGAGAAGGGTTAACTGATGAAGCAGAGGGAAACTCTTTTGCAATGGTGACTGATGACACTAGTGAGGTGCCTGTCAAATCCCACAGGAATGGCAACACCCAGGGATCCTTAATGCAATTCTGGACTGGAGTTGAGAATGATGCAGAGCATATTGGTCAGTCTGGTAACAAGTACCACAATGAAGATGCTGCTTTAAAACAGGACTTGGGATAGAGTTGTGGAAGAACTTTCCCATGCTACCCTTTCACTTGAGGTGCAGCTCAAATTGTTCAAGTGTTCTGCTGCACACTGTTAACACAAAGACACTGATACCTGAACACAGATATATAGATATAGATATAGATATCTGAACACTGTGGTTAACACTGATGTCTGAACACAGGGCCCAGGATTATGATGCTTCCTTCCCCACCCAGTTCAAACAGTTGCTATCAGTGGCTAAAATTAGAAAGATTTTCCTAGGGGTGGGTCAGGGACAAACACTGACACCCACAAGTATTACTGGGTGCCAATGTTTCACTGGAAACCTGACAGGGTGGAACAAGAGCACGGCACTGGTGCTGCACAGTCTGGATTCAAATCCTAATCAGAAGCTACACACAGCCGGAAAAGCGAAATAGACTTCCATGTGCCTCACTTGTACCTAGAAAGGACAAAATGCAAGCGAAGTCCTTACAAGACTGGGACTCCGTGGACTCCTCGGGTTTCCTGTGACTTAAGTCTGCCAGAATCAGCTAGACCTTGGCTGTGTTTGGAAGGGAGGTGGCTGCGGGGCAGCAAAGTCCATTCTTTATCCTTCGATGGGTGGCATTGACCTCATGGAGAAAATCTGTTCTTTCCTGTCACTCTTCCTCTCAGCAGCTGCCCAAAGCCTGGGCACAGCAGGGATGGGGATAACCTGCTCATGTTTTGATCAGGGAAATGAAATTTAGAGTCCTTAAGAGACTTGGCCAGAGCCATAACACAAATGAGTGGTGGAACTGAAACCCATCACCTGAGTACCTGAGAGCTCTAGTTGGTGTTGTAGAATTTGAACCAGTTCTTCTCCCTGTCTTCCTCAAATCCTCCTATACCCAGATCTCCTCAGGGAGTCTGATGCTCTGGAAGACATGCCTGAGCCACAGAAGGGCTCCCATCCTCACAACCCTCCTGCCCCTCCACTGTTGAAATGTGCTACTTTCCTTCATGTGAAGCCCTGGGAAGGACAGTGAGGAGTCCACAATGTGGCTGTGTTCCCCCCGCCTCTCCACACTGCCCACTGCTTTTCAGGGTGCCTTTGTGATAAGCAGGTGGCTGTCCTTGTGTGACCTGCAGTCTGCCTGGACCCTAAACGGTCTCAAAGTCCAGAACATTTCTATTACCTATTCATGGCTGCCCCAAGTATGACCTTTTCTTCTCCTGACCAAGATTGGATGGACAGTTATTGACACAATAAGGCCATGTGCTCCCACTCCCACCAAGCCTGCTGCTTTCAGGGTCTGGGTGGAAGAAGGCGATGTGTGCCCAAGTCAATTGATGATGGATGCGCGTTCAGATGTTGAGTATCTGTTGTGAGCAGCACCTTCCGGCTTCCCTATCCCCAAATTTCTCCTTGATCCAGAACCAGGCCTAACCACAGTAGGTGACCTCAGACAAGGGGTCACAGTGACCCCTTCCATGAAGGCCACCCAGGACCAAATGTCTACTCCACTAACTCGATGATGTCCTTGCCAACATCCACTTAACAGCCTTCTCACGACTCTCAATGACGCAAGCTGAATCGTAGGTCTTCCCTAACAACGTTGGTTGTGGATTTTGACACTGACATTCAGAAGACTCTGAGTTGTACCCACCTTCCCTTTGGGGAGTATCTGTGTATCACATTCTTCTGATCTTATGGACACGGCAATGGATTGCCACTGTGTCCCCTCTCAGCCAGCATTGGAAAATGAACCTATTTCTAAACATCTCAAGCAGGGCCACAGGAGGTGAGTAGGAAATGCATTCCAAGACCCACAGAGATGCTAAAGTGGGGGGAATCATGTGAGGGTGACATGTGAGAGTGGGGAGTAAACCAGAACTGGGCCATGTGTGGAAGACAGGCACAAAACACTTCCACAGGAGCAATTCAGGTTTCCCACATCAAAGAACTCCAGGCGCCCACCAGGCTCACGGAGGGAGATTCAGATTGCAAGACAAGATGAGCATCTGTGCATTAGCATAGTGACAAGACCCCCTAGAGGGTTCACAGCAAGTATCAGTCACAAGTATACTTTCCATGCACAGGCAAATCACAAACGGCCCATGTTTTGCTTCACAATGTGGATCCCAGATCTGTACATTATTATTGTGCCTCTGTAAAATATTTGAGAAAAAATAATGATTTGCACTCCCCCATTGCCTGGATTATAAAAATTTGGAGTGAATAAGGGACCCATGCATGCTGACAATATAGAGAGGCCCATCCCCGATGCAGAGTGCTGGTGCTAACCATTTCCATGGTTTCTGAGTCATCACACAGAATGACTGTGTGTGTGTGTGTGTGTGTGTGTGTGTGTAAATGGACAATTCCTGCCCCTGGACACTTTGGCCCCAGTGCATATGGCTGAACCCTTCCTAGAAGCAAGCAGATGCAACATTTGCCCAGCAAAGCTTGCAACCCATGGGCTTGTGTTGCTGGCACATGCTTAGTTGCATGGAGTTGTATGGCACTGTTCTGGCCCCGGGGTCTTTTGCAGAAAGGACATCTGGCCTCCTCTGTTGCCATGGAAGCTCGTATCCAAGCTCAGGAACAGGAGCCCCAGTTGAGTGCAGCTCTACACAAATGGGAAGGTAAGGTGTCCATACACTCATCCTTCTGTTTACAGGACTAGGGTCAGAACCAGGAAAAATCACCTGAACAATTAACTCCTTCTATATGAGACTCATGGACACCTGGCACCTGAAGTAGTGACCTTGTGATATTTCTCTGTCACTGGTACTTCTCAGCTCTGACTGCACATGAAGGCCCCTAGTAGTCTTGAACGAAACACACTGCTCTCTTTTTCCCATGGCTCAGGCAACACTGCCTGGGGTTCTTGGAAGAGTGTGGCTGCTGATCTGGAACATGGGGACTGCCACTGCTGCTGCCTTGGGATCACATGCAGAGAAGAAAATCTTGGATCTACTGCCCCCGAGCCTGTGTGTGACAGAGATGGCTGGAGCTGAAGGGCAAGAGTCCCCAGGTAATCCTCTCATACACAATATGTCACTCCAGGACTGGTGAGTCTGGGGTGAGGCCATGGCAGTTGTTACCTTGTGTGACAGAGGACTTGCCAACGCTGGACTTGATGTCTGTGCATCTGTGAACTTATGCTAGCCCTGGCTACAGAAAATACTGGGAGACAAAGAACAGTTGAAGGATGAGATTATGACAGACCAATAGGTCTAAGAGATTATGACAGACAGCCATAACCCATGCCGCAGTCTCGTGATGGCCTCACATGGCTGGGTTGGTCTCCACCCAGTGCCTACCCTGATTTGCACTCACCTGCCCACCAGTATCTGCGCCCCTGCATGTAGTGTGGTGCACGCTTCCCTCTGACTTCCTGGTCACCCATGGAAGTCTCCTGTCCCTTCCTTGTCCATGTCTCCTCCTTTTATCTTTTGAGATATGGTCTCACGGAGAGGAGTGAGAGCTCTTGTAAGAAATAAGAGAGAGGGATTGGAGATGTAGCCCAGTTGGCAGATAATGAGCTCTGGTGTCAGGTACCGAGAGGGGAGGGGGAGGGAGGGGGAGGAGGGAGGGGGAGGGAAGGGGGAGAGAAGGAAAGGGGGGGTGGAGGAGAGATGGGGGTGGGAGAGGAGAGCGCGGCGGGCGCTGGTACTCACACGTGTCCTCCCAGCTCCAGCAGAAGAAGAAAAGGCCGCCAGACTTGAGCAAAACAGGCGAGTGCACCCGGAGGCCTTGGATTCAAGCCCCGCTGCCGGTACGAAGAGACAGAAGGAGAAAGCGAAGCGCGGGGGGGGGGGGGGCGGGGGGCGTGTGAAGGGGAGGCGGGACCGGACCCGCGCTGGCTGGAGCGCGGGGAGCGCAGCCTCCGGCCAAGTCTAGGACGTTCTCTCTGGCTGTGGCTACAAACCACGAGAAAGATTACCCCCACCCCCACCCCCACCCCCACATCGTTTCCCGCGTGCGCGCCAACGCCGGGGAACAGAGCCTCGCCTCGCCCAGCCCGCCCGTGGCTCGAGCACGGCCGGAGGCGCGGCGCTCGCGCATGCGCGCATATGGGCACGCAGGCAGGCACGCACGCAGGCGCACCAGCCGCCGCCGCTGCCGCCACGGTGCCGGAGCATGCGCAGTCCCGGAGCAAGGCGGGGCGTTCTCTAGCCAGCACGGACCGACAGGTGGCCTGACAGACGGGCCTCCTTGGTGTGGCTGGCGCCCCTGCACCCGCAGGAAGGAGGGCCGGCCCCCGGCCAGGTGCGTCCACCAGGGTGACGTGAGGCACCGGGCCTGGACAGGGGCCGCTGCTCCCCAGGGCCTCGAGGCGCGTGCGGTCCACACCCAGCCCCAGCGCGGGGAGGAGGGATGGAGACAGTGGAGTGAGCGCAGTCGAGTCGGGCTGTGGAAGCAGCGGCAGGCCAGCCCGGCTCCGGTGCGAGGGGCTGGAGACCGCAGGGCCTTGAGATGCTTATCCCCGAGGAAGCGCCAGAGAGCTAGAGGCAGAGGCGGGCAGGGGCAGCGCCCCGGCCCCGGAGGAGCAGTGTTGCAGAAGTGTCAACAGTCTGCTGAGCAACAATTCAGGTTTCACAGGTGTGAAGGAGACAGGCCAGGGGCCGTGCCACCCAGACACCTCCGCGCATGGAGGGGCAATTGGAACAGAAAGGTATCCTGCGCTTGTACATGTGACCATGGCAATGGCCGTCATGGGGGGGCTGCTCTGCTGCTGCAGGGGTGTCCTTTAGAGGTCCATGATAGCTTTCAAGCCCACACCCACTCATCATTCTCCCTTTAGTCAGATGAGCATCCCATTAAATGGTTTCCTTATCAATGGCGATGCCAAGGTGGCACAAGGGCTCACAGGCTGAAGATGGAAAGGAGTCCCATTCCTGCCTTTAAATGCCCCCATACCTATCTCTGCTGTTTCTGTGTCACCACACACAGTGGCGATACACATGGAAAAGCCTGCCAGTTGTCACAACAGTCACTCATGTAATTCCTTCCCAGGTGCATTTGCATGAGACAGTGGCCACGATGGGACTCTGCTGTGGGACAGGCGCATGGTTCTGTGTCCAGCCAGTCCCCAAACCAGTGCATCCAGACTGGGGCTGCACATCAGTCTTCCATCGAGCCACGTGTGGTCACTTTTGCCCCATGGGCTCTTGGGAGATGGCCATCAGGCCGCATAGGCAGCTGGGCCAGCGGCCCCCAAGGTCAGGAGCAGAAGCCCCAGCCAAGAAACCCGCTTCAGGATGAACCCAAGGATTCGTGAGCTCTGAGGCACAGTGCCTGCACACACCGCTGATTTCTCTCTGAGGGACTGGGAAGAGTCACTTGGTCAGCTGGCTCCTATCCCGGGTGGGGAATTGCTGATGCCTGCTGCCTCTCCTGCGCCAATGGTGCTCAGCCCTAAGAAGGTGGAAATCACTTTGGGTTGTCTGTAGTAAAGAAGACTGACATCCCTGTTACTGGGTTAGACAGAATTCTCAAAACTTGGCCACCCCCCTATGAAAATCAGAATGGCGGTTCCTCTGAAATACATCGATGTACTGTGAAATCTCTCCCACTTCTGGGTATATAGCCAGAGATGCAAGTGAGCATACAGTGGAGGGGTGTGTGCATCTTGTGTTTTGCAGTACTATTCACAATCAGTGAACCTTGGGGTCAGCCTGGGTATCCAGCAATCCATAAACAGATAAGGAAAATTCGACATATATACAAAACAGAGTATAACCCAGCTGTAGAATAATGAAACCATGTGTTGTACAGGAAAGTGGATGGAAGTAGATTCTGAAAGAATCTAAATCTTTAAAAAAAATGACATCAATTTAAAGGAAAGCCTGTTTGGGAGGGGGAATAGGAGGAGAGTGTGAGAAGATAGTACATTACGTGCATGTATGAAACAGGACAATGCAAGCCTGGTGCCAGTGATGCTGGCATTGTCATTCTTTGTACCTGGGAGATTGAGGGTAATTACCTTATAACCTGTGGGATCCTTATCTATAAGCACCCAAAAGCCGAAAGTGGACATATGGTTCAAATGGTAGAGCTCCAACCTTGAACAAAAGCCCTAAAGTACAGCTCCTAGGCCTTGAATTTAATCCCTGATACCGACACCTCCCCCAAACTACACAACAATGAAACCCATTAAATTATGCTAGAAAGGGAGAGAGGGTATAAAAAAGCAATAGAGGGGGCCAGGAGTTTGGCCTAGTGGTAGAGTGCCTGCCTCGCATGCACAAAGACTCAGGTTCAATTCCTCGGTACCACATACATAGAAAAAAAGCTGAAAGTGGTGTGGTGGCTCAGGATAGAGCTCTAGCTTTGCAAAAAATCCAAGGACAGTGCTTAGGCCCTGAGTTCAAGCCCCACAACTGGCAAAAAAAGACAAAACCATAATTTAAAGAAAAAAATAACTTGCTGAGCTGATACTGCCTGGGGCCTGGAGCTCTTGGTAGGATGTAGATTTTGACCCGGGAGATTGGAATGTCCACTACTGCTGCCTTGGGGAACCAAACTCACAGAAGCAATACTGAGAACCACTCAGCCTGAACTTGAGTGGACGAGATTCCTGGAGTCTCATATTAACATCTTCCGGACAATTCTAATGTGTGGTCCATGCCACACAGTTTTGCCCTAGGACCAGCGAGCTTGGGGTATAGGGGCCTGGGTATCGGGAATTGGTGACTTTTATGTCTGTGTGCCCGCAGTGGCTCTGCCCACAGAAAGGACTGGAAACCTTGAATTCTGAAAGGAGGAGAGGCATGAGTGAGGAGATTACGATAGGCAGTGACAGTGCATGCACGTGAATGCCCCCAGCTGCTGCTGTCCCTCTGGGGGTTCCTGGGTCTCACGTCTTCCCACGCAGGGAAAGGCAGTACTGCCTCCAAGGTGGCAAAGCCTGTTTCTTGCCAGTTCTGGCTGTATCATAGTCTCCCTGCTCCCTGCCCAAACTCCAAACATCCAGCCAGGCTGTTGGGTCTTTTGTTGTTTAGTCCATTCTGGGAGTCTGTCTATGTAAAGGGATTATCAGAAGAAGAAAGCCCAGTTCTTGCAATAGGCTCCTCTTGTCAAAGTTGAGAGCCCCCATTGTTAGCTGCAATCTGCACACATTGTCTTGACCACAGACCATGGGCTCAGAAGAGAAAGGTGTATAATAGCCCCCACTTTGGAGCATTCTGGGAAGAGCAGAATAAAATGCGAAACATTTCCAGCACACCGTCTGGCTCTACCTCCCTTGGCCTCTGCCTCACCTGTGATGCCCGGTCACTTTCCCTCTACTCCACTAGATGGCACTGGGTACCCACCATGGAACCACTGTTCTCCACGCCTCACTGATGGATGTGGGGAGAGGTGGCCCAGAGAGCCAGTCAGTTCTGCCCCCGGGGATGGACTGCAGTCAAGATGGGGCCAGAGCTCTGACCTAATAGTTGTTCATCAACTCCATGGCGAGAACCTGCTAGAACAACCCCTGAGTGGGTGCCAGGTCTTTTCTTAACTCCTGTATAGGGCTATGACGTACATTTCCCATCTCACATGTAGGACAAGAGAGACTCAGAGAGGCAGTGTGACCTGACTTGGGTCACACAGCACATACATAGAAGGCAATTTGACAACATTTATTTTCTAAGTCCAAACAGTTGGGGTATAGAGAGGAGGGCCGATGAGCAGAGACCCGGAGATAAGCACATGGGCTTCAGAGCATCTACAGCTTGGCAGATAGCTCTTCAGACATCTTTTTTATAAAAACATAAAACCACAAAAACAATGTCCAGTGTAAAAGTGAAGCTGACATCTGAGAAGTATCGCTTCAATTGGAAAATAGCATTTGTATTATATTTTCTTCCTGGTATTTTTTGTACCTGCAGAGTCTGATTACTTGGTAATATTTTATATTGAAAGAGTAAATGTCTTTTGTGGTTTTTCTTTCCTCGTGGAGGATAGAAATCTGTTCTCTCTCGCTATAGTTTAGTAAAAAAAATTATTTTCGGGGGGGCAGGAGTATTTGCCTAGCATGCACAAAGACCCTGGTTAGATTCCTTGGTACCACGTACTTAGAAAAAGCTGGAAGTGGTGCTGTGGCTCAAGTGGTAGAGCACTAGCCTTGGGATAGCCCAAGGACAGTGCCCAGGCTCAGAGTTCCAGTCCCAGGACTGGAAAAACAAAACAAAAATCATTGCAGGGGAGTTGCTGTCAAATTTGGACAAGTGTTTGTTAGGACTCTTACATATGTGAATGACCAGACTTTTGTGGATTTCATGTCATGCATGTGTGTACATCTATATTTGTATATGTGTCTACATAAGTGCAAACTGGTTAAACATAGATATTCTTAGAAGTATGGATCCTCATTAAACAGCCTCTCTTTAATATAAAAATTTTCTATTTTCTTTAAATACATTTTTTTTGTCACTCATGGGGCTTGAACTCAGGGCCTGGGCTCTGTCCCTAAGCTTAGACGCTCAAGGCTAGCAGTCTACCACTTTAAGGCACAGCTCGACTTCATTTTCTGGTGGGTATTTGGAAATAAGAGTTTCATGGACCTTCCTGTCTAGGCTGGCTTTGAACCATGATCCTCAGATCTCAGCCTCCTGTGTTGCTAGGATTACAGGTCTGAGCTGCTGGTTCCTGGCTTAAAAGGTTTTTTAAAATTAAGTAGTTGTACAAAGGAATTTCGATTCACATCAGCTTACAAGTACAGTGCTTCTTAATCAGTGTTAATCTCTTCCATCGCTCTCTCTTCCAATCTCACCTATCCTCTCAGGTTGCTTGGATCCCTTTTCATATGTGTACATTGACTGCGTTATGAATACAACATTATAACTGTGATAAAACATTGGCTCTCCCTCTCCATTCTACTAGGTCCTCTTTGACTTGCTTCCCTCCCCACAATGCAGGCTTCACATTTCTGATATTCATTTTGTTAAACTATGAGTTCCTTGTTGGAAGGAGTCAACATCACAGTCTCACACATTTCAAAAGAGATTCTTGTTATCTTCATTTTATGTTAACTCACTCAAACCTTCATTTAAGCCTACAGTATATTGATAAAAACTTGTTTCTCTTCATTAATTTCATTTCCAAACTATTAAGAAGAACTTATTGTTTGATTCCTTTTGAAATCTGTTTATCCTTCTTCATGGATTCCTGCTTCTGGCACGCTAAAAGACATATTGTTATAATCCACACTGTTTGGTGCACTGATAATTGTGTGTACTGCTTTGTCCAATGTTTTCCAGTAGAGAGAGCATCCATTTTGATTTGTCATCAACAGGATTGAAAATGGATGCTTTTAATTTTATACCTATTAGGATGGAAACAAAAATTGAGCCTGTGGTGCTATTTACTGCCACGCTCAGCCCTCTTCCACACCATACACCACAGCTGGTGTTTGTGGCCTGAAGCCACATCAGGTCCTGGGCCTCTGTATCAGGACATGGGGAGTCAGCTTGGTGATCAGAAATAACTCATCCGGTGAGATAAGGAGCCATAGCCTAAATACCCAGATGTAACTATTATCCTCATGAATATGACCCAGAGACCTCAACATAAATAGCTCCCTAACTCAGCTTCCTTTTAGCCCCAGGAGATGGTTGGAGATAGCAGCGCCACCTAGTGGCACTGCCCGGCCAAGCCCAGGACCCTAAGGAGGCACCCTAGTGGGAAAGGTTGTCTAAAGGCCAAGGAGTTCAAGAAACACTGAAGGCTCAGCCTGTCCATCCCTGACAGTAACATTTGATTGGGAAGAAGCCTCTGTCAGGAAGTGAAATTTCCCTCTGGGCCTCCCCACATGGCTGATAGCAGGGGGCCCTGGGCACTGCCAGCCTCAGCCCTGTGCCTCTGGCTTTCCTTTGAGAAAGGTCTGGAGCATGGAAATAAGAAAACGAATGGAATGTGTGTGACAGCCATTGGCCAGGGACCCACGCAGGCCTGGGCTCTCTCAAGGATGGGTTTCTGCACCGATGGAGCCATTCACCTTGGAAATAGCCTCTCCCTCCTCACCACACAGTTCCAGAAGAGTCTCTGGGTCCTGTCTTGCATGGGAGCCATCCATCTCTACCACCTTCTCCCCAGAGCAGGGAGAATGGGCAGGGCTTTTCCTGGCCTGCGAGCCAGGGAGGGAGCTTTGGTGAGAGCCAAGGGTGGCTGGCTATGGGCTGGGGGAGATGCGGACTTGCTTGTCTTAGGTTGGGTGGATCGCTGACTGCGGCGCCCGACACCCCTGACCGGCAGGGAAGAACGGACACCACCCGAGGATCCTTCTCGTATCACGCTTTATTGAAGAGCCACTTGATTGAAGGGAGAGCTGAAGCAGAGGGGCCCTGGGCAGGGAAATGCAGCTGCTTATATAAGCCCAAGGAACAAGGGGCTCTCTACCATTGGCTGCTCTGTTGCTAAGGCCGTTTTGAGACTCGGGATTGGTCACGCCCTTTTTCGTCATGCGCAGACTGAAGAGCAACTTGATACTTAGTAACGAGTAAAGGCCTCGCACTCACATACCAAATAAGTTACAAGGAGCGAGGCAGGAAACAGGTGCCATCCGGCTCCCCACATCTCCCCCCTTTCGTTTTATAGCAGCAAGCCAACATGCCTGTTGTGAAGAGAGTAGAGGTGCTGTCCTCCAAAGTAAAATTCGAGGTCTAGAGGAGTGACCCAGGAGGCCAACCCTGGATCCCTCCCCTCCAGGTTCTCTATCCCCTTTGTGGAGATGGGCTAGGGGCGCGAGCCCATATGCTGACGCACATGCTCTCCCTGACCTGTTAGGGTCAGGAGTGGTACTTTGTCCATCATTTCACAACTCTTGGCTGTCCATACTCCTATTCCTCGTGCAATAGACCGAGGTCTCGAGGGTGCAAAGGCAGTACAGGGCACTTTTAGTTGGCCTTTAAAACCGCAAGCCAAATCTGGGGGGAGTGTCCCTGCTCCAAGGCAGTGAGTGCATGAACAAGCATTGCTCTCTCTCTCTTATTGCGAGACCTCATTCGGCAGAGCAACCAAAGGCTAAAGACACAAAACCCCAAACAAACTGCAACAAACATTCACAGGAACTGGAACAAATGTAGGCAACGGCTCCAGCATTGACTCAATTTACACTCTATGGCAGAACAATTTAAAATACTATCATTACTTGAAGCTTTAAAGAGTAAAAACATAAACAGGAAGGTCCGCCTCTGGAACAAGTGCAGAAAACCCCACAACCCTTCCCTTGCCAGAACTATACATTAATCAGAGCGACCCAATTTTTGAGAAACCAGCCTAACACAGAAGGACAGATTTTTTGACAGGGTAAGGCATAGGGAACCTTGCAGTTACCCTTTTCCTCAGAATACGGTACATAGGGAAGTTGCACAAAGGGGAAAACGGAAGATGCATTAGTCACAGGCATTGGTAATGGAAAGGTCTTCATCACTGCCCACATTGGTTTTTTCTTCTGGTCCTTCTTCTGGTCCATTGTCCAACATTGTGGCAGCAGAAGAAATGTCAGAAGGGTTCTCCCCAGGATTTTGCTTAGCCTCATCCTCTTTGGGTTTCTGGCTTTCTTCCAATATTCTCACGAGGCGCTGCGGTACCCAATGGGGGGATTCCTGTCCCTGTGGAAAAACACAAACAGCTCCCCTGGATCTCTGTATTACAGGATCCGGTCCATACCATTTATTATCAATAACATTTTTCCACATTACTTTTTGTGTGAGTGGTATCGCCATTTTACTGGCATGTCGATCAGCAGCTGATTGTCCGTTGTCATCCACTGTTACATAATTTAAGGTAAACAGTGCAATGGCCAGCCTTAGCGGGCCCTTCCGCCCGTTTTTTGGCTCCAAGGCCTGAGGTTGTTGAATAGGCTGTCCATTTACATCTTTAACTGATGTGCACTCATTTGCCCAATGTTTTCCCTTTTTGCATCGTGGACAAAGTCCCGGTTCGCGGGGGGGGGGGTCTCTGCTTTGAATATTTTAAATTGGGACACTGCTTTTTAAAATGTCCTGGCTTTTGACAGTTGAAACATAATCCTGAATTTCTAGTGGTCGCAGCTACCGCGGCGACAATTTTATCCAAGCTCACAGGGGCTCCCACCTCCCGGCAGGCCCTAATCCAATCTTGTAAGGGCTTATCTTTTACAGGAATTATAGCCTTTTGGCATTCAGGGAGGCTTTGTTCAAAAATAATTTGTTGAATTAAGAGCATGTGATCCTCTGGGTCCCCGAACAATTTATCTGCAGTTTCTAGGACTCGCCCAACAAAATCTGTAAAGGGCTCGGTAGGTCCTTGAACAACTTTGGTAAGGTTACCACGGCGTTCCCCCCGACTGGCAAGAGATTTCCAAGCCGTGTAAAAAATATTATTAATCTGTTGATAAACCTCATTGGGATATCCAGTCTGGTCTGCTGCATAGGGGCCTTTTCCTAATAACATTTCGGTTGACCAATTGGGGTGGCCTGCCAGTGTATTTTCCCTATGTCGGGTAGCGGCCAAATCTGCTGCAGAAGCACAATAATCAAGGTACTGGCCGTGCGTCAGGCAAGCACGTCCAACTTCATACCAGTCCGTTGGAGTCATGCTGGTGGTCTGCAATCCACGAACCAAAGCAATGGTGTAATTTGCAGAATGGCCATAATTTTGTACAGCGGCCATGAGATCCTTTAAAGCTTTGTAAGAAACTGGCTCAAAAACTCTCTGTCCAGTAATGGGATTTTCAAAAACAGGAAAAGCAGAGGCCAACCGAGACCAGGTGCGGGCCTTGATAAAGGAACTTCCCTTTTTCGGGGCGTAGGGAGGCGGGGCAGAGGGGGCAGGGCGGGAAATGTCCTGACCACTTCCTGCGCCTAATTCCCCCCAGGGGTCATATCTGTCTGCCTCATCTTCCTCTTCATCTGAGCTTAGTTCCTCCGGGGATCCTTCCTCCTCATTTCCTATCCTTCGGTCTGCCTCCTCTGCATCCTGTACATGCAAGGTCAGGGCTGAGTTTCTCTTTCCTCTTCCTTCCTCCTGCACCATACTTTGTGAGGGCTGCAGTCCCTCAATTTTTTTCCTTTTCCTTTCGGGTTTCTTTTGTTTACTTTCCTTTTCATTTTTTACTTTACCTTGGGGCCCTACTACCTCTCCCTCCTTATATGAAGATTCTGAAGGACTATCCTGATGCTTAATTAATGCCTTCCCCCCTTCAAACACAAACCACAGGAGAAGAACAATGGGAAGCACCCAGATAGGGTCTTGCCAGAACCACATACCTCGGAGAGAGTCCTCTTCACGTGTCAAGTTCTGAATCCTCTATCGGCCCCTCCGCAGGTCCCGGGTTTCCGGCACCAGTTGCGGCGCCCGACACCCCTGACCAGCAGGGAAGAACGGACACCACCCGAGGATCCTTCTCGTATCACGCTTTATTGAAGAGCCACTTGATTGAAGGGAGAGCTGAAGCGGAGGGGCCCTGGGCCGGGAAATGCAGCTGCTTATATAAGCCCAAGGAACAAGGGGCTCTCTACCATTGGCTGCTCTGTTGCTAAGGCCGTTTTGAGACTCGGGATTGGTCACGCCCTTTTTCGTCATGTGCAGACTGAAGAGCAACTTGATACTTAGTAACGAGTAAAGGCCTCGCACTCACATACCAAATAAGTTACAAGGAGCGAGGCAGGAAACAGGTGCCATCCGGCTCCCCACAGCTGACTCTGCCTTACCCGTCATGGGGAACTTCTTCAGATCAAGCTGAAGGCCCTGTCTTAGATTGGTCAGAGAGCGTCCCCTCTTATCCCATCCTTGACTGCGATTCCTCTCGGGGGGGAATTCATCCATCTGGGGCTTAGATCTGCGGAGTTGTTCGATTGGTGACTGTTGCAGATGTGACCATTGGACGGGTACTGGCCATAGGTGTTGATTTATTCCCAGCCATAGCTTCAGTTGTCATTTTACTTGGAGTAGAAACAACAGGAGTTGGCTTGATATTGGCTGTTGGTGGATCTGAAGTGCTGGCAATTCCTCGTTCTTCAGAAGCTGCAGTAGTTTTCAACGTGATCTGTCTCTGCTGTTCTGGGACCTTACTAGTAGGTTCTTGAGGCTCTTTTCTCTGCTCTAAGTGCCTCCCTTGATGCTCTCGGAGTTCTCTCTCCAATCTACTGATTCGACCTTCTTAATGGGACTTAAGAGCTGTCATACGAACATCAAGTTCATTTTTTTTTGCTGATCTAATGTTCCATTCTCCCCCCTCTTTAAAACAATGCAATAATTCAAACCTAAATGATTTTCTTGATTAAACCTTGAACATGTTCACTCACTCATTCACACACATTCATACTCAAAGATTTTAAAGTGCACAAAATTAATATTGGCCATTCATTTTCCGGAAGTTTGTGTCAAGAGAGCTTTGCCAATTTTACTCTTGCAGGTGAGAACCAGGTTCAAAACAAAACTTTAAAAAAAACCATAAGGATCCATATTTAAAACTGGTACCAATTTCAAAGACAAAACTGGACAAGAAAAAATATGTAACACGAACAAGACAAAGAAACAGAGACTTTTACGCTTAACACAAAAACATGAATTCAGGTCTTTTCCCCATTACTGGATGCATTTCTGGAGGGTTGGGGGTGAAGGTCCAGTGAGTCGCTGCTTGGATGACCACTGTCACTCTCCACAATCCGAACATAGCGTTTGGGCAGCCAGCGGGCATCATTTTCTTCCTGTGAGAAAACACATACATGCCCTCTACCCCAGGTTAGAACAGGATCTGGTCCGTGCCAAGCACCAGTTAGGGGATCCTTCCATTTTACTAAGGCAAAAGCACGCTGCTCTCTTTTTTTTCCCAGAAATGCTGAGCAGCAGATAAATTATTTGAATCCAGATTCAAAAAATTTAAAACAAATAAAGCATGATTAAGTATATTCACAGGGGTAGTGGGATATGACTCTCCTTTCTGTATTTTAGCAATCTGATGTTTCAATAATCCATTAGCTCTCTCCATGATGCCTTGACCTTGAGAATTGTAAGGAATGCCTGTAATATGAGTGATATTATAGGAATGGCAGAAGGATTGAAATGCTCGGCCTGCATAGCCAGGGACATTATCTGTTTTTATTTGCGAGGGAATCCCCATCACAGCAAAACATCGAATGCAGTGAGAAATACAATGTTTAGTAGCTTCCCCATCAAGGGGGGTGGCCAGGATAAAATTAGAATAAGTATCTACAGTAACATGAACATATTTTAATCGGTCGAATGATGGAACATGTGTGACATCCATCTGCCAAATGTGATTAGAAAGCAGTCCTCGTGGATTTATACCTAAATGAGGAGCTGGTGAGAAGGGCACACAGTTGGAGCAAGTTTTAACTATTTGACGTGCCGCTTCTCTAGATAATTTAAACTCTCGGCGCAAGGCTCGGCTGTTTTGATGATGGATGGCATGTGACTGCTTATCAAGTTCAACTTGAGTTAAATAAACTCTGGTGGCAGAATCAGTAACTGCGATACCCTCACTTAAAGGGCCAGGAAGATTAGTGTGAGCTCGAACGAAGCCAAAAAAACAGGGGTGGTTGCGAGAACAAAGCAAAGTTTGTACTTGGCGAAATTGGGTCTGGATATTGGAGTTAGTAGTTCCAATAAAGGGAACAGTTTCTATGACTTGAAGAGCACGAATTACATATTGACTGTCTGAGTATAAGTTAAAGGGCTCGTCTTGTAACAGGACGAGTGCTTGTAAAACAGCCTCTAATTCTACCATAGTGGCCTGAGGGTCATATTTCCTTCTTACTTCTGGGGGGGCTCTCTGCTCTATTTCCATTTTAGATAGTAGATGTAGGATTTCTTCTAACCTCTTTTCTATTGTAGCTATCCGGTCCTCCATCGGCTCATCATAACTTTCCTCCCTGATATTCAAATTTGAATTCTGATACTCAATATCTACTGGTTGTTGTTCCCTTTTCAAGATCTCACTTAGACTCTCTTGGGCTGCGGCATGTGGCTCAGCCTCAGGTTTTTCAGAAGGGTCCTTTAATTCATAAAGTTCCCTTAATTCAAGATTAAGTTCAGCATTCTCATGTTGAGGATCTATGCATTCACTTACTAAATTCCATACAGTAATAGCCTCTACTGGGGTCTTTTCGGGGCCATATACATTATAATAATCTTGAATTCTTTTTCCTATCCGCTGCCAGGTTTTTTGGAATTCCTCCTCTATAGACCTCGGGCATGCCTCCTGGACAAACTGTAGGAAGCTCTGAAGCACCCCTTTTTCCACCCACGTTCCGTGGGCTTCAAGTAGGCCTGTTAAGATTGGTAGATATGACGTATGGCTATTAACTTGACCCATAATTTTTACTCTGGACAATACAGCCTTCCGGTCTCTCACGCTCTTAAAATCCTCTTTTAATAGTCCTACGATGTGTTACTCACCACAGCGGGGTCCTCCGTCTTCGTCCCAGATTTTCAGGGTCCCTGTTCGGGTGCCAGTTGCCGGGGCCAGCCGGCAGCAAACCAGGGTTCATGGATTGGGATTCCTGAAATAGGGGCAAGGACTAGGAAAACAATAGAAGAGAGACAAACAGATGGAGTTCGGGAGGACTACAGCCCAAGTCAGCAGTCCAAGAAGGCTGTGAGCTCCAGACTGCCGCCTAAGTCTCTTTGTTTATTTTAAGTTCTGACCTTAAATACTCTTCTTAAAACTAGGGAACTGCCAGAGGCTACATTCATACAAAATAGTAAACAAGTCACATATAGGATAAATGAGAAAGGATTAACATTGCTTAAAGTCATCCTGATAAGAACTGATTGACATTGCTTAAAGTTATCCTGATAAGAGTTAATTCCTTGTGTATACAGTTGTGTAGGTCCAAGGTCAGGTCCAAGGTCATTGACCCCACAGTCGGTCCCCAACACTACTTGAGGAAAAAAAGATCTCCAGAATGTGGAAACAAGAGCTTTATATTATGTGATTGTTGTTCTTAATGTACTATGTTTTTTATCTTCTCATTTATTGCCCTTTGGTTAATCTCATCTTGTTACTGTATCTGACTTTGTTACCTGGTATGTTGTCTATACAATTATTTGTTTTTTTGAAATAGGGAAGGGAAGGGGAAAAACAAGATGATTGAGAGGGGTCAGGGAAGGGAAAGGAGAAAGTAAACAGGGAAAAAAAAACATGAGTGGATGTGCTTGTGTGAGAAGTGATGTACCCTCAGTCTGGTGAATGTAACTGGAACTCCTCTATGCAAACAATTAAAAAAAATGTTCTTTCCTGTTACAGGCCATGTAATGTTAACTAGACTTATTATTATAATTCTACTAACTTTTTTCTGAAGTCTACAAATATAAATCTTATAACATACCTAAGCATTAATATAAGCACAAAGGTTGAATTTTAATATTTCATGTCTTTCTGATAATTTTTAAGTTTGCATATGTGTTTCCATGTAGAGAAGTTATAAAAATGCAATATATAGATATCAACATGCTGCTGCATGCAAAATTAAGCATATTTAATTTTTATATTACTTTATCATGTTAAAAACTCAAAAACTCAAATAATTATATTCTACTTATCTTGAAGATATTAGACCATGTCTAATTGGTATTTTAAAGTCAAATGGATACCTTTATCTCCTACTCAGAAGGCTCAGATAAGAGGGTCATGGTCCAAAGTTACTCTGGAAAGAAAATAGGTTTAGCAAACAAAAAACTAGAAGTGGTTCTGGGACTCAAGCCAAGGAAGAGCACTAGACATGAATTTTTAAAATCTCAAGATTAACATCTAGGCTTTGAGTTGAAGTCCCAGAGAAAATATATCTTTTTTTTTGCCTTAGGGGAGTAAAGTTAGTTTTGCTAATTCAGGTAGGTTCATCCCATAGGACTGTCCACAGAAGCATATTACTTCTACCACTCTATGCTGGAAATGTTTGTTGAGCAGTTTAAAAGGAATACAATATGGCCAATTATTTTCATCTAGGACCACAGGTAGAATAGTATATGAGATCTACTGTCCTGTAGTAAGTTTTAAGGGTGGATAAATTATGAAGTTCAGCTTAGGTAACATGGAAAGGGAAACCTCATTCTGCTGTTTCCTTCTTCTCTACACTTACACAGGATCCTCAATTTCCACATCTGTTGTGTGTTTTTGAGAATCAAATGAGACAAAGAAAACAGAAAAGCATTCTAAGAGTGAAGTCATAAAATAGATGTATTATTATACATCCCTCTAATATATAGTAGGTTAAGATATTGGGAAGTATTTGATATTGGACATGTCATGTCAGCCAAATTGTTGATACTGTGGTATACTTAATAATCTTTTGTACAGGGGGTAACATAATAACTGACAATCTATCTCTGGTCTCAAACTCTGACTATCTCACTTATAGCCTCTTTCTTCCATTTTATAATATTGGAAAAATTGTTTACTTTGATGCCTTGTTAGAAATAAAATTACAAAGCTAATATGCTTACCTTCCAAGACTATTGTGAAGAGGAATTAAGGTAAAACTATTTATTATAGTGTATAAAATAAATAACAAGGTTATTATTATTATTATAATACACACATTATTTTGATGTATTCTGGTCAATAAAAGGTCATAAATTCTTGTTTCTATAGTAAGACACTTTCACTTGATTGGGAGGCTGCAGAGAGAACTATGGGAGTCCAGAAAAGAAGCAATCTGCCCTAGATTCAGGCTTGCACAGAGTGAAAGGGCAGAACTTCCCTGTGGTTTGGTATTTTAAAAATGACAAGGAAATATACCTACACAAAGAAGGTACAAGACCAAAAGTGTTGCAAGTGAAAACGCAGTAGATATATCAATCATGAGCAGAAACAAAAACTGGGAAATTTGTAACACAAAAATCATATGGTAGCGTATGTAACAAATATCTAACATACACACATAATATACAGCTTGACAGAGAAAGAGTCTTAAAAGCTCTGGAAACTAAGCATACCAGGAAAAAATGTTTTCATACTGAAAGAAAATTTAGGAAGAGATGACTTTCATGCATTAAAATTACAACAGATTATGTAGAAAAATATAACAGAGGGGAGGGTATGGTGGGAGGAAATGGGGAAAAAATAAGAAGGAATAGCAATGTTTGTGAAATAATGCACTTTCTTTTTTTGTCATTTCCACAGATTATGTATTATTTATTTTGCTTTTTCATATATTTTTATTTTAATTAATAGAAGGGTTACATTATATTTGCCAGATAGAAGGTGCATTAATTCACATACATTGATACCCTTTCTCATGTCTTGGTCCCCATTTCCCTCCCCACCACGCCCACCCCTCATCTTGTTTTCCCCCTTCCCTATCCAATTTCAAATAACCAAATACATATATATCCAATATATCAGATAACAAAGTAACAATATAAGATATAATGTAACCCTGCAATAAATTACAATAAAAGTATATTTAAAAAAAAGAAAAAGAAAACAGGAATAGAGAACAACATTTAGTTGTAATACATCCAGCAATAAATATATAATAAATGATGCAAATACATCAGAACCATAGGAAAAATATATTCTATAAGTATAATGACCTCACAAATATGAAAAATAAAGTAATAAGAGATATGAATAATAAGCTACCAGGCTTGACATAAAATTTTTAAAAAATGTATACACTCTTTTAAAAGAAGCACATCAGCATGATATGCAACACAATACATAGGATAAAAATTTTAAAGAACTTCAAAGGACTTAACCCAGACATTCATAGCCCAAAAAGTTAAATGAAAAAAAAATGATATAATGTTAAGTAATATGAATTTTAAAAGGCAGGATAACTTTTTAAATTATTTCTTGTCCATTCTCTGACTTTCTCTTGCTTTATCTGCATTATCATATTCATCCTATTTCCTGAACATCAATAATTAAATTTAGGACAGCTTTACCTGTTTGTAAATTGTTCTTAAATTGAATAAAAGAAGCTGAATATTGCTGTGCAAAAGCAAAAAAAATAGTCAAATTTTGGTCAGTTTTCTAAAGACAAACATTTCTTTCAACCACTTCAAATTCATGTGTCTAGAAGATATTTTCAATATTAATCTATTGTATGTTTATAATTTTTGCCTACTCAGAGAAATGTCTCTTTATTTAAGGAAATGACAAAAGGAAATTTATTAGTTATTTTTCTAGATTAGCAAGTCATGGTGCTAATTTTTTGGATTAAAGTATGCATTTTATAACTTAGTTATGATAAATAATTATGAAAATGCCTCTTTTTTGTGAGTCATGGGGCTTGAGCTCAGCCTGAGCCCTGCTCCTGAGCTCTTCAGCTCCAGGCTATGTCCCTACCTTGGAGTTACAGCCCCACTTCCCATTTTCTAATGATTAATTGGCGATAACAGTCTCATGTCTTTTAGTGCCTGGCTTTGAACATGATCCTCAGATCTCATCCTCTTGAGTATCAAGGGTTACAAGCGAGAACCATTGCACCAAGCAGAAAATGCCTCATTTTAAAGGAATTATGGCTGTAATTAAAAAGAAAAGAAAATGAAACAACTCATGATTACTATTTGCTCAGAAGCAGTGAATGTGCATAAAGATTCTAAAATTTAAACTTAATGTGAGCATAAAAAAGTGTCATTATGGAGGACCAAAATATCTCATATGTGTGGGGGGACGTTATGACTCATGGAATTAATTATATGCTGCTAATCGTCCATAGTACAGCACTGATTTGCATTTTTAAATTTCCTGTACAGTCCTAGTTAAACACAGAGAACTTAATCAATGCATTTATTTTTAGCTTGCACCTATTTTCTGAGAACCACTGCTAGACACTGGTAGAGATAAAATGTGAAATGAATCTTGTGGCTTCTATCTGAGTTCCATTCACTCTCATTCAGGGTGACATTTTACAGCTCCTCTGTAAGCAGTTGTAACCACAGTCTGACAAATAATAAATGAGGAAGATAAATGAAATCATCTTGAGACAAAAAAATGAACAGTTCAGTTATAATTCACAATGGAAAAGAAATCCTCACAAAAAGGAAGGAGTGCTAGTGGGAGCTATGGAGTCAAATCAACAGCCAGAAGTAAAAATCAGAAAACTTCTAGACTTAAAGGAGCATGACAATCAAATTGAGATAGATGTTTGATTCTTGGTGAACTTCCAAATGTATCTGAGAAAATAAGGTTTTAATAACTAAGAAGCTAGGATAACATATAGCAAAAGGTTGCTTTTATAGAATAGTATTTTACTCAGAATTTAATTCTTTTCATTTTGTCTAGCCCTAACTTACATCATCCATATGCATATTCCATACATTAGAGCTGGATCTATTTAACACTCCATGTGTTACAGAGAGGTATCTAATGTTTCATAGACCACTTTGTTTCTCAATTAACTCCATGGTGATTAGTGCAGTAGTCTGTCATGAAAAATATTACATTTTAACTTGGAGCTACTGATGTGTTATTTGGTTATTTCCAATAGACTTAGTATGCCCTGTTTTCAGTTTTAACTGCATCCAGTAGTTCCCTTTATTTGCCGTTTGTCAAAAATCTATTCTCTTTCTGGTAATATTTTTCTAAGTGCACATAGCACATTTAATTCTAAATTTCCCCCTATTGTATGATATAGATACATTACAACATTTTACATTGTGTTTCATATCAATATCCTTGCTGTTCCAATGAATTCTGAGATGGTGTTCATTAGCATAATGAAAGCTCAGAGTTTCTTAAGATCATACATCACAGAGCTTCCATTGCCCAGTGACAGAATTATAAAGCTTCAGTATCACTCTTTGGAATCTTTCAAGGTAAAGGATTTCTCTGACTTAACAGATAATCAATCCTTCTTTTGACCGATTAATTAAAAAAATAAAGTATCTTAACACTACTTTTACATAAAAGGCAATGCAATCTAGAAGGACTTATTATTATTAAGTTAGCCAAGATTTATAGAGATAACACCATATGCACAATACCATTTATGACAGTAAGACATATATTTTTTTCTTGTAGAAAAAGCACAATGATGATCATAAATCACACTGTGTCAGATACTGTGGCAGACATTTTACATACAAAGTTCAATTAACTCCTGGAACAAATTTAAGGCTTAGAGTCATTATATATATATATATATAATATTTTACATATTATATATTACCAATAAGGAACCTGAGGAAAGAAAGTTATATTACAGAGCTGATAAATTGCCAAGTCTATTTATCTCTTATTTAAAGCAAAGAGTAGGGAAAGCTTCTCTGTCTGTCTGTCTGTCTCTCTCTCTCTCTCACACACACACATACACACAGATACACACACAAACGCACACTTCAGCAACTGAAGCGGCATCATATGAAGTTGAAATAAAAACTTGACAAAGCAGAAAACACATAAAATGTGGCATAATACAGGATGAGGCATACATATAAGGCACGCTTTTTGCTGTACATTATCCTAGTGATTCAATCCTCAAATGAATTGTGTAACCACACAGATGTCAGTGTGTACCTGACACATAGCTACAAATTTTTAATTGGATACATTTTGTTTTGAGTGTGTGTAGGTATGAGGATTTCAGTAGATGGCACCACCAAACATTTTCTAATAAGAGACCCTAGGTGCCACCGTTGAATTTGAGGGCCACTTCAATCGCATAGAAGGGCCAGGTTCTAATTAGCAGTACAGATTCCTGGTTCCTATTCCTGGAGCAGAAAGACCATGGTGAGTCCAACCTAGATGACAGTCTGATTTTTCATTTTTATGTCTCTTCTAACTCACACTAATCAGCTCATAAATAGCATTTACAACATAATACTGAACTTATTTACTTGTGCAACTGTTTATTCCCCACTAGAATGCAAACTTCTACACATGAGTGCTTCACAGTACCTACATAGATTCTGATACTAGTAGACACTGACAACATGATAGTTGACCAGTAAAGAAGTGATCCCACTGCTGATAGCAAAAATTATCCTGAAGTAAAATGATAGCCTATTAACCCATCTCAGAACATCAAATCACTCTCTCATTCTAGGGGACCTGATCATATTTCCATAGTGATTCAAACCAGAATGTGGAAATAGATGCCAGAAAAGCCAGTGTACCCACTTTCCTTAGGCTTTTTAGGCCATATGGCTCTCTCCAGTCCTATAACAAGAGTTTAAGTTTAAGATTCCTAGGTCCATCCTTTCCAGAATACATAGCCCAGACATGAAGCCCAGGCTAATTTTTCCTGGGCTGATTTGGCTCTGGATCATGGTGTGAAGAATTTATTATGTACAGCAGCAGGCATGGTGCCTTTTAAAAAGCATAATGGCAGAAACAGAAGCCCATTAATAAAAGTCTAAATTTTTCCAATTTTCTCCAAATACAATCAGAGTAAATTATCATCAAATAGAAGTCATTCTCCCTATAAATAACAGCATGAAGCATATCTACTGCATTTTCTACTCTTCAAAAATAAAAAAAAGAACCTGAGAGAACTGATCTAAGTATCTTGCCTACATATAACAACATATGAATGTTGGAGGATGGCATATTGAACAATTAAAGCTTCTGTGGAGTGAGTTAAAAACTGTGGCATTGGGACTGGGAGTTTGGCCTAGTAGTAGAGTGCTTGCCTAGCATGCACGAAGACCCGGGTTCGATTCCTCGGTATCCCACATACATAGCAAAAAGCCGGAAGTGGTGCTGAGGCTCAAGTGGTAGAGCAGCCTTGAGAAAGTCCAAGGACAGTGCTCAAGCCCTGAGCTCAAGCCCAGAACTGGCAAAAACAAAACAAAACAAAACAAAACAACTATGGCATGAAAAAAATCTGGTCTTCTTCTTGTATTTTGAAGCTCATATAGCATTGCAAAGGATAACTGCCACTGCTTTGTGAGGTTAAGACAAGTGTCTAGAATAAGGGAACTTCGCCCTCAAGATGGGGCCTGAATTCAGCTTGGGTGCTGTCCCTGAGCTCTTCAGCTCAAGGCTAATACCCTACCATTGAGCCAAACCCCACGTCCCATTTTTCTAGAGGTTAATTGGAGAAAAGAGTATCAGGTTCTTATGTGCCCAGGCTGGTTTTGATCCTTGATCCTCAGATCTCAGCCTCCTGAGTAGCTAGGATTCAGGAATGAGCTCCTGTATCTGAAAGCCCTCAAGATTTTGTCCCAGCCTGCGGGGATCAGTCAACTGAGACCCAAGAGGGAACCATACCTAAATGAGTGGGACAGACAAATGCAAAGAATGAGACCAAGACAGTGTTCTGATCAAGGTCTGTTTATTGTCTGTGGGAACAGGACATAGGCAATTTGGTCGCTAAAATAATGGATCTATGAGAAAGATAATGGGTCTGTGAGAAAGATAACAGGTCTGTGAGAACAGGACATGGGGCAATTTGGTGTTAAGATAAAGGTCCAGGTGTCTCTTAACACAGAGCAAAGTGACTTATAAGTTAAGATAGCAGTCTGGATGTCTCCTGGGACAGAGTAAAGCAGCTAAAAACTATTTACTAAACTCATCATATTAGAAGTCCTAAGCAACAAGTTAAGAGACCCTGAGGCAGTCTCCAACAAGATTTTGTTTTAAAAAATGCATTAAAGCGGCCAGGAGTTTGGCCTAATGGTAGAGTACTTGCACGAAGACCTGGGTTCGATTCCTCGGTACCACATACGTAACAAAAAGCCAGAAGTGGTGCTGTGGCTCAAGTGGTAGAGCCCTAGCCTTGAGAAAATCCAGGGACAGTGCTCAGGCCCTGAGCCCAAGCCCAGGACTGGCAAAAAATGCATTAAAAACACAAGAGACCTTAATTTCCAGTGAATTTGAACCTTTGATGCTGCAGAAATATCTCTACCTTTTATGACAACCATTAAGTTTAATTATACTAGCCTTTTGCAAGTTAGACATAAAACACTAATATTGAAAGTTCAAATTCAGTGACATTTCTTCAGTAAAAGGAGATATAGATAGTAAATGTGTACAATGCCATTAAACATGAAGTTTTGACATATAACACAAATGTAAAAAGCATTTTAACTAATTGTATATTTCATTTAAAAGATGCCATAAAATTTACACTATTGAAGCACTGACTCTGTGCTAATATTGACTAGGTTGGGACATTGAAAAATAAGTAATAGACCTTTAACATGAAAATCAAGGCATGTAATTTGATGTAATCAGTAATCAATGAAAACAAAACACAAAATCTTTATCCTTGAATTAAAATAAAACCTCTGAGAGTCAATGGATTCCTGTTGCTTAGTTTTTCCTCCCCTCAGTCATTTGCAGGAAATGGATAGAACTGGAAATTGTCATGTAAAATGAGTCCTGTCACATCAAATATTTGATTTTCCTCATATGTGGAATACAATGAGAAAGAGGACATAAACAAAAACAGGAGATGATTAGGGATATGGGAAAGGAAATAGAGAATAGAGAGGGGATAATGTAAGCAGCAAATAAGAAAACTACTCTTTCAAAGCTGAAAAAATATTTCACTGTATTCAGCCTGTATAAATTAGAGCCTCTTGCTCTAATTTTTTTAAAGAAATTTAATTTTAAATACTATTTTCTCATTTTTGAGAACATGGACAATCTTTAATCACTAAATTCAGAGAACCCAAGAATAGATTACATTTGCTCAAACATCCATCACTAAAGAAGGCTTATAAAATGCTAACTTATAACTTTAAAAAAAATCTCTGATTTGAATTGGCTGTAATTATTCAATGACTTTATATTGAGTCCTTGAACGTAGCAAGAGACAGTAGCAAGATTCAAAAAATTTAAAGATAATACTACTTCAAGGTGTCTCATAGAAAAACATCAAAGGAAAATATATCATAAGTTATCATGCAATACAAAAGTACCATAATGCCTTTATTAAGATAAAAAATGTATTGAAATCTCAAGTGAGAAAAATATATGAGTAAGCCAATCTAAAATGTCAATAGGTAGGATATGGAACTTCAATAATATTTTGGCAAGTAGTCTTGAAAAGGCAACTAATAATATGTAAGTAGCCTGATTGTGTACTATAATACATAATCATGAGTGTATATCATTATGAGTGATGACATAATAGATAAAGAAAGCAGTGTACCTGAGGGTCAAGTGTGCTGTGGGAAGAAATCTCAAAATTAGGTATTAAAAGTTGCTATTTATTTCTCTCAGCAAGGAAGTACTTCAAAAATCCCAAGATTCAAGTAGGCTAATTTGAGAAGAAACAAGTAGGGAAAGATCTCTCTAATTTTCCACTGAATTTAGGTCATAAAAGCTTCTTAAGCTTAAGAAGTGGAATATCTTTATCTCCAAAGACAGAGGGTAGCCAAGAAGAATCTGAACTAAATGGCTTATACATGGATTGTTATACTTAGCTTATTTTCTTTTCCTAATGTATTTTCTCACTACTTTCCATACTATATCATATAAAAATGTTCATACTTAATCATTTCTTGTGGACTTCATTTCCTTTTGAAGATTGCCATGTCATGTAATAATTATAACTGTCTTCCATTGTTCAAGTTACATGATTGCTGAAAACAAAGAAATGACTCAAATTAATACATATTATAATTAAATAATAAGAATATAAATGATTTTATTTGTGCTCTTTACACAAACAAATATGTATATATATACATTCTTATTCTTTAAAATACATTATATATATGTACACATACATACTTACTTTCCAGGTAATCGTAAAGCTGTTTTGTAATAATAAGCACATTATAAAAGTTTTATTATCCTTGTATGCCTGAAAATAAACACAGACAAGAGCTTTTTATGTACAAAATATTGCTCTGAAAATACGTTTATTTGGATATTTTCTTTTTTCTTTGTTTATTGTAATTAATAGAAGAGTTACGTTATATTCACCAGATAGAAGGTGCAGTACTTCACAGACATTGATACCCTTTCTCATAACATGGTCCCCATTTTCCTTCCCCCTCTTCCCACTCATCTTGATTTACCCCTTCCCTAATCCAATTTCAAATAACCAATTAAGCACATATAAATTATATCAGATAACGAGGTGAAATATTGTAACAATATAAGATAACCAAGGGATTGCAAAAGAGATGAGAGATAACATAGTACATTAAGGACAACAATCACTCATTATATGGCTTCTGTTTCCTTATCCTGGAGATCCTTACATTTAATGTCATATTATATGGCCTTATGTCTTTAGATTTTGTTCTATTGTAAATCTCTGCTTGAAGAGCCCAAGGTTTCTACTGATTATGACAAATGAGGGAGACTATTGGGTCTATGTTCCTTTGAGTCTGGATTACTTCACTTAATATGATTTTTTTCTGTCTTTCCATTTTATTTGGATATTTTCAAACCTTTCTGTATAATACAGATTAAAAGTTCCCTGTATTTCCCCACTATTTCAAAAACAACAAAAAAAGCAATTTGCCTTACCATTCCTCATGGGCAATGTGGACTTAAAGATGCAATACTGAGTTTTATTCATCAAAAGACATCACATCTGAGCTATAGAATACAGAGAAAAAATTGCCATATAATGAAAATTACTAATTTGTTATTAGGTAATAAAACTTGTGCCAAGTTGGATTAGTTAAAAGAGCCCATGGAAAGAACTTTGATTCACTTATACCCTTCAGTTCCAAAAGAATCAAGATACATCTAATAAGCTTCGATTACATGTCTGACATGGACACAGAAAAATATCACTTACTTGCCTAAAATTATTTTAAAAATAACCATGTTATAATTATAATTATGTAAATGCCACAGTGAGGGTTGAAGTCTGAGTGAACAATTGATGGAATTAAACATGAATAAGCAATATTTTGAATCCCTTTTACTCTGACAATGGAAAACTGTGGATTTCATCCTGCCTCTAGGGAAGTTTTCTGTCATACTTGAAAGGCCCAAAGCCTTATGCTTCTGCTGCATCTATCCAATCTTTTTTTTTTTTTTTAGAAAGGAGGTACAATTTTTTATTGTAATTAATAAGAGGGTTACATGATATTTGCCAGATAGAAGGTGCATTAATTCACATATATTGATACCCTTTCACATGTCTTGGTCCCCATTATCCTCCCCTCCACCCCCCATCTTAGTTTTCCCCCCTTCCCTATCCAATTTCAAATAACCGAAAACAAATAAATCCAATATATTAGATAACAAAATGAGATACTGTAACAATATGAGATAACCAAGAGACAGCAAAAGAGATGAGAGATAACATAGTATATTAAGGACAGCAATCATTCATTGTATGGCTTTTGTTTCAATATCCTGGAGGTCTTTTCAATTAGCTTCATACTATATGGCCTTATGTATGAAGGTTTTGCTCTATTGCAGATCTCTGCTAGTAGAGCCCAAGGTTTCTACTGATTATGACAAATGAGGGGAACCATTGAGCCTAAGTTCCTTTGAGTCTGGCTTACTTCACTTAATATGATTTTTTTTAAGACTTTCCATTTCCTATCAAATGGGGCGATGTCATTTTTTCTCACAGCAGCATAGAATTCCATTGTGTACAAATACCACAACTTGTTGATCCACTCATCAACTGAGGGACATCTAGGTTGGTTCCATATTTTTGCTATGGTAAATAATGCTGCAATGAACATTGTTGTGCTAGTGGATTTAGTTTCTGGATGGTTGGGTAAATGCCAACTAGTGGAACTGCTGGGTCATAGGGGAGTTCTATGGTTAGCCTTTTGAGGCACTGCCACACTGCTTTCCATAGTGGATGAACGAGTTTGCACTCCCACCAACAGTGTAGTAGGGATCCTTCCTGGCCACGTCCCCTCCAGCATCTGTTGTTATTTGTTTTCTTGATCCTGGCCATTCTAACTGGAGTGAGGTGGAATCTTAGAGTTGTTTTGATTTGCATTTCTTTTATGACCAGAGAAAAACTCAGCCTGGAGTCGTTACTAATCCAATTGTGTGTGTGACCTGGCTGGAAGGGACAGCATAATAGAGCTGTAGCTGTTTTGACCACTTCCTTTCTCTGGAAGATTCCAGTTCTGCAGGTCCAATGATGATTTAGATGCAGAATTCTCTATAATTTAGTAATCACTTGTTTGTTTTATGATGCCAGAGGATTAAAAGATTTCTTGTGATCCTTTTAAGCCTAGAGCTCAGCTTTGTATACCATTTATCACTCTCAGACACATAATGTTTCACTTTATCCAAGTCCTAACTAGGAATATTTTTTACAGAGAAATTTTAGTGTAAATAGACTCAGAGTGACCCTTAGCACAGAAAAAAATTTTTTAATTGTACTCTACTCAACCCTTGGAATAACTAAGGTACGAATCATTTTCTGTTCAATCAAATTCATGAGTCCAGCATAATGTGCTTTTGTTTTCTGACCCTTCTAATCAAATACCTTGTCATTGTTTACCTGCCATTTTATGCTCCAATAACATTCATCTTGAAAATTGTCACATTAACATTCTGACCTTCACATGGTTACCATCCTGTCTTCCTCTTGGTCTTTTGCTCCTTATGCCCTCCATACTGAATCCCAAGAATTTCTTGAATAAAAATCCTACTTAGCTACCCACACTGTTTGTGTTATAGAATAAATAGATGGCCTCATTCAAATGGAAAATTAGGGGAGATCTTGAGATTCCTAGTTGGTCAAATCTTGTATGCTAGCAACTAAATAATTAACATACTTGTCATCTAGGAATAACTCAAGATGTACCATATAATTACTGATAGACATTAAATTAATTTGTGTTAAAATTATAGAAGGCTTCACACACAAGTATTTCATTTTCAAGTTATGCTCTCACTCATTCCTGCCAGCCTCAGTCTTCCTATATGGCTTTAAATGACTTGAAAGCTACAATCCTTCTGCCTCAGTCCCTACTGTACTGGGATTATGATGTGAATCACTACCCTACTGGTAGAAAGAACTTTAGATCTTTTTATTTCTGGGTATAATTTTCCAGAGAAATCTAATATCATTGTCATTGGTCACTGCCCATAATGTTAATATGAAGTAGTCTATTAAAGACTCCTCAATTAAATATATATGATGGATGAAAAGTTGTGCATATTTAATATCTCAAGCAATTTTCTCAAGGACATATTGATAGGTGTTTAAGAAAATCTAAGAGCAGCAAAACACAATTGCACTTAACACATTACCTACTCAGTGTAAATAATAGATGCTCTTCTTCAGAATAATGCTCTTTCTCTAAGATCATAGTCTGAACAGGTCAACAATATTTTACCTACTAATAGCTTCAATACACAGAGAGAAGATTCCAGTAATGAACAACCAAGGGATTAAAGTTTTCTATTCTCCAGACAGTAATTGTCCATGGGAAGCAGCAAGGATATTGGAAACCTAATCACATGTACTCTACTTATTTCTAGATGGGCTAACAGAATTTCTTGATATTAAGTTTATGGCATGGTAATTGATCAATGATGATAATACATTATATTCTTGATACTAAGAGGTTAGTTCTTTACTACTATAAAAATATGTATGATGCCAAGTATTGTTGGCTCATGCCTGTAATCCTATCTACTTAGGAGCCTGAGCACTGAGGACTGCAGCTTGAAACCAGCCTGAGAAAGAAATTCTGTTCAACTTGTATCTCCAGTTAGCCACTAGAAAATCAGAAATGGCACTGTGGCCTGAAGTGAAAGAGTGCTAGCCTTGAGTGTGAGAAGGGGTATGATAATGCACCCACTACTTGACGAATGTAACTATAACCCCTCTATACATTACACCAACAATAAAAAACAATTTTTAAAAAATAGTTCAGAGACAGCTGCCTGAGTCTGTCCCGCAGTTGACCAAAAAAATTAATGTATAAGAAGTGAGAAATCAATTTATTTGTGCATGCTTTGGCAGCAAATATACTAGATACAGAGAAGATTAGCATGGCCTGCACAAAGGATGACAAGCAAATTCGTGAAGCATTCCATATTTTTACCGTGTTGTAACTATATCTGACTTTGTTACATGCTATATTATATAGATATATATTTATTTATTTATTTATTTGAAATAGGGAAGGAAAGGGGAGAAACAAGATGACTGGGAGTGGGTGGAGGAAAGGAAAGGGGGACAAAAACATGAGAAGTGTTATCAATGTGTGAGAAGTAATGCTACCTGACAAATGTAGCTGTAACCTCTTTATATATTATCCCTACAAAAAATAACCAAAAATCTATTAATTTATTTTTAATTCATTTGTTTAATAACAGATCAGTACATATGTATATACATAGCATGGTTTTATATAATTAATGTATAAATACATAAAATATTCAGTTGCCCATTATTCTTTAAGAAAGTTGGGGAATGTGGAAATAAACTAAATATGAACATAAACAATTATATCTGCTCAATGAAATACTACTCAGCAATAAAGAGAAGTGAGCTAGTGATGAAATCGAGCAATTTGGATGAGTCTTGAAAAATTATATTTAAGCTGAGAACTCACAGCAACTATATAGTGTGTGATTCTGTTTAATGAGGTAAAAAAATGATTGCAATTAATTTATATGACAAATTCAGAAATCTATTTTCCTCTAGTGGGGACAAAGAATTAAAATAGATGCTGGGCAATATTCATAGCAGATGGCAGCGCTCTGTATTTCAAATGATTTGTCTCTTGGATGAAATGAACCAAAATACAAAATTCTATACTTAATATTTGTGCACTTTATTACCTAATTATGTATTAATATTTAAATGAAAATTTAAACAAATCTATGACTGGAATGTAAAAAATGCAATAATATGAAATATTAATTGAAGTACTAATACAAGAAATACTAACACATACTGTATTAGTAGTGAAACCTGAAAGCATCATACTACATGAAACAAGCCAGTCACAAATGTGCACAGATTGCACAATTTAATTTACATGAAATGTAATAAGCAAATCTACCAAACACAAAGTTGTTTGTTTTATTTTGGCCATGGAGTTTGAACTCTGGGCCTGGGCCCCATCCCTGAGCTCATCAGCTCAAGGCTAGCACTCTACCACTGGAGCCACAGTACCACTTCTGGTTTTCTGATGTTTACATGGAGATATGAGTCTCACAGATTTCTATGCTCAGGCTAGCTTTGAACTGTGATCCTTAGATCTCAGCCTCCTGAGCAGCTAGGATTACCGGCATGAGCCAGTAGTGCCCAGCTTAAGTTGTTATGTATACGAGCTTGGTGTAACCTCTTTATATATTATCCCACACAAAGCAGGCCCCCGCTACACCCAAGTGGATATCCACTCGAAGCGTGGTGGTGGGGGGAGGTGAGTGGTTTCTGAAGCGTAGTGAATTTCTTTGTGTGGTATGGTAGTGTTTGGACAACAAGCATGCTGAACAGCCTAGATGTGAGAAGTGCTAAATGAGAATGAGGGCTATAGTCAGGTAAAGAAGAGAGAAAAAGTTTAGTAAATAAAACCTTTGGAAAGGAATTGAGAAAACAGAAGAATAGTTTATGGATAAGGGAGAGGATCTGGAAAGAACTGTCTTATGTTTGTTCTACAAAAAGGGAGAAAGACAAATCCTAGAGAATGTAGTAGATAGTGTGAGCATGTCTTGAGAATGGAGTTTACAAGTAAAATTGGCATGTAACTGAGCTAGCCATAATACAAACCAGGTTAGGATTCCTCTTTAAAACAATGCAGTAATCCTTTGAGACATTGGAAACATTCAAACCTAATACTTTTCTTGAAGTTTAAAATTAGGTTCACCCAATTGCCTTTGTGTTTCAAGTATAAATTAATCCATTGTTTTATACAGCATGCTCACAATTTAACCTTTTAAAGTGTGCAAAATTAATATTGGCCGTTCATTTTCTGGAAATTTTAGTATCATGAGGGTTTTTTGCCAATCTTATTCTTTGAGGTGACCACCAGGTTTTAAAACAAAGCTTTCTAACACGGCAATTTAGCTGAATTTTATTCTTCCAGAGCTTGTTTCTGATATCAGACATATTAATTTTTGCAGAGGAAAGTTGGGTGAGAGTCTTAAACCTAGGAGAACTAAGACTGAAGTCTGTGTCCTGCCACCAACTGTCTCCAGACTGTCACTTCAGCAGGTTGTTAGGAAAAAGGAAACTGGACTAAACCTGCAGCTGCTTTGTCATTGGGCCATACCAGGCCCTAGACCTACCCCCGGTGGGGCCAAAACTTTTACTTCCCACAAATATTCAAATAGGTAACAAAGTTGTGTGTGTGAGCACACACACACACAAAACCCACATATTTAGAACTGGTACCAATTTCAAGGACAAAACTGGACAAGGAAAAATACCCAAGGAAAAACAAGAACAAGACAGAGAAGCAGAGGCCTGTCCTTAAACTACCAGAGTGATGGAAAGACAGAAAGGCCCTGAACTCAGGTGATGCCTCCCCTATGGAGATTTCCATTCCCTGGTACCAGGCAGGCAGAGGCCATCCTAATCTACCTACAAAAGGCTCTTAAACAAAACCAGACATTGACTTATAACAAGAAAATTGGACTCAATCAGATACACTTAACACAAAAACAAGAACTCAGAAGAATGTTCTCATCAAACAGCTTATTTAGATTCAGACATGTCCTGCTGGTGGGACTCTCAGACAAGCCCTGTTAGCAACAAGAAACCCAGAAGGGGAGTCAAGGCATCCCTTGACCACCCAGGCCTTAGAGAGCTTGCTGTGTCCAGCTTTTTCCTCTCTGTTTTAGGCCCACAGTGCACTTTCTAAAAAGAAAAACATACAGACATACAGGTGGTTGGTCTATTTCTACTTACCTCCAGAGGCCTTTGCTTTTCACCTGGTCATCTTTGTCAAAAAAGTTTGTTAAGAGGAGGGGTGGTAAAGACAAACTACTGCTTATCCAGTGGGTGAAGAGGAATAGGAAAAAAGGAACAAAAAAAATTATCTCAATAACATACAAATTATCAGGAATTGATGAAAGACTTGGGAGCCCAGGTCGGGCTGCATAAACCTGTATTTTCCTGGCCCTTTTGGTAACAGAAATAGGGAATTTTGAAGCTGTGTCTGTACTAATTTTAATAGCTCCAATTGTTTTTCTGCCAAGAGGCCACTGCTCCATCCATACAGGGTCATATGATTTTCAACTGTGGCCCCTAGAATTGAAGGGCAGTTTCATGCCAATTTTTCTCTTGCAGGTGAGAACCCGGTTCAAAACAAAACTTTTTACAAGACAACTAAATTACATAAGTAATTTAACAAATGGAGGTTAGGGACAGAGGCAGAATCATAAAGGGCTTTGAGTTGGGCCCACAGACTCTTGTGTACGAGCTGTAGATAATCAAAAATTCAACATCATCCAGGTCAGTTTAGATGGGTCTGGTGACTGGGAACAATGGGTGTGGGGGGGGAGTGTCCATACATTATTTCAAAAGGAGTAAAGCCTAGCTGATAGAGAGAATTCCTTACTCTAAATAGAGCAAAAGGAAGAAGTGACACCCAGTCCGTGCCAGTCTCTAAGGCCAATTTGGTTAAAGTATTTTTCAGGGTCCGATTCATTCTTTCTACCTGTCCTGAACTCTGGGAGTCGGTAAGCACAATGCAATTTCCAATCTGTCCCCAGTGCATAGGCTATTCCCTGACTTATTTTGAGACAAAGGTTGTGAGTAGCGTAGAAAATGTTTGCACATGTATTTTTATAAATCTATGTTAACCATCATTTGTATTCTTGTATTATATTTTTTCCATATGAATTTTTTGTAATTGTATTTCTTTAACTTGCCTTTCTGCTTCTGTATATCTGCTTGCTAATACCTTGAGAAATGCAACTGCTGTCCTTGTGGCTAATCTACAACCATCCATTTGTCCTTGGTTCCCAGACTGAGCTACACTGTAGTAAGGAGTACACACATTCCAAGCCAGGAGCTAGAGATAGTAGCCATCTGGTACCAACAAGGTCGGACTTGCGAGGGCCAGCAAACTAGGGCAGATGTCAACCAATCACAAGCCCGTCACCATGGAGATCGCCCTAGACTCATATCTGGCCTAAAACCATGCTCCTAAAATGACAGCCAGCTAAACTGACCAATGATTAGCCACAACCCATTTCCTGCTTTGTGTTGCACCAATCATTTAGTGGAATTATAGTATAAAATCTCCCATGTGGTGTATTGATTTGTTGCTGGAACCTTCCCCCTACCAAAAAATGTATAAAAAGTGTTGTAATCTTGTGCTCGGGGCCTCTGGTCTGCACTCCACTATCAGTGCACAGAGACCCATGCTTGAGCTCGTCAATAAATGACTCATTGCAATCTGAATTGATCTTTGGTCTCTGGCTATCAGGGGGGGGCTTCAAGTTTCTGGGCATAATAGTTGAAAGTCCTTCCTTCTATTCTTGGGGCATTCTTTGGCCCAGTGCCCTTCTTTCTTGCCTGATTGCTACAATGGGATACATTGGTGGAAGAAAATCTCTTTCTCTTATTATATACTTTCTCTGCCACAGCTACTAGCTCTCTTAGTCATTTCTCACCTAGTCTTTCCAAGGACTGCAATTTCTTCCTGATGTCTGGTGCTGCCTGGTTGATGAAGGCTAAAATAACTGCTTGTCTGCTCTCTTCTAGCTCAGGATCATAAGGGGTGTACTGCTTGAAAACTACCCTGAGTCTCTCTAGATAAGCTGCTGGACTTTCAGTAGCACCCTGCTTAACATCATAAACTCTGGCTATATTAGTAGGCTTGCAAGTTGCTGCCTGGAGACCTGCCAATAGAGCCTGGCAATAGACCTGGAGCCGCTCCTTACCTCCTGCTTCATAATAGTCCCACTTGGGGCATTCAGAAGGGAAGGCCCTGGGTAGGGTCTGTGATGGAGTCTCCTGTGGGGCATGGGACTAGTTTAGGATCCTTTTCCGTTCCTCGGTAGTGAACAAAACTCCCAGGAGCTGCTGGCAGTCATCCCAGGTTGGCTAGTGGGCAAAGAAAACTATTTCAAGAAAGTGAATTAAATCCTGGGGTTTCTCAGAAAAGGGGTGTTCTGAGTATGCCAATTGTAAAGGCCACTAGTAGCAAATGGCCAGTAATGGAACTGTTGTCGACCATCTGCATCCTCTGGACCTAAAGGACAAAGGAACAGAATTACTAGGAGGTGTAACTCCTAGGTTCTGGAGAGTTGACTGGGGGGGGGGGCGGGAATCCCCTGGAGCGAGGGCACAGCTGGAGTCTTTTCATTTTCAAAGTTCTCCTTCATTGCATTAGGTGGAGTTAACTGGGGTGGGGAGTATGAAGGGGAAATGTCTCATCCTCCTTGCTCCCTCCGTGGAGGATGGGCAGGTATAACTTCTCTTTTTCCTTTCTTAATAGTTACATTTTGGTTTTGAGCTATTTCCTTAACTTCGTTCCAGTGAGCTAGAGTCAAGTCTAAGGGCTAGATGGAGTATTACCCATGGTTTTCAGTCTTGTCAGTCGTTTAGTACAGAAAATAACATTGGGCAAGACAAATATCAAGAACAGACAAAACACACAAGCCTGAGCTTTACAAGACTTACTAGATGGAGATCTCTCACGTTGGTCTGCTGACTCCTGTGGAGAAACAGAAGGAGCAGACCCAACATCAAGGTGGGCCAGTTGAGTCTCGGATAGGAGACTTTCCAGTCAGTGCCAGTCAAAAACCAGACTGACTTTCACCCTACGAGTATCAGTTTAGTAGGAAGGGGTTCCAGGGACCCCCTTCTATGAGTGGAGGGTCTGGGATGTATCCCAGTCCCTCCAGGGTTGCTGTTCAAGCACGTCTGCTTCTGCAATCCCTTTGAGAAATACAAACTAGAGCAGCTGTCCTCAAGCGAGAGTGAGACAGACAAATGACAAGACAAGACAAATCAACAGCGCTGTTTCCTTACCTTTGTGGTCTGGGGTCTCAAGGGTCTTTGGGGGTATCCCAGATGAGCCCCCAACTGTTATGCCCAAGTCTCAGAACAACCACCAAGAGACCACTGAGAGTCAGACATTCCAAAATGCAAAAGCAAGGCTTTATTCAGGCAAGCTAGCTCTGTGCTTTGTCCTACATTCCCATACAGAGGGAGCCTAGGAGAAGCCCTGAACAGCTTTTCTACAGGGCTTTTAAAGACAAAGACTACAGATTTACATCAACACAGCAATCAGCTATTGGAGTGAGGTAAGGTAGGGGTTAGGGACAGTTCAGGGCAATGGCAGCTAAAACAAATGCCATCCCTTGAATTTACGCTTCTGCCTCAGAAAACAAATGCCATTGCTTGAATTTACACCAGTTCTGGTTAATTTTAACACAGACAGGTCAGTTCCTGGGAATTAATGGCACCACAATTCTGTTTCTTTAATTTATATGCACTTTTGGGTCACTCACAGTTTACATAAACAACAAGACGGTTGCTGCTTCAGAATGGAGGTGCTTTTTTAGCTCTTCACAAGTTAGAGACTTAGAGACTGAGTTGACCACCTTGTTGCTTCTAATTGGAGTAAAGTGGCCTTTTGTAGGACTCATTGATCTGAAAATTGCAGTTCTGAGCCAGCCCAGGCAAAGCAGACACTGTGGTGTCTAATCTGACAGCAGAGTTACTTTGGAGCTCAAAGTGGCAGAGTACTAGCCTTGAGCTGGAGAGCTGAGGGACAGTACCTGGGCCCTGAGTTCAAGTCCAGAAACTAACAAAGTGAAATGCCAATGGGACATTTATCCCTCTGTGGAGAGACACTACTGGGACAAAAGCAATGAATCATCCAGATGCAGTAAGCCACTGCTTGGATGGCAGAGATGGTGTCAGATCCTAGAGTCACTTGTGCTTGGCCTTCAAAATTAATCAGAGCCAGGAAGTCATAGAATAGTTTGTAAGCATGCCTTATTACTGCCCATGTCTATTTACTCCCATAACTGGGCAGGAACTTGTCAGGTATCTGTAATAGTGGGTAGTTTACAATCCCAACCCCCTGCATTTGCTCAAAGCTCTAGCTGAGCGAGATTTGGGTTGAACACCAGCCACAAATTCAGGAAAGAAGTCTGTGGACCTAAGGTTGTGTCCCCATTGATCTGTATAGAGGCCTACATAGGTAACTGAGGCATTGTTGGGGTTGCAGGGATTAACTTCCCCAGACAATCAAGAAAATGCAAATGGGTGCTAAGTAAGCTACACTATTATAGCCAAAGAAGGGTTGTGCAGTTGTTAAATGTTTTATTTGATCTCCAGTTAGGAGTAAAACATTGTTCCTGAAATGTAATCCTGGTGACCCCTTGATAAAATAGTCTAAGCTTTTTAGGGTCCCTAGCTAAGGATAGAGACAGTGCCCCTGAGTCAGCTTGAAGTTACAGAAGCTGAATCTCCACCCATCAACCCCCTTTAGATGAAGGGACCAGAGTCATTGTTGGAAAGTGAGACAGGATAAAATTAAAGACATGGAAAAGATTAGTAACAGATGTGCAAGAGTGAAGACTGCACCTGTGGGGAATGGCTACAGGTTCAAGTCTTCAATACCTGCCTAGAGAATCCTAGCCTCATTAAATCTGGTTACTAAAAGTTGTCACCCTGGTATTACTTTGAATCTCAACCCTATACTGTCCTATAAACCAATGAGGTGCCAGCCTGCAAAAATAAGTGTGCTCAGGAAAAGCAACCAGGAAATCATTGGGAGAATTCCCCAAGTCAGGCCTTAGGGTAAGCTTCTCTAATCAGTCTGTGCAGAAATTTGTAGGCGACCCAGCAGGAGATATGACATTCCATTGGAGCTGCTGAGAGATGAGGCTGCTGCCACACATTCTGTCCTGCCTGATTTCACCACCACTCTACAGCTGTTTCCTGAGAGGACTGGAACTAAACCCTTGGTGATAGGACATTCTATCTGTGCTAAGTTCAAAGTCCCCTAAGTTTTTGCAGCCATTATGGTGACTCTGAATGGTGAAGGGAATTTTTCCATCCAGTGCTAAACAGCCTAGAGGTGAGAGGTGCAAATGTAAATGAGGGCTATAGTCAAATGGAAAAATAGAGAAAGGTTTTGGGAGAGGAGTTGAGAAAGAAAAATGGTTTCTTATGTATAAGAAAGGATCTGAAAAGAATTGTCTTAAATGATTGTTCTAAAAAATGGGAGAAAGACAAATCCTAGAGTTCCAGTATATAGTAGATGTTATGAGCACATCATAAGGATGGAGATTACAAGTAGAACTGGTATGTAATTGAGTTAGCTGGGTCAGGATTGGTACATTGATGTGGAACTATTCTTTGTGCCCACCTGAGGGATTGTTAAGCATACTTCCTAGTTGTGAGAGTCTTTTCTTGGGTGCAGAACTGGGAGGGCACGCTATATGCCCCTCCAAACCAGAGAATGCTGTCTGCCCGAGTCTGGTAACAATTGTTGCCCCCCCAAGCCATGTGTTATCTCAGCTGGCACTGTTAACCTTGATTCAATCCAGTCTTTACAGGCCTTACAAGTTGTTCTGGGGACATGTTCATCGTCTGGTCTCCAGTACTTTGGCACTCAAGTGAACCTACACTGTGATTCCCATCACTGCAACCACTGTGAAGCAGCAGGAACCAGCTACTGGGTTCATCACTCGTAAGTAAAGACAGCTTGTGAGGATCCTGGACTTTCAGACTCCCAGAGAACTCACCGAGGTCCCTCACTGAAATTGTCCTCCAGAAAAGAAGAGGACTAGCACATTGTTCCTAGAGGTTTGAGTGTCACCCTGGGTGCTTTTGGGTGAACCACACTGGAATAATAAGAGATAGCCTGGCAGCTGTAAAGAGGCGACTAGATGAGAGAGAAAGGGAGAGACAGGGGTCCCAAGGATGGTATGAGAGATTGTACAACTGGTCTCCTGGGCAACTTCTCTAATCTCAGCCATTATTGGCCCAGTGGTGGTTATTTTAATGTTACTGTTGATTGGCACATGTGTAGTTAATGAAATGATGTCTTTAGTAAAAAAAGGATCAGAGTTATAAAACTTATGATCCCACGCAACCATTATAACCCCATTTGTACTAAGGTAAAGTAGTCAAGGATTTGACTAGGCTAAAAGAAAAGCGGGGAGTGTTAAGGGGAGCAGGAAGTATTAAGGGGAGCAGGGACTGGCGCCATCCGGAATGCCTAAGAGTTCCCCACCCCATTGTGGAAGGTCGACAATGGTACAGCCCAGCCACCTTTGCCCTTCCAGGGAGGGGCAACCTTGACCTTCTCCCCACCCCCCATGAGGAGGGATATCCGCTTGGGTGGAGGGGAGCCCTGCATTGTGTGGAGACCTGCCCAATTTGTGCACCAACTCCAACTAAGGGATAGGTAAATTCAAACACTGGGCTATAACCGTACTGGCTACTTGCATGTGGCCAAAGCTGGCTATGGTCCATCTGTGTATGTAACTATCCCATTTGCCACCTGTGTGTGGCCAGGTTTGACCACATGGATTTTGCCCTTAAAAATCCAGCACAAGTGCAGCTCGGGGTCACAGTATCAGCTCATGAGTCTGCACTGTGTCCCTGGCCAGTCAGTTCACCATCTATTTCCCCTGGCTGGTAGTTCACCATCTACTTCCCCAATAAATCCACCTTTCTATAGGAGACTGTCTCCGTGTGGTGGACTCCGGTGGAATGTGGAATCCCCACCTGGAGGGATGTGGAATCCTCTCCTCCTGACCTCATAACAGTAGGAACTTGTGGATTGCTTATTCCTGAAACTTGAGAGTTAATAGTTATGCAAAGAAGGTGGATCATGTGCTGTCTGAGAGGGCAGAAAGGTTAGGGGCGTATCCCAGAGGTGGCCTTATTTTACATCACAAACCATAGCCATGCCCTCCAATCAGGAGGCAGGCACCATCAAGGCCAGGTGTGGTTCCAAGACCAGGAGGTGCATGGATTTCCATTTGTGATGTGCTCCTTATTTCATTAGTAGGTGCTTGCCTTACTTGAGGGTGTGCCTGTCTTAGGTTGCTCCCCTCTTGGGGTCTTTCCCATTACTGACTACCACTTTAGCTCTTCAGGCAATTCACCTGTAGGGTTGCCAGACCCAAATGGAAAAGTAGGGGAGATGACCAACGTCCATAGAGGAAACATTTCTATTCTCTGGTCTGTACCTATACTTCCTGGCAAGGCCCTGAGACAACCTCAAAGGGTTCCCAGTCCTTGTCTCATTACAATGGCATGCATGAGTCAAACCCTAGCCCCATTGTTTGGACAAGGGGCAGAATGGTTGGGTGAGGTAGCATGGTTCCCCAATGCTTATAAGTAGGGGAAAATCCTTTAGATTTGAAATTTAAAAGTTTAATGTAAATAAAATTTAATGTAAATAATGTTTCAACAAGTTTATCTTGAAGCCTAATACCTTAGGTACCAGTATCCCCCGATTTTTGTTTTTAAGGGGGCCAATGGCCAAGAGTAGGCTAGCTAAAGTCCCAGGAGTGGAATCTGGGTGAAGATTTGTCTTCTATAACTTCTTTGAGCTGACTCAGGGGCATCATCTCTATGCTTGACCAGGACCCTAGAAGCTTAGCCTACTTTACAGATTGATAACCTCAGATTCACAATATTCTTTCCTGAATTTGTGGCTAGTGTCAACCCACAATCTGTTCAGTTAGGGATTAGAGCAAAATTAGGATTGTCAACTACCCACTATTGCAGATGACTAACAAGCTCATGCTCAGTTATGGAGTAAATAGACATTTACATTAGTGAGGCATGCTTACAAACTATTCTATGACCTCCTGACTCTGATTAATTTTGAATGGCCAAGCCCAAGAGACTCTAGAATCTGACACCAAAAGCAGTAGCTTATTGCATCTGGATATTTTATTGCTTTTGTCCCAGTAGTGTCTCTCCACACAGGGAGAAATATCCCATTGCCATTTCACTTTGTTCGTTGCTAGACTTGAACTCAGGGCCTGGGCACTGGCCCTCAGCTCTCCAGCTCAAGGCTAGCACTTTGCCACTTTGAGCTCCAAAGCAACTCTGCCTACTAGCACTCTGCTTCCAGACACTACAGTCTCATAGGGACTTTGCTTTGCCTGGGCTGGCTCAGAACTGCAGTTTTGAGATCAATGAGTTCTACAAAAGGCCACTTACTCCATTTAGAAGCAACAAGACTCAGAAATAGTCTTTGAGCATGATTTTACCTGGAAGGGCCAAATTTATATCTGAATAAGGACCAGCTGTTCTTTTCTGTGGGTCTACTAGAAACTGTAACAAACTTAATAGCAATTAATTTGTTAGCCCTAATTTTCCTTTTTACTCTTATTAAAACATTTTTTCCCAATTTAATACATTTTAAGAAATACTAATCACATCACCCATTTTACCATCAGGTTTCCAGTGTCAATCTGCAAGGGAGATGTAGGATTAAGCCTGTCCTTTCTAAAGAACAGATAGGTAAGGTTTTTGAAACTTATAAACTCAATGAAATAAATTCCAAGTTCCCTGATGCCTTTTTGCTAAACAGAATACAATGTTTACAATATAAATAACTCTATGCATTACAATAGTAGACTTAAAGTAGCTCCTCTTTCAAACAATACAAATTCCTTGAGGCGTTTGGCTTTGTTTGGAGTTTAAACCTAGATTTAACTAACTACCCATTTTTTGTATGTTAGTTTCAAGTATAAACTTGTATACTTGTACACAAGTATAATCTTGAATATGTTTGCTCACACACATTCACACATTCACACTCAAACATCTAAATGTGCAAAATTAATATCAGCTGTACATTTTCCAAAGTTCTCAAAAGATTAAAATACATGGATCCATATTTAGGACTGGTACCAATTTCAAGGACAAAACTGGACAAAGAAAAACATATAACATGGACAAGACAGCAAAGCAGACTTTTAAGTAACCCCCAAACTTGATGGCATGCCTGGCCTTAAACTACTCCCTGGTAGCTGGCCAGCGGAGGCCATCCTCAAGCAAAAGGGAAAACAAAACAACAAGAAAATTGGGCTGGGTATATACCCTGAGACATATCTTGCTGGTGGGACTTGAACCCACACATCTACTCAGACATATTCTGTATCAAGAACCCTAACAAGGAAATTGGGCTGGGTAAAATCTCCTTAGACATTCTTGTTGGTGGGACTGCTCAGACATATCCCGTTATTGACAAGAACCCTAAAAGTGGTCAAGGCATCCCTTGACCACACTGTTTTAGGCCACAGTGAACTCTCAAGAAACGGGGCGGGGGAGAGGTCGACCAACTTCTATTTAACTCTGGAGGCCTTTGCTTTTAACCTGAGCATCTTTTCAAAAAGGGTTGTGATGGGAGGAGAGGTAAAAGAAGACCACTGTTTAGGAAAAAGGCAATCCTTTATCTCAATAACAAGAAAATTGTTAGGAATTGATGAAAGACTTGGGAACAGTGCTTGGGTGGCCCCCATGGGCATATTTACTGTGGGGAGGAGCTTCTAGGTGGCCCAGGCCCTGGAGGTGGGCCTGGGAGCTGGCTGGGAGCCGGCTGGGAGCCACCCACAGCAAAGTCTAGATCTGCCATGGGTGGTGGATTGCTATCCTAGGCCTCCTAGGCTGCCTGGGCACTGGAGCAAGGCCTGGAAGCTGGAGCTGGCCTGGGGCGGGGTCTCCAGGAGGAACCATGGGAGAGGATTCCAAGGGGGCCTCACTCCCACCAACCAGCACCAGAGCCGAGGTGGCCGATCCCCAAAGACAACTCAGGATGGCGGCCATGATGGGGAGATAAAGTTGTTTACTCTCCAATTTCCCTATATGAACATGAACCTCCTCTCGCTGAGAGTTTGTGTTCCCCATAGTTGCTTGAAGAGGTCCACTTATCTGCTTAGTCTTGCCCCACATTTGAGCGCCATATGTGGGCGTCCCTCTCAGATGTCTATGTGGTAGGGTAAGACAGCGGTGAAGCCCATAAGTAATAACACAGACCCGGAGATCATGACTCTTGGTGCAGGTCTGTTCTTTATTTCACAAACGTGCCCGAGTGGGAGTGTGCGTCATCAAATAGGGACAACCATCAGCCAATGGTGTCCTGAGACACACCTCACTTGCTCCAGATGGGTAGGGCCAGGTGCCCTCTGGCTCCTGTTTGCAGTCACATACACCCATGGATTGACTCAAGGGATTTTTGGGATCCAGATAGCTGGGCCCATGTCCTCCAGGCAGCTCACAACAGTGATGGTACTGAGCTGCCCTTAACTTTCTACTTTATTGTAGTGGCCTCCAAGCCTACCTGTTGGAGAGAGATGAGGGGGACACTCTGCAGGCATTTAATGCCTCACTATGGGAGGAGTCAGAGAATGCAGAAAATGGCGGAGCTTCTGAAGCACTTCTGCCTTCTTTTGGTGCAGCAAACAATTCCACCAAGATAGTGGAGGATCAACAACTTCCGCTGTCATATGACTTAGAGTGCCAACAGGCTTTGCACCTACCCACCCTCCTGGGCTACCCCCTCCATGCGATCCACCTGCCCAGTCTGCTCCTCCATACCCCCACAGACGCAGTACCCACATGCCATCGCCCACGCGCCATCGCCCATGTGCACGGCTCCTAGGTCACCACAGGCGGCATGCTCATGCACTTGCAGTGGGTGAGGGGGGCAGGTGGTCCCCCATGGGGAACCCACAGGCCCCGGCAGGGTCCGGACGCCCTGGGAGAGTTGCTGGTGACAGCAACTCTAGCCATGGCACGTGCCCAGCCCTGCTTCATGCCACAGCCTGACCGATTCCCTGACCATCTTATCTGGCCCATTGGAAAGACAATTTTTGATTTCCTAACATCGAAGAAGAATTAGCTTTAAAAGTCATCCACTACTATTTTAATATTGATAATCATATGCCCCCAAACCCCATTTTAAAAGTTACTCAAGAATTCCCACTTTCATGGGAGTGCTCTGCCCATCCCAGAGGGAAACCCACTCCTTGAGCCATTGTGCTTTTTACAGATGCTAGAAAAACTGTTTATGGATTTTATAATGCTAATACTAAAAAATATATACTTCAACAACACTCTTTGTCTGTCCAGACTGCTGACTTGTTAGCCATATTATTTGCCCTTACATCCTTTCCCACTGAACCTCTTAATATGCCATGCAAACTGTCACTGTTTTGTCGGGGGCATTGTTGAGGGATGATGGTGAGGATGTAACACAGATAATGTGTAAGATTCAGGCTGTATTAGACAATTGTGCCTGGCCCTGGTACATTCAACACATTAGGCCTCATACTAACCTCCCTGGACCACTAGCTGCTAGTAAAAAAATTATCAACCGGGCTATTACTCCAGTAATTTTACTTACCAATACATCCATAGACCAAGCTCGCATATTGCATGGTCGCTTCCATTTACCAGCAACCACTATCCAACAGCTATTTCCTGATTTAACATATCAACAATGCAAACACATGGTTTGCTCTTGCTCCTCCTGTGCACCTCTTTTACCTTTGGGGCCATTACAATCTATGGGAATAAATCCACGAGGACTTAGACCCAATGGCACATGGCAAATAGACATAGCCCATGTTCCCCAATTTGGCAGACAAAAATATGTCCACGTATGCATGGTTACATTTTCAGGTTTCACAATGGCCTTGGCCCTAACTGGTGAAATGACTAGAAATCATTGTTACATGCCATTGCAACTATGGGAGCTCCTTAGACCCTTAAGACAGACAATGGTCCTGCTTACACATCCAAATCATTTCATGAATTTTCACCTTTTGGAACATTACACACCACACAGATATCCCATATAACCCACAGGCCAAGCCATTGTCAAATGCAATCATAAAGAAATCAAAACCCTTCTTTTAAAAGAAAAGGGGGAAATGGAGGGTCTAGGCCACAAACAAAACTAAATTACTGCCTTACAGTAAAAAATTTCCTGCCATTTGCACCTGCCACGTGCGGGTCCCATCAGCCCTCCGCTGGGGCCTCATGAAAACACACACTCCAGTCCCCTTGGTTAGATGGAGGGACCCCATCACAAGAAGGTGGGAGGATCCTGCTCTCCTAATGCCACAAGGGAGAGGATTTGCTTGTATCTTTCCAGATGTGAGTGACAAACCTATTTGGATTCCAGTTTGAGATGTCCGACCAGCCATCACTGCCCATGAGAGAGAGGCATCAACTATGTCAGACAGTCCCCGGAGGAGAAGATGTAGACCCCAAGCTAGAGTACAGGCCATCACATGGGAAGATCTGAAGGGATTGGTAGAATAGGCTCATGCCATGGCCCTGGGCCCAGATCCAGGGCATGGTACTCTATTCCTCCTGATGTGTGCCATTATTACAGCCAATTCCCAATCTGCTGCAGGGCAGGGTAAGATAACACTACTAGATATTGATTATGGTGGGGGGAAATACCATCATTTTCCCCCAAATGCTCTCTTCCAAGAGAAGGGTTGGCCTCCCTTTTTTGGCAGATGCTTTATGGCACCAAAAAACAAACCTCACCTTTGAATGGGAGAAGGCCATTTCCTTTTGCTTTTCAAATGAGTCAGTTAGACAATTTGATGCTGTACTGTCTCCCATTGCCATGGTGACTCATGGGACAGGGTGGTGGAGCTACACAGGACTCTACCCTGTTTGTTCCACTGGGAAAAACTGGGAAAAATTCCCCCTATAGGGAATTTGATAGCTTTGGCAATGTTTCAGTTCCTCTCAAGGAATTGGTGATTAGTTTTTGTGCCAACTCCTGGCAAGATAAAAAAATTGGAAGCCTTGCCTTGTCCCTATGCCCAGCCACATACAACAGATCTAAAGAGAACCCCAAACCTCAAAATCTAAAAGATTTTTATAACTCCTTAGGGGCATGATTGGGAGACCTAGGACCTCCATGCCTGTTCATCACATTCCTGTCTTGATTTATCTCCCCTCATATTGACCAACACACATCGCTGCAACAACACATATGACCACATGTCTGGGATGGTAATGGTCAGAGCCCCATTCTTTTTCTGCCTAGGAGACAACTCCACTGATGCCTGCACACACAGTAATCATTGGCAACCAAATGATACTTATTCCTTTGCAGGTTAGGTATGTGTTCCTCCATCTATTTTTTTGGCTACTAATGACTCTGTTTTCTCAGGTTCAACTAATTTGTCCACACTGTAAGAGAGCAATAGGATTGATCATTTCGATTGTGTCAGCAATCATTGTCTCAGTAGTTTCTGCTACCATCACTGCTGTGTCATTGTCTCAGAGCATGTCCACAGTTCAACAGATAAATCAGCTCATGCCTCAGATATCATCCATAGAGCTACAGCACCTGCAGGTCACCAATCATCTTAAAGGAGGCCTCCTTATGCTCCAACAACAGGTAGATTTGCTCCAAGAACAGATTACATTTCTTCGGCTACAATAAGGAGGACAATGCATGCTATGAGTACTTCTGTCTGTCAGCTTTCCACTTTAGTGCTCAATATCTCTGAATTTAGTGACTACACAAAAGGCCCTCTGTCCCTTAATTGCTTAAATTTACTCAGCACTTACTCCATGATATTTCCCACCTAAATCAGACTACCATGCAAGTTGATCCCGCTGCCTCCTTTTTAGATGTACTTTAAAAACTGCAACAATTTTTTTCATCATCTTTTATAGTTATCTGGGGAAACATTGTGCTACTAGGGCTTGTTTTTGGGGAATTATTAAGTGCCTGCACTTCCAGCAATGATGCCTCCAGCAACAGGTCACCATAATGATGGTCCTTTTAAAAGAAAACTGTGAATTTGTGGGTAGAGCTGGTCAAATCTGGCTGAGTCAGCTAGAGAAGCAGTAGAAACACACTTCCTGCTCATAGAGATGTGACCCATAGGCACATCTGCCTAGCTTGCCGGCTATGAGCTGTCCAAGTTCCCTGCACTCCCCTGAAGGACCAATCAACCTGCCTCAAATGCCTTACATCCACTCCCTGCTAGGTAACTGGCCAGGGGAGACTCAGGAGGTTGGAATGCTGGAACGATATAATTCCTGATCTGAGCAATAATAAATGAGACCTGCTTATGCTTGTCCTCCGGCATGTGTGCATGTCATTCACGCTTATCTTCTGCCAGCGATCTAGCCCCACACTAGACTAATTTGTGAGGGAGTGCTTTTTAAATTATGATTACTTCATTACTAGTAATTAGAGGTCTGGACCATTACCTCCAAGAGCTTCCACAGATGTCCTTGCAATAAGAAATGCTTTGTGTTTGCTAATTACTTTTTGTGTTACACACTAACTCTCTGAGCTAATTTTCACTTATAATATTAATTAAAAAGTGCTGCAAAAGAGAAAGAGATGTGTAAGTTTTGAGGAACAGTACATCCCTCAACAGTATTCATAAGCTATTCAAAACCATCTACTCAGAAGGATAGTTTCTGAATGCAAAATCAATTTAATGATTACAAAGAGGATTTTTGTGAAAATGAGATAATACTTAGAAATTAATAGTTATCCACATGAAATTTGACTTATATTTAAATTTTATTTTGCTTCTCTTGAAATTTATTTTCATTGATTCCAGGACAGCTTTGAGCATAATAATCACTTGTCAGTTGCTTGTTTTCAGGCCTTGAAACAAATTATTCTATGCTTACCTTGCTAGTGTGTGAGGATTGGGTGGGAAATAGGTCAGGTGAGAATCTGTTTAGTATAATGAGATGATCAACCATTACTTTGGTGGGGGTTTCTGTGTATTTTAATTTCTTTCTTTGTCTTGTAGCTTCAAAAGTTTGACTATTATATATTGTATTTGGAGTCTTTTATGTTCACCCTTTCCAGAATGGTCCATTTTTTCAACATTATGGAAGTTTTCTTTCATAATTTTATTTATGTTTGTGTCCTTTATGTCCCATCTTTGGTATGATAATGATACAGAAGGACATTTTATCTTTTAATTAAATCCAAAGATCTTGTTTTCTCTCTAAACTTTTTATTTTTAATTGGGCTGGAATAGATTTTCAAAGTACTATCTACCAGCTCTGAAATCCCTTTGTCTACTTCCTTGCATTTTCTTAAACTAATGGAATCTTTTTTATTTAAAAATTTCTGATGAATTATTTGTCAAAATCTCTTTTTGATGAATTTTTCAGTTATGTGCTATTGTCTTCCTAATTTATTTTTTCTTTGTATTCTCTGTTGCTGCCTGCCACAACAACACATCACTTCAGAGGCAGACTAGGAATGATCACAGACTCAAATTGCTGTAAGCAGAGGTTTTTTTTATTTCTCTCTCCTTTCTTCTCTCTCTCTGCCTTCCTCCCTCCTCCTCCCTGCCCGGGAAATCCTCCACCATTTATATCATACAGCAGCCAATCACAATAAAGGTCATCTGCGCACGCAGTAAGCATTCATGGAAAAAAATCTAGCAATCATGCTCTATCCATGAGCACGGAAGAAACAAATCAACCAATGCAAAGAAACTTCCTACTCAGGAAGTATTGACTCATACTCTTTGGTGAGCTGCCAGGTGCCATCTTATAATCTTACTTCCTCAGGAGGTTGAAAGCAATGTCTCCAACATTCTCTTATATTTCACTAAAATATTTTGTCATCTTTTTTGCATTTAATTTTTACTTACATGTATTAATAACATATTCTTAGGGCACTGATGTTTTGAGGTAATAAAGTAATATATATTATACATAAATATTATATATATTTATGTATATATTCTCTTTGTAACCCTATGTTGAAATTTACCTATTTGGTAAAATGTCTTTTTAATTCAGGTTTACCAGAAGATTTTCTTAAGCAAATGGTTTTTCTTAGAATATAAGGTTACTCTATGCATTTTTTCAGTCTTTTTCCAGCTGGGTTCCATTGTGGATCTGTCTGATAGTTCCTTTATCTATAATTAGTGCTTTTGGGCATGGTGTATATTGTTTCAGTCAAACAAACTCACTGTCTCTTCAGCTTATACAAGAGATTTTCTAGCCACATAGGTAGATGTAGTTTGGGCACTTGTGTGGGGTCCTCTTTCTGATTACTCCTACAATGAATGAGGTGGTCCCAAATAGATGGTAGGGTTTCCTCAAGTCTTGTTAATGTTGGCTTATTTGAATGAGACTCTAGCACTAGTGGATCCAGTAGTGGTAAATGACCTGTAGCACATGTCCTCTGATTAGACACTGTTGTTGATACAGATGATTGATGGGAGAAGTAGGGGCAAGAGTTTTGATATCCAGTCTGTGGTGATCCCTGTCTTTTCAGCCATGTATACTACTTAAAGTTCAAGAATAGCCTAAATGAGGGGACTTATTCAATTCAGCAAGCTATGCCAAATATTATCTCTAATCCCTATACAAACTTTACCACTTACTTTAACTGTGCAGTCGGGGTTGAAAGTATTTTTCTAGGAAACAAGGTTCAAGGAATGAAAATCTAAGAGAAATACAAATGCATAACAATATTTTTTTGCCATCCTAGGGCTTGAACTCAAGGTCTGAGTACCATCCTTGGACTTTCTCAATACTAGAGCTCTACCATGTGAGCCACATCACCACTTCTGACTTCTTTTTAGTGTATATGTACCAAAGAATAGAACCTGGGTCTGTGTGCATGCTAGGTAAGCACTGTATCACTAGGCCAACCTCCCAGGCCAATAATCATTTTTAACTGTGTTTGTTTTTGGCATTTGTGTTTTTGTACTGGAGACACTGCTCTTGTAAGGTAAGTACATTGCCACTGAGCTATATCATCCAACACTACAGCAATCAGCACAGCCATGTTCATTGCAGTATTGTTTATCTAGCCAAGAAATGGAATCAACCCAGTTACCTCTCAGTGGATGAATGGATCAAGAAAATGTGGTACATATATGCGATGGAGTTCTACTCATCCACCAGAAACAATGATACTTTACCATTTCATAGGAAATGAAAACCGTGGGGAAAAGTTGTATTAAGTAATGTAATCCAAACCCAAAGAAGCATAGTTTGCATGGTGTCTCTCACTTTTGGTAACTACAATGTGCATATAAATCTATAAGTAAACACATTGAATGATTTATATACATACATATGTAAATATATACACAGAGGGGCATGATAAATTATATATGTCTATAAACATTCATACTTTCAGGCCAAAGGACGATACACATTGAAATGGGTCACAAAACTCAATAGCTATTTGCATATAATTAGATAAAATATTGTATGAAATAAATTCCAAGGAATGGAAACAGACATTTTTTAGTTGTTATTGCGGTTGTTGCTGTTTTTGTTTTCTTTTCCTTTTGTCTTGTTTGTTACTTTGTCTTCAGGTTGTATAAAGTATGTTGAAGAAAGGGTGAACCAGTATAACAATGGTACTCACTAGATACCATATGGAAAATGAACTATATATCTTGTGGTTGGAGACAGGAAGGAAAAACTGAGACAAAGCAAGGGAAGGGGAATATGGTTCAAAAAGAATTATAATCATATTCTGACTCATGTAACTCGAACCCCTCTGAATAGCACCATTACAATAACAAAGTACAAAAAATTAATGATATTCTAAAACCATGCATACCTTTCCTGATAAGTCATCCTTCTTTTTTTTTCTTTTTTAGTGCCAGTACTGGGGTTTAATTTCAGGGCTTGGGCACTGTCTGTTAGCTTTTTGCTCACGGCTAGCATTCTTCCACTTGAGTCGCAGTTTCCCTTCTGGCTTTTTGGTGGTTAATTGGAACTTTCAGTTGCACAGACTTTCCTACCAGAGCTGACTTCAAACTCTGAATCTCAGATTTCAGCATCCTAAATAGCTAGGGATGCAGGTATGAGCCACTGCTACCCAGCCTAAATCTACTTTCCAAAGTGTCACACTGCTTTCAAAAGTAAAACAAATGATTGAAGAGAACATAATTTGGAATATATATATATATACATATATATATATATATGTTATCTTTCTTGCTTCCATAACATTTCTAAGCTGGAAGTTAATGATAGCATTGAGATTCATTCTTTGTGAGAGAGTGCTGTCTCTCTCAAAATGCTGCAGCTGATCACTTATGCAAGAGAAAAATCAAGGTGATTTATCTTTCTCTCATTCAAAGACACTATTAATCAGGATCAGAAATATCATTCTGTTATCTCTGTAAATCTTCTTTCCTCCCATAGAGTAAAAGCCACTTAGTACATTTGAAAATATGAGTGCTATCTCCACTACCAAGGCTTATCTCCAAACTCTTGAGAATCACATAAGTAAAAAGATTGAAAGTATCATTTAGAAAAAAGTTGCAAAAACCTGGATAAAATGTCTCTATCATCTCATTGCTAGAACTTCTCACCCAGGTTAGTTTTCATCTTAAATAACATATCTATTATTCCCTTGAGTTTATTTTATATATTTTCATTGTATACCTAACAAATAATAGAACACTTGTTCTCTTTGATTTTTCTGTTTTATCATTTAGCATTAAATCTTTTAAAATATTTAAATATCTTTTCATTTATCCATTCACCTACATGTACTGAAACAGTGTATTCTAACTGGTATAGAGTAATCCAATGTAAGACTTCATTTTACATTTTCAAGTCAATTCTTCTAAAATTATAATTAATATTTGTAACTTCAGTGCTCAGTGTAATGTTCATATTCCATTCTTGGATAAGATATTTCAGCCAAATAATATCTGAATTCACAACTGTATTTCTCAGTGTACAACAAGAGCTGATATTTCTCAGATAAAAGGCCCTAAATGTTTCACTGACCATCTGTTCTGGTTCATGCTCCCTAGTTCACTTCAGGACCACTTCCATATTTGAGGTGTTATTCTTTAGTAGGCTGACTTGGTGGCATAAACACACAGCATTCCACCTCTCTAACAATGAAGAGCTTGCTATCTTAAATGCAGAACAAGGCACTAGAATGATATGATACTGGACATCATTAATGAGCATTTTTATTATTTAGATTTTAAAAGCTTCCACATTAACAATCATAATTTACAGCATGACAGAGAATCCTTTTCTTGCTCCCTTTTTACTTTCCACAAATCACTATATTTACAGAAACATAACACACCACAATATGTGAGACACTACACTTTTCAGATATTTTTGTTCTGGGTCAAGTATACTTTGCTTCTGTTACATGGATAATATTTCTCTAAGTATTGTTTTGCATTGACTAGTGTTAAATATTGTGAGAAAGGAGAAAGGAAAAGAAGTTCAGAAAATTCTAGGAACAGCTAGTGGGTGTCCTGTATCGAATTACATATATTCACAGCATATTCATCAAGACTCTGAATAAATGTAAGATACACCCACAAGCATATACATTTATATGATGAAATCCATCTATAATGGAAATCCATTCACCTGATTATGGAGGCCATCATTTGTCATCTGCAACCTGAAGAGTTGATGAAAATAACTTAGTCTATGCTAAGAGAGAGGGACTAAGAATTAAACCTTATTCTACCTGTCATCAGACATGAGAGATTAGCCCATCACATAGAAGAAAATGGATCTTTAGAAATAGATAGGTTCAGTGTGAGATGTACTGAGCTCCTGCCAAGATTCATGTTCTGGCAGTGCAGGAAACAGTTTTTGTTTTTACCAGAAATTGATCCTAAGTAAGCTTTAGCACTATAGAGAGCGCAGGCAGAGAGGACAAAAAGGCATAATACAGGCACGAGAAGAGAGCGGAGAGCGGAGAGCCACACCAACCACGGAGTGGCCAGGAAGACAAAGGCTCTTCTGAATCAGAGCAGACAGTGCTTCTCAGCAGCCCAGACCCGCCGGCAGACAGAGCCACACAGAGCCTGCACGAGCCCAGAGCCGACACCTGGCCATGCATGGACCTGCCAGCTTCATGGACAATCCAGCAATTTGTGAGTACCTCCAAGGAGAAGTTTCCATTTCTGCTCATGGAACTGCATTGGGAGGAGCCCCTCCCCCACCAGCTGAGAGCAGCGCCATCTTGACTACTGGCAAAGACCCGGCCAAAGCAATTGGAGCCTGAGAGGTGTTGCTGACAGCGCCATCTTTCTAACTGGAAAGGATTTCCCAGAGATCCCTTAGCCAGAAATCTGGCCCCAGCACTGCTGAAGTCCATCCCCTGCGCAGGCCACAGACCTGGTAAACAAAGCTGCCTGTGGCTCTTTCAGCTTTGTTGTACCAAACAAGCAATCTGATCCGAAAAACCGCAAAGTCAAATCACAAGAGAAAAAGACTTTGTGAAGTGTTTAGATCCCGAATTTAGTGGAGACACATTTCCTATCCCCCACTACAAAAATAAAACCTGAAGAATACCCCTTTTTTTCTTCTACCCCATTTCATTTGCATTTTTAGATGTTCTTATTTTACTCTTTACCACTTAAACTACACCTTTTTTTTCTGATGTTATGATTTTTCTCCTCTCTTTTCTTGCAATCCTGCTGTCACTGTGGTCATAACTAGAAACACAGTGACAGCTCTGGGTACAGTCTAAAGAAAAAAGATATCCATATTGATACAGTGACCTGCTTTTTAAACTCCTGGTTCTCAACCCTAGTATCTCTTTGATTAAAAACTCAAAAGAGTGAGGAATAGCCCCCACCTGTTCTATTTTATTTGTTTTGTTTTGTTGTTTTTTTGTTTCTTGTGTGTGTGTTCTGTTTTCTTTTTTTAATTTATTTTTTATTGTAATTAATAAAAGGGTTACATGATATTTGCCAGATAGAAGGTGCATTAATTCACGTATATTGATACCCTTTCACATGTCTTGGTCCCCATTACCCTCCCGTCCAAGCCCCCCTGTCCTGGTTTTTTCCCCCTTCCCTATCCAATTTCAAATAACCAAATACAAATAAATCCAATATATCATTTAACCAAGTGGGATACTGTAACAATATGAGATAACCAAGGGACAGCAAAAGAGATGAGAGATAACATAGTACAATAAGGACAACAATCATTCATTGTATGGCTTTTGTTTCAATCTGTTTTATTTTGTTGTTGTTTTGTTTTTCCTTTTTAAAATTTGTATCATTGAAATCTATATCTACCTCCCTCTTTTCTCTATATATTCTTCTTATTACTCTTCTTATTTTCATAGGTTTTATCTGAGTTCATCTAAATTTTCTACTCAAATACTCTATCACCTTAGGTGAGTTATCTTCATGATACGTTTTCTTCATTACTATAATAATCAGACATTCCTCTATTATTCTTTTCCTACCTACTTTGTTGACTTTCATATTATTTTTATATCTCTGGTCCTCTGTTCATCCTCCAACTCTTATAAAGCATGGATCTACATTTGATGGTTGTTGAGCAATGCTGTGTATCTAGGTGTTCAATTATACTCTAGGTCCAGAGTGACTTAAATACAATAGAGATTGGTTTGAGGGGCTTATTATTTTGATCATAAATTGGTCATCTGTGATTGTATTAGATTTGTATGTAAGCGCACAAAAAGAGAGAGTGATATTACCAATCTAAAAGCAAACATCTATTGTCAGCCAACTAAGAAGGCCTAGGTCAGTTATATCTGAAAAATTATAATCTTGTTTAGTATTAATCTTCCTCCCATTTTCAAATGGGCAGAACAAGAAAATCAAGAAAAATGTCCAACCAAGAAAGAGAATCTCCTGCCCAACATAAACAGGCAATGGAACAGACAGTGGCAAATCTATACAATTGCAACTGCTATACAATTGCAACTGAAAAACATCATTAACAAAAACAAGAAGCTTCTAGAATACCAAACAGACCTATCCAGAAAAGGACATTATAATCTGAACTGGATCAATAGAGACTAAAGATAGGATACTAATAGCAGCCAAGGGGAAGAGAACAATCACCTATAAAGGCAAACCAGTCAGAATAACCCCAGATTCTCAGCAGAGACCATGCAAGCAAGAAGAGAGTGGAAGGATATATGTCATGCCCTGAAGTCAAATAACTACCAGCCAAGATTACTGTACCCATCTAAGCTCTCATTCCTAACTGAGGGAACAATAAAAACATTCCATTCCAGGGAAAAGCTGCAACATTATGTAGCAACCAAACCAACATTACAGAAAACTCTTAAAGATGTTCTACACACAGAAAACCAAAACAAATGAAATACAGAGAAAGGAAAGGCACCTAAACATCATACCATCTAAGTACCACAAGAACTGTCAAGACACAGACCCTAATGAAAGCTTTTAAAAATGGCAGGAACTAATAAATATTTCTCCATCCTGACTCTCAATATGAATGAACTTAATTCTCCAATAAAATGACATAGACTATCTAGTTGGATCAAAAACCAAAATCCATCGTTTTGCTGTCTTACAGAAAGAACAGTGCAGGAGGAATTTCAATACCAAACTTTAGACTGTACTACAGGGCTATAATTATGAAAATAGCTCGGTGTTGGCACAAGAACAGGCCTAAAGACCAATGGAATAAAACCGAGGACCCAGCTATTAAACCACAGACCTATGGCCACCTAATTTTTGACAAGGAAACAAAAAAAATAGAATGGAAGAAAGACATCCTCTTCAACAAGTGGAGCTGGCAGAACTGGTTAAGCACCAAACTGGTTAAGCAGAAAAGTAAAGTTGGGTCCTTCATTGTCACATTGCCCTAGAATTAACTCCAAATGGATCAAAGACCTCTAGGTAAAAGCTGACACACTGAAAATATTACAAGAAGGAATAGGAGACACACTAGGTCTCCTTGACACAGGTTGAAACTTCCTTAATAAAGACCAAGAATCACAACAAATCAGAGAAAGGCTGGCTAACTGGGACTGTAGTACACTGCAGAGCTTTTGTATGGCAAAGGACATAGCTAGTAAGTTAATTGGGAAGGTACAGAATGGAAGAGGATCTTCACCAACCATTCAACAGATAAAGGCCTCATATTTAAAATATATGAACAGCTCAAAAAATTGAATCTCTCCAAAACTCATCTCCAATGTAAGAAGCATCCCATTAAAAGATGGGCCAAAGAATTAGAGTCTTCTCTGAAGAAGAACCAAAAATGGCCTATGGACACATGAAGAAATGCTCAACATCTCTGGTCATAAAAGAAATGCAAATCAAAACAACTCTAAGATTCCAACTCACTCCAGATAGAATGGCCAGGATCAAGTAATAAGAAGAGATGTTGGAGGGGATGTGGCCAGATGGATTACTATTACACTGTTGGTGGTAGTGCAAACTCATTCAACCACTATGGAAAGCAGTATGGCAGTTCCTCAACATACTAAACATAGAGCTCCCCTGTGACCCAGCAATTCCACTACTAGGCATTTATTTACCCAATCGTCCAGAAACAAGGACATACTAAATCAACCAGCACAACAATGTTCATTGCAGCACTATTCACCATAGCAAAGATATGGAACCAACCTAGATGTCCCTCAGTTGATGAGTGGATCAACAAGTTGTGGTATTTGTGCACAATGGAATTCTATGCTGCTGTCAGAAAGAATGACATCGCCCCATTTGTTAGGAAATGGAAAGACTTAGAAAAAATCCTATTAAGTGAAGTAAGCCAGACTCAAAGGAACTTAGGCTCAATGGTTTCCCTCATTTGTCATAATCAGTAGAAACCTTGGGCTCTCCTAGCAGAGATTTGCAATAGAGCAAACCCTTGACACATAAGACCATATACTATGACACTAAATGAAAGGACCTCTAGGATAAAGAAACAAAAGCCATATAATGAGTGATGGCTGTCCTTAAGGTACTATGTTATCTCACATCTCTTTTGCTGTCCCTTGGTTATCTGATATTGTTAGAGTATCTCACTTTGTTATATGATATAATTGGATATATTTGTATTTGGTAATTTGAAATTGGATAGGGAAGGGGCAAAAACAAGATGACAGTTAGGGGTAGGAGAGAGGGAAATGGGGAACAAGACATGTGAAAGGGTATCAATGTATGTGAATTAATGCCCCTTCTATGTGTCAAATATAATGTAACCCTTCTATTAATTACAATAAAAATATATGGAAAAAAAGAAAACAGAAGGAAAATTCTTTTCTCTCCTTCACTAATCATAATGTGTTTCCAGTGTGATGCTATGTTCATTGCATCAGATTCTCTTCTGAAAAACTCTCTGGTGGTAGTGGAGGGACTAGCATTGTATCTATGTTGCAGTAACATAATTTATAAAAGAAATGGTTTTTTAGTTTTCTTGACTAAAACATGGGAGTTATATCCAAAACAATACTCTTCTGGAACCAAGGAAGTATTCCCTTCAGGGAAAATTTCACACTAATAGAAAAACAAGTTAAGCATGGCCACATTCCTCAGTATGCTCAGGTGAGTACATTCCTGAACATTTGAGGGTAAGATACATAGTGCAAGAATGAAAAAGGAACATACATAGTTTTGGACATCTTTAGCTCAAGAACAGAGAAAAATTTCTGAAAGTTAAGCAAATGGAAGAAGCACCTTTTAACAAAATGTTTTAGTTGAATAACAAGATATAATTTGAAATACATTCATATAGGATTTTTTCCTTAAAAATGTCTTCCTTTCTTATTAGCTAACAGTGTCTCTGTTTGTCAATCTGTTTTGCTTATAATTATTCATTTTCCTTACTAATTTAGAATATATATATCATGTCCAATGCAATTTTTGTTATGCAAGTTGCAAGAAATTGATTTGTGACAGTGCAATTCTTTGACATTTCTTTATTCATTGTTTATTGATTTTGTCCCTTGGGTATATTTTCCTAGGAGTTCTTACATGATCTCATGGTCATTTATTTTATTTAAATAAAGTAGTTATTGGAACATGAGGACTCTGATTTACAGATAAAATAAACATCAATATTAACTTCATTTTGATTTGAGAAAAATAGCCTTCTTTCTTGGAAATATATATTTTAAAAGTTTATGAGTAACATGTCTCAGAAAAATAAATTAATATTATCATAAAGTCTCATGCAGATAGATATATATGTACTTATATATATTTATGGATGATAAAGCAAATGATTTAAAATAGGAAGTGGATCCAGGTACATGATTCAGGGAAATTTCTCACTACTATGGTTTTTATTTTATAATTTTTTGATGAGTTCAACATAACTTCAACCATAAATGAGAGGTGCCTCATGCCTGTAATCCTAGCTACACAGGAGGCTGAGATCTGAGTATCAAGGTTCAAAGTCAGCCTGGGCAGAAAAGGGCTTGATTCAAGGATAGGGCATTATCTTAGAGCTGAAGAGCTCACCAAAAACAAAATTAGGACCAGAATTTCAGAAATAGTACATAATCATTTCCTAATAATGGTGAAAACACTTCTGTGTTGATTATGTGTTGCATTTGTTGCTGATGTTGTTTCTACTTTTTCTTAGTAACAAGAAACAACAGTTTTTGTTTTAAACATAATCATATGTATGGTTCACTCTGATTATGTACATAGTAAACACTAAATAGTAATGTTCATTACTTTTAGTAAATTCTGAGGCTAAATTATCAGTGAGTTAATTCTGAGCCATGTTTCTGATATAACTTATTTTACTTTAAAGAGTCATGGAGTAAATATTTAATAATATATTTGTTGCATCCATTTTTTTCTAGATGCTTTATCTCTTTAATTTAATCTTTTCACTGACAGTAAACTACACATGTTTTGAAATACTTTTAATGAAGGAAATGAATTCCAATATTTACTTTGAAACCTTCTTAATTCTAGTAGAACAGCCAAAATAGAATTCGGATTTATCTGACTTTAAGTTGATGAGATTTTTTTTTAGTGCTTCAGTTTCTTCTCACAATTAGATTTCTTATTTGACTTGCTATGAATTATCCATGAGCAAAATCAGTAAGAGAATGGTCAGGGAATATTTGAAAAACAGTGGTTTTCAATTTTAACATTTATCAAGTGCCTCAAATGAGAAGAATAGTATATGCATAGAGGTGACTAATCATAAAATTCATAGTCAGAACCATCTTCACCATATGCTTTTAAATTAGAACTTGACTTGATCGCTAATTCACACATTCACACTGTACTTGCCCTAATGAATATATATCCTTTATATCTTGTTTAGCTGTAGCTAAATCAATGATCCTCAGTCAGGATGAGGAAAAGAAATGCAGATAAATATTATCATTTTTCACCGTCTACCTCCGGGCCCCTCAGGTTTTAATTGTGTCAGGGTATAATTTAGATAGTTACATTTTGAAAATTTTTCCATATAGATTTTACAAGATCATCATGAAAATTTTATTGTGATCTCATTTTGAGAATTAGGAAAAAGTTATATAGTGTTAACTATTTTGAGAAGATAAACAAAGGAAGCATTTATGTTCTTGTGACATTACTAATTATAGCCTATGACAGTTTATAAAAAGCAAATATCTATGACATTAAAATATCTAAAAATCACTATTATATCACCAATATACTTGACTTAAATAGGTCACTAATTATATAGTCTAGTTGGAGATACTAGGCTTTCCAAAACGACCATAATTTCACATTAATTTCCATATCCATTCTATCATAAAAGGCATTCACTTCTGCATACTTGAAATAGCTGTTATCTTCACTTATAAATTTGTATGTGTGCAGTTTCTGTTTCATTTATCCTTTAATCTCCTTGCCCCCCATGCTTTTTGAAGCCTCACATTCATTTATAACATGCTCAGGTACCCTTCAATCCCGATTATTATACCTACTTTCATGAAACTTTCCTCCAAAGATTTTTTTCTACATTTCTTAGAAAGAAATATTTTTATACTTGTAGGCTTGAAAAAGAAATTCTTTAGCAGGTTATAAAGTAACTAATTAATTAAATTAATGAAGCTTAGCAATTCTCACATATTGTTTCTAAGGAATAATTACCAACACTTTGGGTAATTATTTCCAAATCATCAAACCTCATTTTATAAATAATTGTTAATTTTACATCCCTGTCTCATAGTTTTCCTGACACTAAATAAAATAACACATCTAGTGTCATAACCCATGACTTAAATTTTTCAGTGGTGTGAAAAATGAAAGAAGTTAAATGAAAAAGCTAAGTCAAAAGCACAGATGATTTGCAATTGCCTCTATGTAGGAGATGGAGGCCCACACTATGCAAAAGTGTGAGAGTCCCTAGTATAAACAGTTAACATGGGAAAGGACTGGGGCATGACCAAAGCAGTGATGTATCTGTGCGGCAAATGCAAAGGTGCTGGGTTCAATTGTCATTAATTCCCCAAATAATTAAATAATTAGGGCTAGGAGTTTGGCCTTGTGGTAGAGTGCTTGCCTTGCATGCACAAAGATCCAGATTCGATTCCTAGTACCATACACATAGAAAAAAAAAGCCAGAAGTAGTCCTGGGACTCAAGTGGCAGAGCTCTAACTTTGAAAAAAACCCAGGGACAGTGCTCAGACCTTGAGCCCAAGCCCACGACTACAAAAAAAAATAGTTAATTGTATTTGGTTTTAGCCACCAAGTAATTTAAACCACTCATGAAAAGCATTGCTACATTCTGCATATTTGCAGTAAATGCTAATAAGGAAAACATGTAGTATTATTCTATTTTAAATTATTATCAGACATGTACCAATTTTCTTCATATTTATGTACTTCCTTAAATATTTGGTGTTGATTTGCTATGAAAGGATTTGTATTAATTTATGTAGCTGAAAACTATGGAGGAAATGTGAGTTTAGAGAAACTTTGAGATGGTAGTTCCCTTATATCATTTCCAAGGAAGATAATTAGCAGCCTGTCGATCTCCACTCTTACCTGGATCTACTCTAGAACTACTTGATTCACCTAGGTTGTGTTTATTATGGCTAAATCAGTGCCACCTGTGCCAAGGCAATCATACTTCTTGTTCACATCAACTAGAAGTCAATGCCTAAGATTCAGAATTATTTGAATTATCTGCCTGGAGATATATGTGTGTATGTGTATGTATGTATATATTCTGATATACCTATTCCAATATTACAATTCATATGACTAAGGTAAAGGGCCTTAATTAGGAATTAAAAGAAAATTCTCCTAGAGATAATATGAAGGAGGCATGGACTCACACAGAAAACTCATGACACTGAAACAAGAACAATCCATGCAGGCAGCTCAAACTCCAAGTTTCCATGGAGAATAAAAACTGCAAACTGCTTCCCCGTAGTCAATAGACCTTGTACCTTATATGTTCATAGAGCCTTTTAAAGATTAGACATCCACTTAACACCCTATAGTCAGAAGATATATTTTTGTCTATCTTGAAGATATCTAGAATCATTTATCTAAATTCCAGCTGCAGGGCTGTGAGCTGAGGTGATGGATGTAACTATAGTGAACCTCTCCTTCAGTATGTCTGCTTAGAACATTGCTTTTCTCTATTTACATCCAAAGTGCAATAAAACTGGTTTATTGATATGACTCAAAGCAAACTCCATTATGACCTAGTTATTTCAGGAGGAATAAGAATTATTATTTTACAGGCAAATCTGTTTGTATGTGATACATATAATACATATATAATATATATATGTATATATATAATATACATATATATATTGTTTTAGGCAACCAAGTCCCTTGAGGCATTTCTAATGCATGCATGTTCTACATCCTTAGGAAAGGAGCTCCAAAATTTTCCTTCCTGTGTATTTTTACTTTACTTCCTCATGGTACATGATGCCACCTCTGCTTGTTATTTTAATGAGCCCAAATTGTCAGAATGGGACCAGGTGATTGTGACACATGGCTGTGTTTGTGACGTTGAGAAAAGGAGATATGTCTCCATAATTGTTGTCCTCTACTATTGTAATTTGGACATAAGCCAGTAATTTGGCAAAATGAAGGTTGGGAATGAAATTAACAATTGGGAAGTTACTGTACAGATTAGGTTCTTAAAACACTGTAGAACACTAAGAAGTAGCAAGAGGAATCATATATGAATGAAAGAGAGAAAGAGAGAGTAAAGGGAGTGAATAATTAAAAATAAATTTCCAATAAAATGTCAGATAATTACTTGCAAGTTCAGTACAAGATCCATAATTAGTTGGTGTATAGGAAACTTTGGGAATCATATTTTCTAGAATTATTTTATAACCTAATTTAATGTAATAATCAATGAATTTGATTTATCCAGATACTATGTGCTTAAAACATGGTAGAGTAATATAATAATCATTAAAATACATTACTGTACAAAATAAATTAATATGGGAATCAATTCACAATGGCCAAACTTGGTTTGATAAAACTGGGCACTAACAATTGTTTACCTATCTCAAAAGTGTGTGAAGTCTAATTAGTTAAGGTTTATAGAGTGCTTTGAAGAGAAAAGAAGCTGAATAAATACTTCTATTAATAGTACAGGATCTTAATTTGATTTTAGTATTTGTGAGCAATGTGAATCTAATTCAGCAGCTTCCTCACAAGAGTAATGGCTATGCCTTGTGAATGAATTAGTAATGCATTGTTGGGAGCCAGAGTGGAATCAAACTGTACCTTGATTTGCATCAGACAATTGCTTTATTGTCTTATTGTTTTCTGGCCTTATTCTGTTTAAATGACCTGAGATTTACCATATGAATGTAACACCTGGAAGTTCCCTGGTTTAAGAAGGGATATAAGCCTTGAGTTGAAAATAAATGGGGCTGTAGTTTTTACCTGGGTCACAGACCTCCTGGACCCCATGTGTTTGTCTCTCTTCTATTTTTTCCAGTCCGTGCCGCCAATTTCAGGAACCCCAATTTGCTGCCAGTAGGCCCCGGCAAGTGGCACCTGAACAGGGACCCTGAAAATCTGGGACGAAGGTGGAGGACCCCGCTGTAGTGAGTGACACATCATACGACTATTAAGAGAGGATCTTAAGAGAGTGAGAGAGCGGGAGACTGTATTGTCAGGAGTAAAAATTATGGGCCGAATTAATGGCCGCAGGCTATATGTACCGGTTCTAAGAGGCATACTTGAAGCCCACGGAACACGGGTGGGACAAGGGCAGCTTGAGAGCTTCCTACAGTTTGTCGAGGAGGCATGACTGTGATTTCCAGAGGAGGAATCACTAAATTTAGAAACCCGGCTGAGGATAGGGAAAGGAATGCAAGATTATTATAGTGTATATGGCCCTGAAAAGACCCCAGCAGAGGCTATTACTTTATGGAATTTAGTAAATGAATGTTTAGATCTTCGACATGAAAATGTTGAACTTAATCTTGAATTAAAGAACCCTTCTGAGAAACCTGAGGCTGAGCCATATGCCGCAGCCTGAGAGAATCTAAGTGAGATTTTGAGAAGGGAACAGCCAGCAGATATTGAGTATAAGAGTTCAGGTTTGGATAACAGGAAGGAAAGATATGATGAGGATCAGCTGGCTACGGTGGAGAAGAAGTTAGAAGAAATCCTCCATCTACTATCTAAAATGGGGATAGTGCAGAGATTCCCCCAGAAGTAGGAAATAGATATGAACCCCGGCCACAAACTCAGCCAAATCTAATCCTTACACTTTTGATCAGTACCTAGGGGAGGGCACCTATAAAAACACCAAAGATCAATTGGGCTATGCAATGGAAGCCTATATACAAATAAATGCAGCAGCGAAAGAGGCTTGGAAAAAATTACCAAATTCTAACCTTACTAAAAATCTAGTTGAAATTAGACAGGGACATGATGAACCTTATCAAGAATTTTTGTCTTGATTAATGGAGACTGCAGACTGCCTAGTACAAGATGAGGACACGAGGAAGGCTATAGTTAGACAAATGGCCTATGAAAATGCCAATGCTGCCTCTCAGGCAGCTATCAAACCCCATAGGAATAAGGGAGCATCACAGACTATATTACACTGTGTGCTGATATAGGACCCTCCCATGTACAAAGCCTCACTTTAGCCGCCGCTCCTCAAGGAAAGACAGTTACTGAATTTATAAAATATAGAGACCAGTGGCATTCTCAGGCTGCTAGACCCCCAGGGAGTTGCTTCTCTTGTGGACAAATAGGACATTGGATGGCGCAATGCCCATGCCAGGCCAAGTTAGAGAAAGAAACATCATCTGGCACAAGTCCACGCTGTGGTAAAGGGAAGCACTGGGCTAAAGATTGCAAGTCAGCAACAAATCTCAATGACCACCAGTTTTCAGGAAACTGGAGAAGGGCCTAGCCCCTGGCCCCACAAAACTATGGGGCAGTCCCTCCCTCTTCTCAGTCACAAGTATATCTTCTAACAACTCCCCCAAATCAGTCTGCAGCCTTTTCCATGTCACCCCAGGCAGCACAGGATTGGACCTCTGTTCCTCCACCTGCTCAGTATTGACCCCAGAGATGGGGATACAAGCTCTCCCCATGGGGGTCTTCAGCCCCCTTCCTCTGGGAGTGGCTGGATTGCTGTTAGGGCAAGGTATCTCAGCCCTTAAAGGGATACAAATTACACCTGGCATAATTGACCAGGATTTTACTGGAGAACTCAAGGTTATGGCCTCTGCCCCGAGACATGTAATATCGATCCCAGTAGGACAAAAAATAGCACAGCTAGTGCTTTTGCCTTTACCTCCCAGGGAGACTGCCAATTCCTCTGCCCTACGTGGACAGAGAGGATTTAGATCCTCTGATATCTATTGGGTACAAAGGCCTGAGATGACTTTATTTATACAAGAAAAGCCCTTTAAAGGAATATTAGACACTGGAGCAGATGTGTCTGTGATATCTAAAAAACATTGGCCATCCCAGTGGCCCCTAACAACCTCTATGACTTCCCTACAGGGGACTGGGCATGCAACTGACCCACAGCAGAGCAGTGCGATCCTTGCTTGGAGAGATGAGGAAGGGCACTCTGGTCATTTTCAGCCATTTGTCCTGGATCATCTGCCAATTAATTTATGGGGTCATGATATCATGGAAAAAATGGGAGTGTATATGTTTAGTGCTAGTGCTGAAGTTATTAAGCAGCTGCTTGATCAAGGCCTCCTCCCTTCTGGGGGACTTGGCCGAGCAGCACAGGGAGGGACAGAGCCACTCCAACCCGTCTCGTCCACTGAGACAAGGATTAGGGTATTGTGGTGCGAGCTAATGGAATACTAAAACATCAGATTTTTAAGATAAAGAAAGGGGAGTTGTATCCTGCTACCCCTGTGAATATACTTAATCATGCTTTATTTGTTTTAAATTTTTTGAATTTGGACTTAAATAATTTATCTGCTGCTCAGCGATTCTGGGAAAAAAGAGAGCAGCGTCCTTTTGCCTTAGTAAAGTGGAAGGATCCCCTAACTGGTACTTGGCATGGACCCGATCCTGTTCTAACCTGGGGTCGAGGGCATGTATGTGTTTTTTCACAAGGAGAAAATGATGCCCGCTGGCTGCCTGAACGCTGCGTTCAGATCGTGGAGAGTGACAGTGGCCATCCAAGCAGCGACTCACTGGGCCTACACCCCCAACCCTCCAGTGGTGCATCCTGCGACGTGGAAAGGACCTGAGTTATTTGTGCATGTCAATGGGACTGCTCCTGATCCACTTGTTCAACACATTCATATGAGCTGTGTTTCTCCTCCTTTTGCTATTATGTAGGGATCTTTTAACATATCAATTGACTCTACACAATTTAATGTAACATGTGACAATTGTTCTTTTACAAATTGTATGCTATTGAGATAAAGGATTGTTCTTGTTAGTTTATCTTTACCATCCCTCTTCTTAGCAACCTTTTTTGTAAAAGGTGCCCAGCTGAAAAGCAAAAGCCTCTGGAGGTAAGTAGAAATTGGCTGACCCCCTGTATATGTTTTGTTTTGTTTTATTTTACTAATTTTTTAAAAAAGGTGCAATGTGGACCTAAAACAGAGGCCTGGGTGGTCAAGGGACGCCTTGACCCCCCTTTTGAGTTCTTGTCGCTAACAGGTCATGCCATTAGAAGTTATTTAAAAGTCTCCCGTTCTCTGTCTTGTTCGTGTTACATATTTTTCCTTGTCCAGTTTTGTCTTTAAAATTGGTACCAGTTCTAAGTATGGATCCTTATAGTTTTTCTGTGCATACTCAAGCACACATCCTTGTTATTTATTTGAACATTTCTGGGCCCAGTTTGGCCGCTCCAGCGTGTCTGCAGTTGTAACAAGCCCTGGAAAAATAAATTCCAGCTAAGTTGCCTTGCAAAAAGTTTTGTTTGAACCTGGTTCTCACCTGCAAGAGTAAAATTGGCAAAGCTCTCTTGACACAAACTTCTGGAAAATGAACGCTTTAAGATCTTTGAGTATGAATGCATGTGAATGAGTGAGTGAACATGTTCAGGGTTAAATTATCAGCATGCTGTATAAAACAATGGATAAATTTATACTTGAACACAAAGGCAATTGGGTAAATCTAAGCTTAAAACTTCAAGAAAAGTATTAGGATTGAATGTTTTACAATGTCTCAAAGGATTATTACATTGTGTTAAAGAGAAATTGGTAAAAAATATTTTTCTAAAAAGCCTGAAATCTGCATTTTAAAAATCTGGTATTGCAATGCATACAGCTGTTTACATGGTAAATGTTGTATTCTGTTCAGCACAGAGGCATTAGGGAATTTGGAATTTATTTCCTTAAAGTTTGGAGACATGTATTAGAGATTTAAATGTGAATTTGTTTATCAGTGTCAAAAACTTTGCCTGTCTTTTAAAACTGTTTAGGTAATCAAATGTCAAGAGAAAGGATAGGGAAAACTTAGAAATAGTCCTGGGTGGCCATCTTTGGGGGTGAGAGGTGAATGGGCAAAGATGCAGCTCTGGGTTTCCATGGTGGAACAGGCCCTAGGGAGGGTCCATGCATGAAAAAAAAGTAAGCTGGCATAAAGGCTGTTCATTTAAACCTGGTCAGATCGGCAGAGTGGACCATCTTCATCCTATCTATCTTTTTCCTTGCAAACTGACACTGGAAATCTGATAATAAGATATGGGTGATGTAACTAGTATTTCTTAAACTGCCATTAAAAATGTATTAAATTGGGGAGAAGGGTTTTAAAAGGAATGTTTAAAAGTTTATCTCTGTATGATTTGGTTTCATGCTACTGGGTTGCAATTGGAGGTATTTTAGAAAAAGAAGGAAACTAAGTCTGTACTTTTGGTGCACTGGTGATTGTAGTTCTTGCACTAAGGAAAAACGTATTGGAGTCTAAACTGTTCTAAAAGGAGGCCTGAAGGAAAGGGCCTTTCTTGAGCCCAAGGAGACCTGGACAAAAAGGGAGTGCTTTTGAGCCCTAGGAAGCCTGAAGGCAAAGGGCCTTAAAGGTTTTTCAAATACAAATAAAGCCTAAAGTGTTAATTGTTTAAGCAAATATCAGTAAAAGTTTTAAAGAACATTAGAAATGGGTTTTTGAACAGAATTTGAAAGTAAAGTTGTCCTAAATGTTTCAAGAAAGAGAAAAAAGGAAAAATTAGGACTACCAAAATGGTTGCTTAATTGCTATTTCAGCTTGCTCTTGTAAGTTACTTTATAGCAATCTCCAGCAGGCCCATGGAGAAGGACAGCAGATCCTCATTCAGATGTAATTTTGACCCTCACCAAGTTCCAGGTAAGATCATGCTTAGAGACTATTTCTGTGATGACCACCTTGTTGCTTTAATTGGAGTAACGTGGCCTTTGGAGGACTCATTGATCTGAAAACTGCAGTTTTGAGCCAACCCCGGGCAAAGCAAAGTCCCTGTGAGACTGTGGTGTCTAATCTGGCAATAGAGTGCTATTGAGGCAGAGTTGCTTTGGAGCTCAATGTGGCAGAGTGCTACCTTGAGATGAAGAGCTGAGGGACAGCGCCCGGTCCCCAAGTTCAAGTCCAGCAACCAACAAAATGAAATGCCAATTGGATGTTTATCCCTGTATGAAGAGACACTATTGGGATGAAAGTAATAAAGCATCCAGAAAGCCTCTGCTTGGATGACAGAGATGGTGTCAGATCCTAGAATCACTCATGATTGGCCATTCAATATTTATCAGAGCCGGGAGGTCATAGAATAGTTTGTAAGCATGCCTTACTAATGCCCGTGCCTTTCATAACTGGGCAGGAATGTGTCAATCATCTGTGATAGTGGGTAGTCTAAAGTTCTAACTGAGCGAATTTTGATTTAACACCAGCCACAAATTCAGGAAAGTTTGTGAATCTGAGGCTTGAGTATCTATTGTTCTGTTTCGATCTGGCAACTGAAGCATAGTTAGAGTTGCAGGGATTAAGTTCCCCGGACAATCAGGAAAATGCCTTTGCAAATGGGTGCTAAGTAAGCTAAACTATTGTAGCTAAAGAAGGTTTGTGGACTTGTTAAATGTTGACTATGATCTCTAGTTTGGAACAAATCATTGTTCCTGATATCTAATCCTTGCAACCCCTTGATAAAATAGGCTAGGCTTTTTAAGGTCCCTGGTCAAGCACAGAGACAACGCCCTTCACTCAGCTTGAAGAAGTCACAGAAGCTGAATCTCTGCCCATCTATCCCCTTTAGATGAAGGGACTAGTGTCATTTTTGGAAAGTGAGACAGGATAAATTAGAGGTATTGGAAAGAGTAGAAATTGCACTGGTGTTTCTTTTAAAATTAAAATGGGGGATATGTTGGGAGCCAGAGTGGAATCAAACTGTACCTTGATTTGCATCAGACAATGGCTTTATTGTCTTATTGTTTTCTAGCCTTATTCTGTTTAAATGACCTGAGATTTACCATATGAATGTAACACCTGGAAGTTCCCTGGTTTCAAGAAGGGATATAAGTCTTGAGTTGAAAATAAATGGGGCTGCAGTTTTTACCTGGGCTGCAGACATCCCGGACCCCATGTGTTTGTCTCTCTTCTATTTTTTCCAGTCCCTGCCCCCTATTTCAGGAACCCCAATTTGCTGTCGGTAGGCCCCGGCAGTGCATTCATGGATTCTGAAGGAATAGAGCCTTATAAAGCAACTAATACTAAAAAAAAAATCAAGTATTTTTCTCAGATGACTGATGAAGACATGGATTTGCAGTAAGATAGGTTAAGCTCAGAGAGACTTCAGCAAACAAAACTAGAATATAGAATACATGGTGTACTATTTCTGTCAAATTACTCCTGGTATGTAGTCACTTCTCATTCTGTCATAGACATACGTCTAACTGTATGGTGAGTTATCTCATTTGATCTTGACTGCAATTCTATGAAGTCAGGATTCCATTTATTCCACTTTGTGTATGGATTATTGAAGTTCAGAAAGGTAAAGTGATCAGACTCAAAATCCACAAACTATTATAGATTTTTGTTTAAATTATGGTTGGATTCTTTGAGGTTAACTATTTTGATAGACTGATTTCTAACAATTTATATATGAATTTGAAGGATTTCTTGGTTGTACATTTAAAAAAATTCCCTTAATATCAGTCCTAAAGAATCCCCTTAGTTCATGTTTCTATGAAATTCCCCAATCTGCAATTCTTGCTGTATCTTCAAACATTACTAATGGCTTTCTCTGTTGTTCTCTGTCAACAGGTTACGCAGACTCAGATGCATGGTATTAACATATATGTCAAAATCAGGAGGAGACTCCACATAATACCCTTGGACTTCAAAAGTTTCTGTGTCATCTCTTTGCTACTTTCCTAACTCACTGTAGAATGCAGATAGAAACACATTTTTATTTATTTATTTTTATTGTAATTAGTAAAAGGGTTACATGATATTTGCCAGATAGAAGGTGCATTAATTCACATACATTGATACCCTTTCACATGTCTTGGTACCCATTTCCCTCCACCCCCACACCCATCACCCGTCTTGGTTTTCCCCCTTCCCTATCAAATTTCAAATAACCAAATACAAATAAATTCAATATATCAGATAACAAAGTGAGATACTATACCAATATGAGATAACCAAGGGACAGTAAAGGAGATGAGAGACAACATAGTACATTAAGGACAACAATCATTCATTATATGGCTTTGTTTCAATATCCTGGAGGTCCTTTCAATTAGCTTCACACTATCTGGCCTTATGTATCAAGATTTTGCTCTATTGCAAATCTCTGCTAGGAGAGCCCAAGGTTTCTACTGATTATGACAAATGACGGAAATCATTGAGCCTAAGTTCCTTTGAGTCTGGCTTACTTCACTTAATATGATTTTTTCTGTCTTTCCATTTCCTAACAAATGGGGCAATGTCATTCTTTCTGACAGCAGCATAGAATTCCATTGTGTACAAATACCACATCTTGTTGATCCACTCATCAACTGAGGGACATCAAGGTTGGTTCCATATCTTTGCTATGGTGAATAGTGCTGCAATGAACATTGTTGTGCTGGTGGATTTAATATGCCCTAGTTTCTGGATGGTTGGGTAAATGCCAAGTAGTGGAATTGCTGGGTCATAGGGGAGTTCTATGTTTAGTCTTTTGAGGAACTGCCACACTGCTTTCCATAGTGGTTGAACGAGTTTGCACTCCCACCAACAGTGTAGTAGTGATCCCTCCTGGCCACATCCCCTCCAGCATCTGTTGTCATTCGTTTTCCTGATCCTGGCCATTCTAGCTGGAGTGAGGTGGAATCTTAGAGTTGTTTTGATTTGCATTTCTTTTATGACCAGAGATGTTGAGCATTTCTTCATGTGTCCATAGGCCATTTTTGTTTCTTCTTCAGAGAAGACTCCCTTTAAGTCTTTGGCTCATCTATTAATGGGATGGTTGTTTCTTTGGAGATCAGTTTTGGAGTGATTGAATTGTTTGGGCTGTTGATATATTTTAGATATGAGGCCTGTGTCTTAAACCCTGTATTTGAAGATGGTAATCAGTGACACCTGCTCAAGTGTCCCTCTGCCGCTGCTTTTAGGACACACGTGCTGTTAATCTGTTTGAAGGCCCCTGCCATGTTTACAGCTGAAGAACATCATTCTTGGTCCCAAGATCTAACCAATGGGAACAGAAGTAGGAAGAATGAATCTTTACCTTGAGAAAAGTCTTTCAGGCAATATGGAGCATTGGAAATCTCTATGTTCCAAAACCTCTCCTCCCAAATTCCTTCTGTCACCATCTTCTACCAGGGACATCTTAATACTGAAAGCCATCTCCTGAAGTCTTCATCTTTGGTTTGGTACGTTCTTTCCAACGCAAATAGTTACCATCTACAAAAGTAATGAATGCAACACTCCCTGTGCCAGACCTAAGGATCCTTATCTATGTTCCTAGAGCCCGGGCCTGCCATCTCTTCTTACATGCTGACTTCAAAAGGCATACCATGGGGGGCTCTATGCAGGTTCACATGTACATGAACATTAGTCACAGAAGCAAATAAAAGGGGGCCAGAAAAGTTATCCAGATCTCCCACCTCCACCACGTCTTTTGTCCCTTCCCTGCTAGTACTGATCTTTCTGTCCTTCATGCTGCTTACCAAATGAGCAATTATATACACCTACGGGTTTTTGGGGTTTTTTTCCCCATATATTTTGATTGTAATTAATAGAAGGGTTACATGATATTCACCAGATAGAAGGTGCATTACTTCACACACATTGCTATTGATACCCTTTCTCATGTCTTGGTCCCCATTTCCTTCCCCCCACCTCCCGCCACTCATCTTGTTTTCCTCCCTTCCCTATCCAATTTCAAATAACCAATCAAGCATATATACAATATATCAGATAACCAGGTGAAATATTCTAACAATATGAGATAACCAAGGGACAGCAAAAGAGCTGAGAGATAACAGTACATTAAGGACAACAGTCACTCATTATATGGCTTTTGTTTCCTTATCCTGGAGGTCCTTACATTTAGCGTCATACTACATGGCCTTATGTATCTAGATTTTGTTCTATTGTAAATCTCTGCTAGGAGAGCCCAAGGTTTCTACTGATTATGACAAATGAGGGAAACCATGGAGCCTATGTTCTTTGAGTCTGGCTTACTTCACTTAATTCGATTTTTTCTAAGTCTACGGCCATACCACCCTGAATGCGCCCGATCTCATCACATATTCTTTTAAAAAAAACGCTTCAAATAGTAAAACAGTTTTTAAACAAAGGAACCATTATTAGAAATGATGCAACAACTCAGGAAGCTATATCTATAGGTTAGTAACACTTTGACTTCCAAAACATACATTGATTAGGTAGAGACAGCGGCTAAACTCGTCATCATAACTACTCAGAAGGCTAAGATCTGAGGATCCAGGTTTGATGTTAGCCAAGGAAGGAAACTTCATGAGTTTCTTCAGCTCCAATAATACGAGGTACTTAGGAGGCTGAGATCTGAGGATTATGGCTCAAAGCCAGCCTGTGCAGAAAACTCTCTTAATTAAGCAGCAAAATTCCAGACTGGAGGCATGACTAAAGTGGTAGAGGCACTAGTCATAAGTTAAAAAAGCTGATTGAGAGGACAAGGCCAAGTTCAAGCTCTAGTATCAACACACACACACACACACACACACACACAAATACACAATTGGAAAACATGAAAAGTCTAGGTAGAATCGCATATCTTCCTAATTCAAGAGAAAAACACTGAGTTCAAGTGTCTTTATCACAACTGCACAAAGCCGAAAATTCTGAAAAATCTCCCATCTCAGATAATTGCCTAATCATTTTTTTTTTCAGCTGGGCCATATTTGGAAATGGATACTCAAGTATTTGTTGTATGAAAATCTACTTTCTATGTGGAGTTACTATAGTGAGTACTGCAGTATATAAAGGTGTGATATTTACATGCGTATAGCTGTGTTGTATGTGTTTGTAGAATTTCTAGAAGGGTTCTGTGTATGTGTACTCCTAATCCTGGTTGAACTCAAAACCTGGGCTCTGTCCCTAGGCTTCTATTGCTCAAGGCTGGTCCTGTAGCACACGAGCCACAGCACCACTTCTGGCTTTTTCATAGTCTGTCTCATGGTTTTTTCCTCTTGGGGATGGCTTGGAACTGAGATTCTCAGATCTCAGCCTCTTGAGTAGCAGGTGTGAGTCGAACCTGGCAGTGATTGTTTTTCTCCAATAATGGAACATGAATTCAACCCCTGAAGCTTTTGCTTTACTTAAAGATGGTGTTTGACTACTTTAACCACTCCTCCACTTCCAGTTTTTTGCTAGTTAACTGGATATAAAAGTCTCAAGGATTTGCCTGCCTGGACGGGCTTTGAACCATGATTCTCAGATCATAGTCTCTTGAGAGTAGTTAGGATTAGAGGTATGAGCCAATGGAACCTGGCTTAGAATATTTAGTTTTAAAGAAGATCTACTGGCTAGATCTTCTAACAAAGTAGACAACAAATTTCACATACATCACGCCAAGAACACCACCTGAGAGCTGACCATGCATCTTCACACTGAATAAACACCTAAGATAAGTCAATGTCACATACATGAAACACGATAAGCCATACTGCATCCCGAAGTCTCCATTAGCTAATGGGAGAATCTTGTCATACAACTCCAGTTTGTTTCTATGTGAAATGAACAGGAGATCCTCATTGTGAGACCCAAGACACAGCTGTGAAAATACACTGTGGAGTTTCAGGAATTAAAAAGCAGGATTTTTTGCACATATTTCTTTTCTTTATTTTATTTTATTTTTTTGGTCATGGGGCTTAAATTCAGGGCCTGGGTGCTGTCCCTGAGCCATTTTGCTCACGGCTAGTGCTCAATCACATGGAACTACAGCTCCACTTCCAGTTTCCCGGTGATAAATTGGTAGATGTGTCTTACAAATTTTTCTGCTGGGACTGGCTTTGAACTGTGATTCTCAGATCTCAGCCTCCTGAATAGCTAGGGTTACAGCGGTAAATCGTTAACATCCAGCCGCAAATATTTCATACATGCAAATAATTAAATAACTCTTAGGTCTTTTCAGACATCCAGGGCTGTCCATAAGACTCCTAGGCAAGAAACAGGCTGGTAAACTACCTTAGGAAAAGCCTGGCAGAAAAGGCAAAAGGCCAAGGACAGGGGAGGACGGGTGGGGTCCAGGGTGAACACCAATGTCAGTGTTTTTACTTCCTTCCACTAATCTTCCTATATTTTAGTATAGGTAAGGGGTAAAGAATTAAAAGGTATCCCAAAGGTCAAATAAAATACTAGCATCCCCCAGCCTCCAAAATCCAAAGGCAGACTTCAAGAGATGCAAATAAGCCATGCGAAACAAGCATCAGTTAGTGTACGTCCACTACGGTCATTTGTCACTCCTGGTAGATCTTTAATTTTCTTTCTTTTAAAAAATATCGGGTGTATTCCTGTATAAATGAGAATTCCCCTGGAAAGTTTTTCTTTAAAGCAAGTGTGTGTGTGTGTGTGTGTGTGTGTGTGTGTGTAAGAGATAAGACAGTGAGACTAAAATGTTTTTCACAATACATGACAAAAGCAAGTACAGACATATCCCTTTCTCCCATCTATGAAAATTTTTTCCTGCAAAAAATCATCAAAACTATTTTGTGTCAATTGTGTACAAGATATGCCAAGCATTCATCAAATCTATACTCAGTTATCCATTATTCTTAATGTGGTATGCCTAAATATTTTTCACTCATTCATTTTCTAAATCTTAAGACAGTCTAGAGGCAGCAGGCTGTTCAGTTATATTTTATGTTTAGGTAGAAATGCTGCCAGACAGATTTCTGCAAATTTTCCTCAATTTCTTTTTCCTTAAGAAAAAAATCTCTCAATGTGCACAAGCTGGAAACATGCATTTGAAAAACACACCTCCTCCTAAGTCAAACCCAGACAGCCAGCATGTATGTATGTGCCGACAGATGTGTGTCGCATTTTCCCTGTGAAAATGGCACCTCCTTTCACATACATACAAAAGCCACCTTTTCAAAAAGCCAGGACAAAAAAATCAAAATCATTTTGCAATATGGTAAAAAAAAAAAAAGATCATCGTTTTTTATGTTTTTTATTTCCACAGAAAGGGAAAGATCAAAAACCAAACCAAACAAAAATGTGTACTCTTAAAAGAAATGGCAAGTATCTGCACAATTCAAAATTATCCCAAAGAGCAAAATGCATAAACCACAGCGGTTCCATTTTCTCCATGTAAAGCTTTTCAGTTGCAATTAACAACGTGCATCCAGGGAGCATTTCTCACGACTAAACATGCAATACTTCATTTTTCTTAAAAACGAAAAATTAAATGCGTCTGACTCACCATTTTCTTTCCATGTCCACTGCCAATGTCTAGGGAGTGAAAATGCCTTTTACGTATGTTACCCAAAAAGAAAAGGCAAGGCAGACATGTGACTCTGGCATTCTCTCCAGACAGCCCGCTCGGTAATCCATCTGCAGAGCTCACACACACACATCAAAGATCTCACACAACAAAGGCTACCGGCCCCACCGGTCTGGATGACGATGGCATTCGGACTTGCAGCTCCCAGGTGAAAACCAGAGCTGCAAAAATGGTATGATACCAGCCCATGCACTGCAAGCGAGCATGCCCACGCATGCACACCCGTGCCCGCCTGCAGCGCTGCAGCTGCAATCTGCACCCTGATTTGCATGGGGTTTATTTTTTTTTTTCTCTTCAGGCAGAACAATAAACAATGAGAATCCTCGCAGATCTCGCCGGATCTTAATGCATGCCACGGTGAGGTGAGAAGTAGCCCTGTTTTTCAAGACAGAACAATAGAGGCATTGGGAACTACAACCCCCCTAACAAATGGCATGGATGATTCGAAACTACTCCCTTCCAGGAACAGAAGGAGGTGCCCCCCAAAAAAAAAGAAGCACTGACAACCCTTACCTGCTCTTCTGCCTTTCTGCACTAGGTCACAGCTTGCCCCGCCTGTGAAGCAGCTCTGTGATGTGGAGACCCATAGCTCCCCGCTGCTGCCCCGCCGCTGCTGCTGCTGCAGTAGCAGCTCCCTACTTACAGCTCAGTCACCACATCACACTGGCTGGCCACAGCTGGAGTGCCAGAGCCCGCTGCCTTGTGATGCACAAGTGCGCGCAGGCTCCCTCCCTGCACTTGCACCTCCAGCAGCCAGTAATATCTGGCCTGAGGGGGAACGACGGCAACGGGTAAGCCCGCCAGCGTGTTTCCTCAAGGCCCATGGCCCCCAGGCTGTAAGGGAGGGAGTGCCTCTCTCCTAGCCATTCTGAAGAAGACCTTCTCACGGGGACATCCCCCCACCCCATTCCTAGGCTTCGTCATTACAAGTGACTTCTCTAGTTAATGAGTTAACTGCACTGCATGGCCTAAGTGCTGTCCCTTAGCTTTCCTTTACTGGAAGCTGCTGTTCGACCACTTGAGCCACACATAGATCTTCCAGCTTCACTTGGTGTTTCACTTGGAGGTGAGACATTCAAGGACTTTCCTGTCCAGGCTGGCTTTGAATCCTCCAAGGATGATGCTCAGGCCCCAAGTTCAAGCCCTTTGGACTGGGCAAAAGAAAATTAAAACGTTTGTCAGCCTGTGGGTCAGAGTTAAGGTACAGACTCATTTTTATTTTATTTATTTATTTAGCCAGTCCCGGGGCTTGAACTCAGGGCCTGAGCACTGTCCGTGGGCTTTCTCAAGGCTGGAGCTCTACCACGTGAGCCACAGCACTATTTCTGGTTTATTCTATGTATGTGGTACCGAGGAATCGAACCCGGGTCTTCATGCTTGCTAGGCAGGCACTTTAACCACGAGGCCAAACTCCAGGCCCTAGATTCGTTTTTAAATCAAAAGTTTTCTGCTGGATGCCAGTGACTCATGCCTGTAATCCTAACTACTCAGGAGGCTACGATCTGAGGATCACAGTTCAAAGTCAGCAGGGACAGAAAAGTCTGTGAGACTCTAACCAGCAAAAAGCTGGAAATAGAGCTGTTGCTCAAGTGGTGTAGGGCCATGCTTGAACAGAAAAAGCCAAACAAGATCTCCAGGCCCTGAGTTCAAGCGTTAACACACGCACATGTACATCATACATGTGCACGCACGCCCGCACGCCCGCACGCACGCACACACAGAGCTGTCATGCAGATTTCCTAAATTGAGTTTTTAAAACTTGACATAAAATTTGTGTGTCCTAAACGTTAGCCTTTGACATTGGTTTTTTGTTTTTTTTTTTTCGGCATATTCACCGAGTTATATAATCGTTGTTACTAATTCTAAAACATTTTTGTTCAATTCTGAGAGAAACCCCCATCCCAACACCATATCCACATCCCCAACTCCAAACTGCCACCTTTCCTTGACTCAACGACTCTGGTGGATTTGCCTATGCTGTATACTGTACTGAAATGGGATCGTAGTCTACGTGGCTTTTGTTATTTCTGTTGTTAATTTAGTATATCTCAGTATAAAATCTGTTCTGTCCTTACTTTCATTTCTCAGGATACAAACCACAGAGCTCATCCGTGAGTTACATTTAAGCACTCTGAGAATAAAGGATGACCCTCAGGGCTCCAGCCAGGCACCACAATGCCCATCGGCAGACACAATTGTTCACGGCTCAACACACAAATATACAGAAGACGTAGCTATTCTCAAGCTTCCTTGAAGGCAGGCAAGGTCGTCAAATGTAGAAGAAATGGGTTAACTGAGCCAGGATCCTCCATCACTTTGGACCTCGTGTGTCCTCCTCCCCTTGGCCATCTCTGTGCGTCAGCTTTCATCACATGCTTTCCAGGAGATCAACCCTGCCCAAGAACATCTTAACATCCACTTACGGGCCAGATTTTCCTCGGTGCTGGAATCACACAGTCAAAATCGTAAATCATACAATTCAAGGATGAGGGATGCTTGTCGTCCTACATGTTTAAGGATGAACTAGACTTCAGTCACTAACAGAAGAAGGAACATGGACACCAAGCAGTTCCCATGAGAAGAAACAAGAACCAAAGTCACTGGAGGGATTATGGAAACTTCAGCTCCATATGTGGGAACTCCAGGCAGAGGCAGTGCTCAACATTCTGCCCACACAAGCCTTTATTTCCTTTTGCTCTACCCAGCACTTGGTTCAAGTGTCATCCACGCGGCTTATTTCACTCCACGTGGGAGATGTGTGTATCTGATAGTGTTCGCCCCATTTTAAAGTTATTTTCTCCTCCGTATTGGTGGTGGCTGGGTCTGTGTCATTCACTGCTGGTTCTCATGTCTAGTTCCAAGCCTTGTGGCCTTCATTCAGACGAGCACTTTACAACGCCTTCCAATGTGGAGTCACAAGAAGTGAACAAGTCTGTGGCCGCCTAGCAGGCTGCGGGTGCCCAAGTCCACATAGGCATAAATATACAGGGAAATATACAGGCTCACTTTCCCAGGCTCACTGAAGACACCCAGATGCGAGGAGCAACGGCCAAACATCGTACATCCTAGACAGGTTTCAAGTATGATGCAGGAAAACAAGTCCCCACGACAGACTTATTTTGAGGTGCTTAACGTTCACTCTAAAACGAGTGCAGAAAGGTAAGTATAATCCATTTCACTCACTGGCATGTCAACGACAATCTTCAGTAAAATTTCAGCACAATGGACTCGTTATGCGTCATGTTCAAGAAGGATTCACTTAAGGAAAAGTTGGTTGTAATCATGTATTAACCTACCAACACACCCACGTGTACACTTAACCATTCATTTACTTGCCCATCCATCCATCCATCCACCTATCCATCCAACTGCCTTCTACCAGGAAGGCTATTTTAAAATGAAAAAAAAAAAAAAAAAAAAAAAGAAACTATTAGTCTTCTTGGTGGCCGGGAACGAGAAGGGAAATCCTGCAATGACGGGGAAAATGTGTGGCAAATAAGTCCATGACAGAACTCCAAGCAGCTGTGTTCTCCCCCCACACCTCTCCAGTCCAGTATGACTTCGGATACTCCTTTTTTTTTGGGGGGGGGGGGATGGCGCAGGGCCAGCACTGGGGATTGAACTCAGGGCCTTGCTTTTGCTATGTAAGATGCTTTACCACTTGAGCCTTATCTCCAGTCTATTTTGCTTTCATTAATTTTCTTTTTTTTTTTTTTTTTTGCCAGTCCTGGGCCTTGAACTCAGGGCCTGAGCACTATCCCTTGAGCTTTCTCAGGGCTAGAGCTCTACTACTTGAGCTACAGCACCACTTCTGGCTTTTTTTTTCTATGTATGTGGTACCGAGGAATCGAACCCAGGTCTTCGTACATGCTAGGCAAGCACTCTACCACTAGACCAAACTCCGGGCCCACTTTCATTAATTTTCAAATAATTCTTACCTTTAAACCTCAAGCTAACCTTCAGGTCTGCACTTCCCAAGTACCTGAGGTGACAAGTGAGTACTACTGTATCCAGCTATTGTTTGAAATAGAGTCTCGGAAACTTTTTTCCTAGGCTGGCTTTGAACCATCACGTGTGTGTGTGTGTGTGTGTGTCTGTGTGTGTGTGTGTGTGTGTGTGTGTGTGTGTACAACAATATCTTAAATTACAAACACATCAGAAAAGTTATCTCCATTTGACTTGGATGAATAACCATCCAATAAAAATAATTTCTGTGTCAACATTTTTCTGTTACCTCCACAGAAGTAAACAAAAAGCACTTTTTTTTAATGATCTCGCATCTGTAATCAGATCAGTAATTCATTCATTATACAAATATATTTTCTGTTACTTTACACTTGGGTAAAATATCGAATTTCTTTTATTTTTGGCAGCACGGAAGTTGAACTCAGCCTCCTGCTTACTGGGCAGCCTCATGCTTTACTGCTAAGCCAACCCTCCAGCTACAGTTTTCTTCCGGCTGTTTTTTAGAGAGAGTCTCAAGTGCACACCTGGACCTTGATCCACCTATTTTAGGCTTTGCATCTTTGCTGGAATACAGTCCCCGTGTTCTGTTTCCCTCCAGAGAGACGAAATATCAAAGACTTTTCTGCCCAGGTCACCCGGAACTCTGATCGTCTACCACATAGTGTAGGGTGACAACCATGTGCCATTGTGTCTGGCTATGGAATGCAAAATGGGTCTCATAGAAATTTGCTCCGTGGCTTGGCCTCTCAAGTAGCTAGGATTACATACACGAGCCACCAGTGCCCATTAAGCTTTTTTAAGAAAGTACACTATAGATTTTTTGCTTTGGTGGACCAAGGCCTGAACTTATAAGTTTGATTCTTCTTATAATTTTTCAAACATATTTTCTTTCTTGCTGACCCTTTGGGAAATTAAACGATCTCTGGAAAGAAGTTGAAAATGACTTTTTAGCATTCATATTTGGGAATTCTATTTGGGCTTTGTCACTCTCAAAAACACACACACACACATGATAATTCTGAAAATTACTAGGTTGGTAGCTCAAAAGCAGAAGACGTCTGGAACTAATTTCTTCAGAGTGGTTATGTAGTCTGCTAGAAGACACAGCCCCCTAAATAATGCACACAGCCCCCTCCCCTCTTCCTCTTGACCCTTTCAGTACCGACCGCTACTTACATGTACAAGGGACATATATGTTACAGGGGCTCATGAGATGTTCTGAAAGCACCGCGCAGGATCTCCATGCCCTGCGCCAAGCATGCCTGTGGTCAGGAGGTAGGAGCAGAGCAAGACCTGGTATGTGCAGAGCCTACAATGCAATGCATAGCTGGTCTGAGACTGCCGTGGTGCCTGGAAGCTGGCTTTGAAAAACAGACCACAGCTGGCACTCAGCACGTGACTGGCTCAGACTCCACCGTCATAAAGCTCTAATTGTGTTCCTCAAGACACGGCGACATTCTGAACGTGGATCGTTCACCAGCCTTTCTGCATCATGGATGAATCGTTTGAACCATGCAGGCTGCAAAGCGGTTGCAAGGACTTCCAACATCCCCCCCGCCCCCATGTATTACCAGACCTGTCACCAGAGCCACATAAATAAATACGTGATCGCGTCCTATAAAGCTCCCAGGGTTTGGTTGAAAGCCAACGGAAGTGAAATCCTGTACATGAGGCTCTTAAAAGTAAACAGCTAGCACAGCACTGGTGCATCACACTTTAATCCTAGCTATGTGGAGATTGAGATCTGAAGACGGCCCAGGTGGGAAAGTCCATGAGACCGTATCCCCAATTAACCACCAAAAAAAAAAAAACCCAGACTGGATGTATGGCTCAAGTGACAAGAGTAAACGCAAAAGCCCAGGGCCAACACCCAAGGCCCTGAGTTCAAGCCACAGGATCGGTGCCCAAACAAACAAAAAATCACAGCGCAGAAACAGTGGCAATGTTAAAGGAATTTTAAATGGCACCTCAGCAACGCTTCTCTACACCGTGCATACAGGACCGACGACAATCTCTGCTTGAAAGTCCAGGATACGGGGACGCCAGACACTCGCACGTAAGCAGCTCCGTCAACAGGTACTAAACCAGCACTCGCCGTCTGCAAACCAGCTCACTTCCAAGACACCCTGCAAGCAAGTCCCAAACCCAAAGTCACGTACCTCCGACTGGAACACCCCTGCTCAGCAAGCACTGCAGAGGAAACTGCTTCTCTGTGCCCACCAGAATCCTCTGCCGGCCTCCGTGGTTCCACAGATGCTTCCTGCAAAGGGCAACACTGTGAGACACCAAGTCATAGAGCTGCCTGCCTGCCAATGGCATCTGTGATTCTGAAACCCCTCATTTGTGGACTTGCCTTGCGTGCCTGCCCCACAGTGGCAATCACGCCGCCCCTTGTCTTGTACTGGGACGCGGCCACGGGATGTGCCCGTTCAGCACCACAAAGCGTTCCATTGAGTCGAGTGACCTAAGACCCTGCATCCACGTCCAGGCAGGAAACACAAGTCCTACGCAAAGCCTGTGAAGCATGTGACACAACTGGCCAGACAAAGTACAATAAAAGACAGCTGCTCACAAAGTCACTGCGGTGAAAGCTTGGGCCTCAGGCGTGGTGGGGGCTGGGATGCCTCACTCCTGCTCAGCAAGAATGGCATTCTCAGTGGTCACAAGGCACCCTGGACAAGCCAGGGCAGGTTTCCACCACCAGAATGTCCTAGGGCATGCAGCCGTTTCCTTTGCATTCTTATTGGATATCTTGTGTCATAGCCACAACTGGGTCTTTTACAAGAAAAGCTGTTGCAGCAAATTTTTCCTCTTTGAAATACACCAATTTAGAGGGCATACCCATGAAAAGCAAAGTGGGGGGGGGGGATAAGGAAAAAGAGAAGACGTTGAACTACTAATAAAAAATATGCAGGTTTTTTTTAAGAAACTGAGTGCAAAAAATAGGAAGTGGTAGGTACAAGCTCAAAGGTAACATCCTTGCCCAGCATGCATGAGGGTCCGGCATTTCACTCTAGCACTAAAAAGGGGAGGAAAATCGATAATAAAATCTACTAAAAATGGTTTAGAAGGGGGGAGGTGAAAGCTTAAAAAAAAAAGAGTAAAATACACCGGGTGAATTTGATCTATATATTATGTGCATGTTGAGGTGTTGGTCAGGGCAGATCACGGCCGGGTTCTCCGCCTGGCTGCTGCCTACCTGTGAATAGTGCTCGGTGGACGGAGACGACCGGGATCGCTCGTGAAGGTACCGCGGCTTCTGGTGTTGATCCAAACCCACATCCACAATGTTGTCCGCCGAATGATACCGTGCAGAACTCCTGCCCTCCAGGGGCTTCTTCTGTTCCTTCCAAGATGCTTGATATTCTGCAAAGGTTCCAAGTCTCCGCGGTGGGTCCGACCGTCTTGCCCTTTCCGACTTGTCATGACCACTGAGGATGTCCCCAGAGGAGGTGGCACGGGACCTCTTTGGGAACCAAGTGTCCCCACGCTCCCAGCCGTGGCCTGTCACCTTGGGCCGCTCTGCCTTCTCTTTTAAAGGGAGCCCGGTGACAGCTTGTCTCCGGCCTGGCCTCTGGAGAACCAGTTTGCTTGTTTCTTCAAAAAACTTCCACCTGTCGGCAAAAGTCCCCATGGCATCCTGAGCTGTGCCCTGGCACGGCCGAGGGTGGAGGGCCCGTGACAGGCCCACTTCATTCATCTTCTCTGGCTCCGAGTACGATTTCAGTCTCTGCTCCGTGGTGAACCGCTTGCGGCCTCCGATGCGGGAAATGGGAGGCTTGTCACCTCCAGGTGACCATGGCTGGGCCAGGCCTGCCTCGCACAAGTCAGGCACACAGTCCGGTTCCCCGGAATACGACGATGAGCAGCTGTGATCCCCAGACCTGTGCTCTGATGAGCTTGGAGATGGCGCTGCTGGGTAGGGGTCTAAGTCACGGCGCTTGAAGGAGGTGGCCCGGAGGACGCGTGCTTGGGCCTCTTTCAGGTGGTCTTTGTAGGCACTGGAGAAGGAGCCCTGTGGAGGGGCCCCAGCCTTGTCCCTCCAGACGCCGGCGTCATCGTCACCCTCGCAGGTTCCAGCCAAGGCCGCTGCACTCTTGCTTTTCTGCAGCTTTGCTCTGCGCATCTGGATCTCATTTCTCAGCGTGGTGGCAAACCGGTCGCTCCTGCGTGTGTGTTTCCCGCCCTGGACATCGAATGGCGGTGGCTTCCCCGAGCTATCCTGGCAGTTCTCTGGCTGCTGTGCCCTCTCTTGGGTCAGGGAGTGCAGCATGGGTGTCCTCTGGCGAGAGATCCGATGGCCTGACCCATCTACCCATTTCAAGCTGTCACTCGTGTTCTGCACACTGGCTTTCTCCACGTGGCCAGCGCCCGGAGGCTCCTGGATGCCCACGAAACAACCCTCAGTCCCGCCGTCTAGTGGGTGACACCGTTGTGTGTCCTGGGCATTCAGGGCCCCATCGCGCTCAAGTAGGTGGCATCGTGCGCTATGGACCGTGGGTGGCAGGGAGGGATTTTCCAGGCCAGCATTCGAATGCCAGTCATGTCCCCGGAGCTGGGCCACCTGGGCGCCCCCTGGCACGGGCTGCCGGCCAGGCACACAGTAATAACAGCTCTGCCCACCAGCATGAGCGTTTTGGCTGGCGGCACTGGCCCACCTGGCGTGAGGGAGCCTGGGGTCCTGGCAGCAGGCATTCAGCGGGTCCTGCCGGCCTCCAGGGAGGGGCAGGTGCTGGGGGGCCCTGTGCTGGGTGGGGGCCCTGGAGCTCTCCTCACTGCCATGGCGTGAATGCTGGCCCCCATGGTAAGGCTGCAGGACGTGCGCGTCCACGCTGGACAGGGAAGCGTGGAGCCTGCCTGCCTTGTGGTCACATCCTGGCATGGTCGACTCCGCATGGCCCTCGGGCACATAGGTGGAGCCTCGCATTTCCTTTCCACTGCTAGGACATGGCAGCCTTTGCTGTCGATCTGCCGGCTCCACTCTCCAGTCCCCGCGGGCCTGCAGCTGAGTCGAGGCCATCAAGTGCTGCGTGGTGGCGGCTTCTGAGAACGGAAGGCCCTGGGCCTTCTCCTGGCCCTTGGTGGCAGCAAAGGTATCGCTGCGCAGAGGAGGAAGAGGGGGGGGCGACGAAGAAGGCGCCCTTTTCTTGTCAGGAACATACCAGACGGGCCCAAAAGTTGATCTCCCAGAAGTGACCAGTTTGGGCTCCACGTTGTCCTCTGGCCTGGAGGCTTCCCAGAGGTGGACTTGGTAGAGGATATTCTCGGTGGAGGAGGAGGCATCAGGCTTGGCCAAGGTATGGTCAGGGGTGCTGGAGCTGGTGGAGAAGGAGCCATACGCGGAATCACGTTTGCTGTGACTGCCCAGGTGGTCGATGCTGCTATTGGATTTGGCAGCTGAGAGGCGACCGGATGGGCAGGGCTGGGAGACGTGGTCCAAACTCTCCATGCTTCCCACGGAGCTGAAGCGGTCCGAGGCGCGCTGCAGGCTCGTCTGCTCCCAGGAGCTGGACAGGTCATGAGACAAGGACAAGATCACAAGCCACGAGTCTGCTTTAGCACCGAGACATGGGAAAGGGCAAGACTGGAGGGCAAGGACATTGTAAAGACATCCTACAGCAACTGCCGACCACAAGCTCATGGGTCATGCGTTCTACTTGCCAAGTGCTTTTGTAATGACGGCGTTATTATTATTATTATTATTATTATTATTATTTTATTTCTTCTGTGTGCACCAGTATTAGGACTTGAACTCAAGGCCCTGTGATTTCCTGAGTAGCTATGAGTACAAGCGTGAGCCGCCAGTACCTGTCTACAATTGCTTTTTTTTAATGCTAACACGTTCTCGAAACACATTACCCATATTACTAGCAGACAATGCCTGAATCGATGCTTCCATGATCTGAATGTAATAGAGGCTAGCACCTGACAACTCATACACTCAGAATCATTTTTCAATTCTTAAACCGTCAAGGGAAAATAAATCAAAGGAATAATTCATAGTTCTCCAATATGGCCTGTGAGAATGATAAGGAATTCAAATTTCAGTTGATGAATAAAGTTTTCCTGGAACACAAGTGTGGCCGTTGCTCTACTCGCTGTCTGCAATCAAATGAAAACTTACAACAATAAAAGAAACTGGTGCTGGTGGCTCAAGCCTGTATGCCTAGGCTGAGATCGGAGGAAGTTGGTTCAAGAGCCAGCCAGGGCAGGAACGTCTATGAAACTCTTTAATCGGTAAAAAGCAAGAAGTAGAGCTGTGTTTCCAGTGCTGGGGTGCCAGCCTTGAGCAAAAAAAAGCTAAGGGACAGACAGCCCCAATTTTCAGTTCCATCTCCAATATTAATACAATAAAAAAAAAAACTAAAAAAAAAAAAAGAAAGAAAAAGAAATCCCCTCCTTGTATAACAGAGATAAGCCAGTAAAAAGATAGATAAAAATACACTACTCATGCATGCCTAAAAATCTGCACAATTCCTATCTCACATAGACACACAAGCATACAGGTTGTAGATGAATACATATACGGGAATGCATGTTTCCCTCTCTCACACCCTTGTTCACCTGTCTCACCATTTCATTGTTTTATTTTTATTTTTTTATGCTGGTCCTAGGGCTGGAACTCAGGGGCGCCATCTCGGATCATTCTTTTGCTCAAGGCTACTGTTGTACCACTTGAGCTATAAGCTCCACTTCTGGCTTTTCGAGTAACTTATTGGATACACGAGTCTCACGGACTTTTCTGCCCAGGCTGGCCTCAAACGGCGATGCTCACATCTCAGACTCCTGAGTAGCTGGGGTTGTAGGCATGAACCACCAGTGCCGGGCTCACTGTGTTATTTTAATGGAGCGTCTCCGGCCTCGTCTCATCGGAAACATCAAGGGCACTGTCAAGTACAGAGAGCGCTGGGATGGCTGAGCATTTATGAAACATTACTCAGGCTGTGCTTGGTCTGAGGAAATAAGTACCTACCTTGCATGGTGCTGGACGTGCCAGGAAGGGCAGCCACTGGCACCAGGGAGCTGTGAAGGTACAAGTTCAGGACGGCCATCAGAGAACTTGGTGGCATGCCAGGAATGAGGCCGCCCGCTTGATTCATTCCTCCTGGAAAACAATATGAACACTGAGAACTTGGCCCACTGGACACCTTCATGCCAAGGTGGCAAAACAAGAATGGAAAATGATTTCACTGCGTACTTGAGATACGGCAAGCACTTCCCACTGTTTTTAGAGCTCTTATTTTTTCCTTCTTCTTTGGGTCCAAGACTGGGACTTGAACTTGGTACTTGACGCTTCTGCTCACTGGCTAGTGCTTTACTACCTGAGCGCTAGACCGACGTGCCCAGTGCACACGGATCATCAGAAGCTCAAAAATATTGTAGATCAATGTAAAAATAAATCAAGCATATTTTCTACATCTATCAACCTTTTCCCTACCCTCCAGAGCCAATAAAACCAGGCTCTCTTATCCTTTGAGTTTCAGCTTTTACAGAACCACATTTCTAAGCACATGTGAAGATGGTAGGATCACAAGTTCTGTTACTGCACATAGTGGAACATGCCTGTCAATCTCAGCATTCAAGATGCAGAGGCAGGAGGGTCACAGGTACAAGGTCATGCTGGGCTAGAAATGAAAAAATGACTATGTGTGGCAACTTAAAGATGGCTGTAAAACCTTTTGCTCTTTCTCACCCAAGTAAACCTTGCATTACACCCGCACCTTTACAGTGCACTGGCCCAATAAACTTATCTAAGTCTGGCCGACCAGGCCCAAGAAACTTGCACAGCTACAAAGAGGAGGAAATGACATTCTGGTACTTTATTAGGAAATCTTGCAACGACTTTGCAGATCTCTTACAATGTTTTCTCGGAAGGAAGCACCTGTCACCTGAGCACGCATAACTTTCTGACCAGGACACGGTGCCTGTAATGGGAATAGCATTCATCGCAAACTTAACTGAGGCTTAGACCCCAGCTGGGAATCTACGTGCTAAGAGCAAGACTACCGGCAAGGCTGAGATATTACCTCCATATGGTTCCCAGAAATGTGGATACTGTGAGCAGGTTATCATGAGAGTCCCAGCATGTGCAGCAGAAATGGGGAGGAATTACAAATCCCCATGTTAGGGCCTCTAACTACACAGAGCTGACATACAGTCCCGAGTGACGCCATTTACAGGTAAATCTCACCAGTACAATCGTAGTAACTCCTTTATACAACAAAAGAAAGCTACACACTCATAGCTCACGCCTGAATTCCTAGCTCCTAGGAGACTGTGATAAAAAAGATCCCAGTTCAAGGCCATTCCAGGCAGAAATGCCTTTCAGACAACATCTCAACCTACGGCTTGGCTGGTTGGTCTCAGCCTGTTATACGAAGGATTTAAAGTAGGCCGATTCCAACCCAGGAAGTGAGACTATCTAAAAAATAACCAGTGCATGGGGGCCTAGAGTTTGGCCTAATGGTAGAGTGCTTGCCTAGCATGCACGAAGACCTGGGTTCAATTCTTCGGTATCACGTACATAGAAAAGGGGTGCAGTGAGGCTCGAGTGGTAGAGCTGTAGCCTTGAGAAAGCCCAAGGACAGTGCTCAGGCCCTGAGCTCAAGCCCTAGTACAAGAAGCCAAGGAAAAGAAACGAAGATAATGTCACCATGCCACCTGTTTTCTGGCCTCCGTCTTTCTCTAAGCCATAGAAAGCAGTGACTGGCAAAACCAACTGTCACCAAACCAAAAAAAAATAGACTGTGGCCTTCGTTGAAAACCCTCTACCCGAAAAGCATGTGCTCCAAACCCGACCATCACGGTGTCCAGGGGCAGAAGTAGACGCCGAAGGAAATGAGGTGACAATGGAACAGAGACGTCTCCATAATACAATGCTGCCCATCGCCCAGAGCTTCCTGCAACGCGGAGGGAGCAGCGTGCGTTTCCTTGTTCAGGCACATGACATGGCGAACGACTTCCAGGGGAAAGAGTGAGTCAACAATTCTGTCCTTGCAGTCTGTGTCACCCACCAGACAGGTGGCGTGGCTCCCATCCAACCCCACACCCATCCAATCTCCACCCCTCCCTACCTGGAACCTCACGAGCTCCGCAACCCACCCGAGCAGACAGCACGGTTAGGTGACGATGACAAGTCCTTTGTTTCTAAGCATCTCAGATTGGGGGGGGGACAAGGAAGATCCCGAGTCCCCCGGGGCAGTGACGGTAAGATCACCTTGCCTGGGCCCAGGAAACAAGACGCCGGGGCTTTGTGAACCTGATCCCCAGCCATCCTATCCCAGGATCATGAGAAATAAAAGACAGCAGCGGGCACCTGCCATCCAGGAGACGCTCTCTGTGGGAAACTATTATTCAAAGGCTGCTTGGCAGATGTCACCCGTGTGCTTTCACCTCCCTCCCGTCCCAGGCAGGTGGCCTGTGGCACCCAGGCAAGGGTTGACGCAATCCAGCGGATCATTTGTGCATGCATCCTTCCACATTCAACAAGTTTTCTGTCCCATGGGGAATAATGTTCTCTACATCTAGAATTTTGTGGTTATTAATTAGCATATATTAATTGTATTATTTCCATATATGCAGATCATGTCGTCTGATCCAATTCAGTCCATCTACTTCTACTGTTTCAAAATTCACATAGAAATGCTTTTAAAGAAATTTTACGACACCCAAGGATGTTATTTAAATAATGCTTACATAATATGCATTTGAATTAACCACTTGGTTTTTATGCCTCATTAGGCATTGTTACTTGGAGTATTAATTCTACTTAAACAACATAATAATTCTGTACACACCCCTATTTAAAAGAAACTGTGAGTATAGAGGATGCCAAACAGGGCTCTAAGTTATGATTCCCATCTGTCCTGCTGGGTGCTCATGGTTCACGCCTATAATCCCAGCTGCTCAGAAGGCTGAGATCTAGGATCATGGTTTGAAGCTGGCCCCACTAGAAAAGTCCCTCTGAGACCTTTATCTCCAGTTAACCACCAGAAAACCACAAGTAGTGCTGTGACTCAATTGGTAGAATGCTATCCTTGAGCACAAACAGGCTCAGAGACAGCACCTAGGCCCTGAGTTCAAGTCCCACAACTGATAAAACAAAGAAAAAGAGAGTGGAGCTCTGGGTTCAAACCCCAATATATTCTCATTCTCTCCCCCCCTCTGTCTCTCTGTCTCTCTCTGTCTCTCTCTCTCTCCACATACACACACAGACACCAATATTGAAATAAATGTTCCATTTCTTAAAATCTACTTTCTTTTGAAAAAAAAAGCCATTAATTCTGTCAAAAAAGAACATACAGATATTTTGGTAGAAAATCCCCGAAGGATTTAGAATGCTGGCTATCATTGTAATTACACACATACACACACACACACACACACGTGTGCGTGGAGGACTTGGTGCAAATCAGATGACCACAGTGGCCTGGGTAAACCAGTTAGCCCTCACGTGTTATGTTCTCCGCCCTCTTGTCACGGTAAGCATGGAAAGGGGTCCCCATCTTACCTTTTGACCACCAGCTTGAGGGTCTTATGGGACCCTTTCACCAGGCAAATCGCTTCCTGTCTGAAGCCCGAAAGGCCCACGTCATTGATGCCCACAATCTCATCTCCAGCCAGGAGCTTGTCCGCAGCTGCCGCTTTACTGCCTTCCTCGACCTGCAACACACAACGGGCTTGCATGAGCTTCGCCTGTGAGAAGGGACCGTGCAATCCTGTCCTACTTCTTTCCCCAAGGACCGACTGCAGCTTCTGTGCATCACCGACAGAACGAGAAGGCTTGGACATTCTCACAACCGAAACCATGAAATCCACACAGATGGGTTCATTTTCCGCATCCATGCCATAAAAGGGGGCCATTTTCTTAATTGGCTCAACATTTCCTCAGACATCAATCCCATTATCTAGTTTTTGCAACCATTCCATGGTTCATACTACAGTCCGAGCACTATACATTCAGTCACGTAAGGCATGTCAATTTTTTCCTGGTGTGTTTCGGTCTATTCCACAACATGTTCCCAAACCACCCACTGCAAAACCATCATGCCCATTTGCAGCCACTTTCCAATGCTGCCGGCCTTCGGCCATCTCTAATGTACTTCTCTCTTTCCTTCCCTCCCCTTCCTGCTCCTCCTCTCCCTTCCCCTTCCCTTCTTTTGCACAGGGTTTTGCTATATATCCTCGGCTGGACTTAAACTCATACTCTTCCTGCTTCAATTCTGGTGCATGCCAGAATTCAAGGCATGGACCACCATGCCCAACTCGAACGCACGTTGTACGCCCACAGATTTGCCTACTTGGAAAAGTTCACGTAAATGTAATCATACAATGTGTGTTCTTCTGTATCTGGCTTCTTTGGCTTCACATAATGCTGCTAGGGGGTCAACTATGTCATGGCCTGAGTTTACCGCATCCCTTTTTATATGGCTAAATAACATACCATAGTATGAACTATGGTTTTGGTTTTGGTGTTTGATGCCAGTTCTTGAGCTAGAATAATTTTTCTTTCCATTGGCTTCCTTGCCAAGAGGCTGTGTCCTCCGGATATTTATTGTGCTTTCCTGGGAAAGTAGTTAAAAAAAAAAGAAAAAGCTTTTAAAAACTTCCACGGTATAGTCTTATCTAACTTCTCAAATTCAGTTGCATTTATTAGGCTGGAACTTGAGAAAAACCAATTTAAAGTTGACACTGGGTTTTCAATGAATCATAACCACGATCGTATGGAATTGCTACAATGGGACCTCAGTCACAACACTGGGTCCATATGCTTTCTGGCTCATAGACCAACACACACATATATTTTCTAGGTAATTCAATGTGGAAATGGTAGGGGGAAGTGCAAACAGTCAATGAAAGTTGCTTGTGCTTCATGAGACACACTCGAGGGAATTAGAACAATCACAGTGATCAGAGGTTACAAAGAAAAAAAAAAGGAAGAACAATCTGGTTATTTTATAAGTCTGATGTCATACTTCAAAGTCCATGAATCATTCCCTCAGTTTATCTTCCCAGAAAACAGCCTAGCTGCATAATCAGACGGGACAATCGTCAAGTCACTTCCTTGCTCTGCTTCATTGAACTCTCTCAGTAATTCTACCGGGGCTCCCTTCCCTTAGAAAGGAAGCCTGACTCACCCAGGGCAAGCACGGAGGTCTGACTGCCTGTGATAACAAGGAAGCCCACAGGAATGGAAAGCTACCCACCCTGGTGTGTGCAGACCAAACAAAAGAATTCCTCCCCGATACCCCGAATTGTAGGTCCGAGCAAGCTTGGCAGTCAGGAGGAAAGGTTAAGGCTGGGCAGAAGCCAGGCACTGAAAAGACTCTGGGTCCATGAGCATCTGTGAATGAATAAAAAGGCCTGCAAGAGGAAGGCTGGCTCCACCCAACAGGGAGCAAGGGAGAGCCCAGGACACAGGCAAAGGTGTCAGCCTACCCTACTCCCATGCAGGTAGAAAAGAAGCCTAAAAGGATAACAGCTACAAACAATCCCCAGAAAGGGAGGATTTACGTCTAAACAACGTGAACGCAAAGGGTAAAGGATCTATCAGAGCCAGGTACGACGAGAGGTTCACGCCTAGAATCCTAGCTTCTCGGGGGGCTGAGATCTCAAGGTCACAGTTCAAAGCCAGCCAGGGCGGGAAAGTCCATGAGAGTCTTAACCACCAGTTAACTACCAGAAAAGCTGGAAAGTATAGAAATTAACTCCGAGAACTGAAAATAAAAGGGTTTTGTTTTTTTTTTTTTAAATCGTACTATTTGCAGTTCTTTTTCTTCTTCTGGTATTTTTCCCTTTTGTCCCAGCTTTTTTTTTTTTAATGTACCCTTTATCTTGTAGGTAAGTTTATTTGATTTTTTTTTGGGGGGGTGGGGGGGCAGGGAAGCACAGAAACCATGGGATAAAGGGTGATGTAATTCCGTAGTGACACTCATTAGACATTATGTTGGAAATGAGCTAACTTGGAAGGAGGGGACAGAGGCCCATGGCCTCCAAGGTGTAAGACTTAATTTTTAACAGCATTTCTCGTGCACTACCTGCCTGCAAACTTTTCTTCTCTTTGTTCTTTCCTGCCCAGGCTTGGCTTTGAACCTCAACTTTCACATCTTAGCCTGCCGAGTAGCTAAGATCGAAAGATAATAGGCATGACCCACCTGCAACCAGATTGTAAACTTTTTTTTTTTTTACGGATGAGGTCTTGCTATGCTGTTCAGGATGATTCCCACCCAACTACCACGCTCAAGCACTGCTTCTGCCTCCATCTCCAAAGTAACTGGGAATAGAGATGGGTGTCACTATGCCTGGCATTGGGTAGGAGAAGTTTTCTTCCTCTCAGGTTGATCATACAAAAAAAAAAAATGGTAAGAAGGGTTAGTTGTCTAAGCCTGGCAGAGTAGCACTTGCCTATAATCATGATTCTTTAGCAGGCAGAAGCAGGAGAATCAAGCCTGGGCCCCATGGTGGGGATGGAGGAGGGAGGGGGTAGGGGGAGGGATGGGTTAAGACATACCCTAGGATACCCAGAAGGCTAAGGCTGTATTTTTAAGCCACTCTAGCATTATAAAAAGAAGAAAGTGACAATTTATAAATAGGGTGATTGCAAAAAGTTTAGCCTCACTACATTATGTGAAAACCAGACATTTCTCCTATTTAAAGGAAATACGAGGATAGTTGCCAATAGCTCACGCCTGTAATCCCAGCTATTCAAGAGTCTGAGATCACGGCATGAATGTCCATTAGACTCTATTTTTTTTTTGCCAGCCCTGGGCCTTGAACTCAGGGCCTGAGCACTGTCCTTAGACTTTCTCAGGGCTGGAGCTCTACCACTTGAACCACAGCACCACGTCTGGCTTTTTTCCATGTTATGTGGTGCTGAGGAATCGAACCTGGGTCTTTATAAACAAGGACCCCAAATAAATCTCTCCTCCTTCAAGTTGTGACCATTTGAGCCACTCTACTAGCCTTTCTCGTGTTTTTTTTTTCTTTTTCCCCCCAAGATCATGTGTGGGTGGCCTGGATTTAAATTCTATTTCTGCTTCACTCTGTTGCTGTAGATTAACTGGCACGCACCACTGCACCCAGACCTAGCCCTTCCCTATGTCCCTAGGGACGACAGGCGTATGTCATTGCACCCAGCAATTGGTAGGCATGCTGTCTTTCAAACGTCTTTTTACACAGAATAATCTACAAACATGATTCCTAGATCTTTGTCTCCTACGTAGCTTGAGAGAGATTCAGCTACTTAGGCTTGAAGGCCTAAGTTCTTATACATTGGGAGACTGAAAGTTTAAACCCTGGCCTGTCGGGGTATTCGACAAAAGAGATTTTCCTGGTTCTGTGGACATTGACCTGGAAAGTGAATCATGACTCTGAAATGCAGCGGAAAGAAGACAATCAATCAAGCAGAGCAACCAGAGAGCCACCAGGCAGGAGTCACAAGGGAACACAGACTCCAAATCTATGTGCAACATGTCTCATCTCTGAGGCGGGGTGAAAAAGAAATTAAGGGAAAAGACGTCAAACCAGTTAAAATGAATGACCAGCAATAGATGAATGAGTCTCACAAAAAAAAAAAAACACGACTGACAGAGAGTAAGAGAGTGAAAAATGAGAGCAAAAGAAAGCAAGAGCAAAGTCAAGAGAGCAAGCGAACGCACAAGACAAACATCAAGGAGGCAGAAGAGTAAGAAAATGAGAGAAAAATAAAAGAGCAAAGGCAAGAAAAAAGTGACATAAAGAAGGCGAGAGCAAAAGTGTGAGAACGAGATCGAAAATACAAGAAAATGAATGAGAAGTAATGCACCTACTACCTGGCAAATGTAACTGTAACCCCTCCATACATTACCCCAACAATAAAAAATTAAATTAAATTGAATTTAAAAGAACGGGACATGAGATTGAGCTGACATTCAACAGAATATGCAATTGTGTTTCCAAATGAATAAAGTCTCCAAATGAATAAGGAACCAGAATCACATTGCCACCCCCTAGAGGACTGACAATCAGATAGTTCACAAATTCCATCCACATTTAGTCTGTCTGGCTGGGTTTGGTCCCCACATGATCACCAAGCTGTGTCATTGGGACTGAATAATTTGCCTGGAAATTGTCTTATTTTATTTATTTATTTTTTTGCCAGTCCTGGGCTTGAGCTCAGGGCCTGAGCACTGTCCTTGGACTTTCTCAAGGCTAGAGCTCTACCACTTGAGCCTCAGCACCACTTCTGGCTTTTGTCTATGTATGTGGTACCGAGGAATCGAACCCGGGTCTTCATGCATGCTAGGCAAGCAAATTTAACCACTAGGCCACACTCCCGGCCCTAGATGTACTAATTTTATTATTAAAACCTTTCTTTAGTTTTGTTTTTTTTTTAAGAAAAAATACAAGAAAAGGAAAGCAGAGTGCAAACGTGAAAAGAGAGAAAAAGCAGGAGCAAAGAGTGAAAATGAGGAGATCCTGCAGCAAAAGGCTCAAATGAAAGCGCGCCAGGCGAGGTGGCTCACCTGTCATCCGAGCTACTCAGGACGTTGAGATGTGAGGATCCAGGTTCAAAGCCAGCCCAGGCACAAAAGGACCTGAGCCTCTTATCTCCAGTGAACCTCCAGAAAATGGGAAATGGGGCTTGGCTCAAGGGTAGGGCGGTACAGGATGGATGGAAATAGATCCAGACAGGAAAGCAGACAGCCAACTAAATATGAAGAAAATGCATGATAAAAGATGGCCCTTTCCCACCAAATCAAACCTCATTATTCCATGGAAAAAAAAAAAATCAGAAAAAATTCCGAGAGAAAAGCACGTTGCCAATACCTAAGCAGTGGAAGATTCAATGTATTGTGCTATCCTGGGAATAAAACACATACACAGAAAAGGGCCCATAAGGAGACACTAAGGAAATCAGTTAACAAAAAAATAATCTAATGACATGGACTGGTTCATTGCTTTCCCAGGCAAAGCAACAGGGAAGGAAAATAGGGGTAGACAGAGCCAGAACACAGACACACAAGAGGCATCTCAGGTCCTGACCTCGACCCAGCTGTGGAATGCCAAGGCATGCCTAAGCCTGGGTGGCTTGTCAGCTTTCTGTGCGGTGACAGAGAAGGAAAACGATTAGAACGGGATTAAAAAGTAACCGGACATATATAGCAGATAACATGGGTACCAAGACGTGTGAAAGGGTATCCATGTACGTGAATGAATGCACCTTCTATCTGGCAAATATCATGTAAACCCTTTTACTAATGACAATAAAAAAAAAAAAATAAAAGAAAAATTCCCAACTATTTTCTAAAACGGAAATAGTAAAAGAAAACATTGTAAAGCAGGTGCTGGTGGCTCACGCCTGTAATCCTAGCTACTCGGGAAACCTAGATCTAAGGATCTGAAGACCGACGTTCAATGCCCAGCCAGGGAAGAAAAGTCCCTGAGACTTTTATCTCCAATGAAGCAACAAAAAAATAAGTTTGGAAATGTTGGTCTTGTTGTCCATTCCATCGTCAGGTTAATCACCATGCAGCTTTTTTTTCTCTATAGGACAAGAATTCAGGGTTACTTCCTGGGGTCAGGGAGAGGCAAGATGAAACACATTTTTCACATTACTTGGCTTATTAGATTTTCCTAACAATCTTATAATACATTAAAAAAAAAAAACATAAAAATATCCCGGAGCACAAGCAAAGACGGGGTTGATAGTGTAAGGATTTTAATGATCAACCTCGCCCAAGCCACAAAGTTAGACACTCCTAAAGCCTTGCCTGTGTCAGGAGCCATAGGAAAATACCTCCGTGCAGATAGCAGAGCTCCAGGGAAGGTAGCCCGGTGAGAACAAAGCTCCCAGGCTCCATTCCAAACACACTGGGGAACCCCAGCTCCAACCAGCTTTTTACACTGCCAAAGGTTGTTTATCTTCCAAACAAACACACACACACACACAGACACGTGTGCACGTGCATGCATGCATGCACACACACACACATCATGCATTTTTCCTGTGAACCTCTGGTACTCCACACAGTCAAAGCTGAGCACCTTGGATCTTCTGGGTCACATTTCCTTGTTTCCAGTTTGGAAATGAACACATGTGGTTCGTATATTTACAGTAAATATTATCACTGAATTCTTCCCAGTCACAGAGGAATCGGCACGATGGACAAGCTAACCCTGCTTTTTATGAAGCTCAATTCCTGCAAGGTCTGTTAGAATCTCTCCTCTCTAGCGCTTTTAGCAGCACGCCAACAGGCCACGCAGAACACACGGCAAGCAACCCACCTCCCAAACAAGCCACTTGGGTTTTTCTTATGCAAGGTGAAATTTCACAACAAGTCCAGCCAGGCACTGGACTCTCCCAGTATGTGAGTTAGTGTTGTGTTACTGTAACAAAAACCCTGGGATCATTGTCTTATCAGGAGTAGAGGTTTATTCCTGCCTCAGTTTACTCACTTGGCTTCATTCCCTTTGAAGGAGGACGGGGCATGTGGCGGAAGAAGTGACTCATCCCAAAGCTGCTGGAAAGCAAAGACCTGTCTGGGAGACTCTTATCTTCTGTTAACTAGCAAAAGGCCTGGAGTGGAGACAGGGCGCAATGGCTGGAGCACTAACTTTGAGTGAAAAGACAAACAAGAGTCAAAGGACCTGGGATGGGGGGGCTAAAGTCCCACTATTCCCTCAGTGACCTAACTTCCTTCCACTACATTCCGACCAAATAGAAAAGGCTGGAAGTAGAGTCGTGGCTCAAGTGGTAGGGTGCCAGCATGGAGGGGGAAAAGCTAAGGGAAAGCACGTAGGGAACTTCAGAACCACACCCCAAAAAGAAGCATTATGTGTTAAAAATGATGGGGTTTTCACTCTGTGAAAAGTGAGCATTTGTAGGAATCTTTTGTTGTTGTCTCTCAATGACCAGTAAGAGTTAATGATGTAGTCTTGGGAACAGAGAAAAAAAAAATTGTTTTTAAGTATACGTGAAGCCTAGGATTGAATTTCCAGCCCAAAAATAGAAATAAAATAACTACAAATTTTTAAAGGGGGAGGAGCAAAGTGATAATCATCAAAGAAAGGCTTTGGGGAATAAGATTTTTAAATTTATTTTTAAATATATTTTAAAATTTACACCCACACACACACGTGTGTGTGATTTGAAGACGGGCAAGCAGGAAAGCCCAGAAGACTCTTATCTCCAGTGAACCACCAAAAAAGCCAAAACTAAGAGCTACGGCTCAAGGGATAGAGCACTGACCTTGAGCAAAAACAGAAAAAAAAGAAAAAAAAAAAATTCATGACTCCTTTGATCTTTTGGCAATGCAACCTGAGATGCTTTTCCTTTAATAGTGACCCTCAAAGAGAATCTTCCAGCAACTTTAAGTTTCAGACAGAGACTTTAGAAAAAAAAACCTCTTCCAAACATATAATTACTCCCTAACCTTTGTAACCTTGATATTGCAGGAGATTTCCCCGCACCAACCCCCCCTCCTCAAGCTCTCATGGCAAGAATAGTGAACTTTTGAATCAGGAAAAGTCAATTATTCCTGTCTCTACGCCATTAAGTCTGAAAGTGGGATACTTCATTCCAAAATGGGAAACTGCTTTCCCTCCTTTGACGGAAGCAAACGCACCACTCTGCCTCCTGTGATGCAGAGAACATGGGAGAGACTCATGTATTCCAACTTAAAACACTTTTTTTCCTGCTCTAGCTAGAAATCAACGAGCTTTTAATGTTTAAACTGTTGTTTAAACTAAAAGCATGAAGTGGACAAACCCCAGGATGTAATTAATTAAATTCAAACTTCAATTTACAATGTAAATTCAATGGTGAGGATGAGGCTCAGTGTTTCCAAGTCCTTGTCTTCGATGATGAAGCCCTGGGTTTAATCTCCGGCACTTTAATAAATACGTCAGTTAATGTGTGAAATGAATAAATGAATGAGATCTTAAATATTGTTGCTTCGGTTTGTGAAAATGTGGCTCAAGTAGGAAGGCACTATTCTTAAGTGAAAAACCTAGTGAAAAGCCAGTGCGTTCAAACTCCAGTAAAGAGAAGGAAAAGGAAAAACTCTTTGTAATTGTTAATAGGAATATTTCTATGTCATCTACCTTGTCGTTTCTGGTGGAAATCATCATTATAAGTATTCGATCTCAGCAGAAGCAGCTGGCTGGTTATAGCCGCTATTCACAAACACAAAGATGCGGAACTATTATGTACGTGTGGTTGATAGTGATGCTTTTTACCAATTTCTAAGAGAAAAGGACTCCAATAGCTACTTTGTAAATTACGGGCCATAAAAGTTAAGGCAATTAAAGACAAGAATTAATTTTTTTTCATATATTTTCATTGTAATTAATACAAGCGTTACATGATATTTGCCACATAGAAGGTGCATTAATTCACATACATTGATATCCTTTCTCATATCTTGGTCCCCATTTCCCTCCGCCCCCCCACCCCCGCCCCTCATCTTGTGACAAAAATTAATTTTTAAAAAAAAAGGAAGATGTTACGGCAAGACGTAAGGCAGGAACAAAGGAAGCAAAGAGGGAAAAAAAAAAAAAGGATGCACGGAAACAGAGAGAGAGCATGATTAAACTGAAGGAAGAAGGTATCAAAAAAGAGAAAGTAATCAAGACCAGACAGAGAAAGTAAAAGAAAAAGAAAGGGACAGGATTCGTGGGACGCCCCCGCTCGTCAGGAGGCTGAGATCCGAGGATAGTTCAAAGCCAGCCAACTTTCCAGATAGGAAACTTGTGGGAATCTCCAATTAGACTGCAAAAAGCCAAAATTGGGAGCTGTAGCTCAAAGTAGTACACCAGGAAAAGACCCAACAAAAAAAAGAAAACTACAGACCTATCTAATGAACACAGATGCAAAACTCCTCAATCAAATACTAGCCAACAGAATCCAGAAACAAATTTAAAAAAAAAATTATACCCTACGACCAAGGAGGCTTCATCCCACAGATGCAAGGCTGGTTTAACGTTCGCAAATCAATCAATGTAATACATCCCATCAATAGAGCTAAGGGTAAGAATCATAGGATAATTTCTCTGGACGTGGAGAAGGCATTTGACAAAATACAACATCCATTATTCATGTTGAAAGCACTAGAAAAAAATAGGAATAAGAGGTACATTCCTTAAAATAATTAAAGCCATGCGTGAAAAACCTACAGCCAGTATTATACTAAATGGTGAAAGACTGGAACCATTTACCTTAAAATCAGGAATTAGACAGGGAGGCCCACTCTCTCCACTTCTCTTCAAGATAATGCTGGAACCCTCAGACCGGAAACCTTGAAACCACTGCACAATAGAGTTGCAGAGACACTGGAACTCAAAGGCACAGGCAACAGATTCCTGAACAGAATCCCAGGGTCACAGCAGATTGGAGAGAGACTCGATAAATGGGACTACTTAAAAAATAAAAAGTTTCTGCACAGATAAAAGCATAGCCGCTACAGTAGAAAGACGGCCAACCAACTGCCAGTGATTGCATACAGAGATGCCCTTCTTGAATACTTGTTAAAGATGTCATTTGAAATATGACGTAAAAATCAATGTTAATATATTCTTTAATAAAAGAAAAAGTGAGAAAACAAAAGACAAAACTGATTGGTAAAAAAAAAAAAAAATAGGTCAATATATAGGTAAATAAAAAGATTAGATGCATACAATTATGTGGATCATTTTGGGCTATTGAGTTGTCAACCTATTCTCAAATAACTCTGTCACTTGTGTTTCTGAAATTCACCTTTCTTGGAAGTATCATGTATGTAGTATAAATAAAGCCCATATAAATAAAAATAAAAATAAAAAAAAAAACAGATCACACAGCCCGTATATAAATAAAAATTTCAAGAAAGAATAGATCACAAGTACAGACTTCCTCTGTGGCTGGTTCTACACTGTTTGGAGAAGTGTATATATTCTTTCATCATTCGAGAATACATATGATTTATGTGTTATTCCCGTGGAGAACGTTATATGTTCTTTCACCGTTCCAGAATACAATATGATTCCTCTATTATTCCCATCCAAAAGATGAAGCAACTGGGATAAGGAAAATGAAATAAGTCACCTGTGAACATATCGTTAGTAAATGAAAGCACCAACATTTGATCACAGTACCCAAACCATACCACCTTCCATGGCTCCCTTTGCTCCTGAATCTACGACCCGACTCCTGCTCGCTGTTATAGGCCTCCCTCCTCGTCTCCCTCTTACCCTCTGTTCTATGATCCACGGCTCAGATCCAGACCTAATACACTTGCTGGTGGTCGAGTAGGTTAAGAATTCTTACAAAAACAAAAATAATGCGGCAAGCTAAGCTTGCCGGATGATTACAATGCAAGGTTCATTATAACCACCGGGCTAAACATCCCATAAAACTCCTAATCTTTGACATGCACATTAGATGTTAAAAAAAAAAAATAAATAAATCCACCTTTTATACCAAGTACTCTAGGCAGACAGAGTTCAGGATAAAAGGATCTCGAACCGACACCCTCCAGATTTTACACATTCATTCTCTTTCTTGCAAAGCACCCCAACTCAAGTCCAGGATGCGATCGACACAAGCTCTGGGAAGCCTGGGCATGGTCAATGAAGCCATTGGGGAGACTCAGAACTGGAGAATTGAGGGTCGAAGCTAGCCCAGTCATAAAATTCCCACAGACTCTATTTCCAATCCACTAGCAAATGTGTCCATCAAGGGGTAAAGCATCCACCGTACGCAGGTAAACCACAAGAGTGAAAGATGCTGAGTTCCACCAGTAAAAGAAAGGGTCGGGCCACTAATCATCTCAGCCACTCAGGAGGCTGAGATCTCACCAGTGTGCTTGGAAACCAGCTCATTTCCAATTCACTCATACAAACCAGGTATGGATCAAGCGGTAGATGGCCAATGAGCGCGCGAGACCTTGAGTTGCAGCTGCAGCACCACGACCAGACCGACGAGAGCTCAATGCGTCGGCATTTACAAATGCAGATAGGGAATTCGATCACGTACAAAGCTTTCCTTTTGCATCTTGTTGTTTCAAAGACCCTTCCATCACACCCAAGAGCCATCCCAGAGTTTAGGAAAGAAACGGAGGAAGCACAAATCCAAGCGTGTTGTGCATATGCACATTTTTTGTTGTTGTTGTTGTGCAGAACTGGGGCTTGAACGGATAGCATGAAACTCTCACGAAGCTTTTTCCGCTCATGGCTTCCAAGTGCGATCCTCAGATCTCCATCTCTTGAGTGGCTAGGATTTCAGGTGTAAGCTTCTGATGAGGGTCAGCAACAGTGGAGTTTTGTCTTTTTTTTTATGTACTTCATAGACCACCATGAAAAAAAAAAATCTCTACTCCACTGTCCCACCAACCCCCCACGTGCAGTGCGGAAAAAACGAACGCAGGGCCTTCAAGGGCTGAACCGCCACATGCAGTGTAAATGGTCATTTCTTACCATTGCAACGGCTCAATCGGCATGCGTGAATATCTCATCTGATTGCAAAACCATTGGAACGTCTTTTATGAGTTGCATCTCACACATAACTACTATGCTCTGCCACTGAAATCATCCGTCCGTGTGGGCTTTTGCTGATTAACTGGACATTAAATCTCTCAGATTTTTTCCTCACTGGGTGGCTTTGAACCACAATCTCAGTTCTCAGCCTGCAGAGTAGCCAGGATCATACTTAGAAGCCTTGCGGAGACGATGCCGTTCTTCAACAAGCTGCCTTCCCGTACTTCATTTCTAAAACAACACGGTCAGTTCCACAGAACGTGGAGGTGGAGGCACTGGAAATGATTTCCCACACCTTCTTGCTCTACTTCTCCAGAGATCCCATCGACAAGGGGAGACCGAGGCAAAGCAACACCATAGGAGAATTTAAATTATCGATCACCCAAGGTCGCATTGTATAGAATCAGCGTGTGGGAAATAAGCTAGGTGTTCCGTGCACACCCACGGTGATTCCTTCAACCAAGTACGTAATCCTTCCCTCTTACTGTACAGATATACATAAAAATGCTCTCACTTTCAAAAACTGGGGGCTTAGTGGATTAAAGCACTTTTGATCTCTTTCAGGACTTTATTTCTTAGAACAAGCCGATGATAACAAGTAATCCTGGAACAAAAAAAAACCTCTCTCTGTACTTGTCATAAATATATTTTTTGGCTCCTGTGATGGTAACTATTTGCAAGAAGAGGAGGAGGAGGAGGAGGAGGAGGAGGAGGAGGAGGAGGAGGAGGAGGAGGAGGAGGAGGAGGAGGAGGGAGAGAAAGAAAAGAAAATACTCTAGGCAGCAGCGGCTGGTATCTATAATGCTAGCTTCACAAATTGCTCTTGGATCTGAAAAATCTTAAGTCACCTTTGGGCCGAAAGGCGATGTCACCCTTTCCTACTCAACGCTGAACCGATTTCCCTTTTTTTCTGATCCAACATCAGCAGTCTTCCCTGCTCGATGGCTCGTGATCAGGTTCAAGCCCACGCGTGACACCAAAAAATAATAAAAAAAAAAAGCCATATAAAGCAACATGGACTCCAGAGCTCTTTCTGAGCCTTCTTTGCGGCGTCAAGTTTGCAGATATAACAGACCCAAGGCTAGCAGAAACCTGTAGAATTACGACTACTCAAAGTCATGCCCCACACTTAACCAGTGTTTGAAAGTAAAAGATAACCTGGGGGGGAAAAAAAAAATGTCTATTCAGCCTTTATACCCTACAATTAGCTTTACAATGCCTGCTATGCACAAGAAAACGTTCCACAGAGCCAAGGCTGCCGTCTCCTTCTCCCTCTCTCCAGCACCCCTAAAAATCTAGTCACAAATTCAGGTTTCTTTGCATGCTGACACGAAACAACCCCAAAATGTATTCCAAACCGTCCCCTGCAAGGCCAGACAAGAGGCCCAGTTTCTTTGGCTATAAAAGTGCATTAAAGCACCCACTTCATGATGAACTGCTGAAAACAACTATTTATTATTCAGCCAGCTCTTGGAAAAACTAGTTAGTCTCTTCCATTTTTGTTTTTAAACCAAGAGATAAATGTCAGGACACGTTGGAGAAATACACCACAGACTGAACTCAGCAAGTACCCAAGGCATGATGCACAGCTGAAACTTTATAGCTGTTTCATAATGGGGGAAATGTAGGATGTATAGGGGTGACTCGTAAACACTGATGTCTCAGAGACGAGGAATCCTCCAGGAGCTGAACCTCCAAACCTCCAGCCCCCCACAACCTCCCTGAGCTCAAGCCCAGGACTGGAAAAAAAAAAAAAAACTGCTCTGGAACAGGATACTGGTGGCTCCAATCTGCTTTGCTGAGATATGAGGATCCTCCTTCAAAGCCAGCTGGGGCAGAAAGAAAACTCTGGGAGAGCCTTATGTCAACTGAATCAGCAAAGAGCAGAAAACAGAGGTGTGGCACAAGTGCTAAGAGCAGCAGCCTGGAGTACAAGGGCCAAGCCAGAACAAAAGGCCTTGAGTTCAAGTCTCAGTACCAGTCATATGCATGCATGCACGCATGCACACACATACACGTGCACGCACGCATGCACACACGTACACGTGCACGCACGCATGCACACACACACACGTGCACGCACGCATGCATACAATACACGTGCACGCACGCATGCATACAATACACGTGCACGCACGCATGCACACACACACACGTGCACGCACGCATGCACACACGTACACGTGCACGCACGCATGCACACACGTACACGTGCACGCACGCATGCACACACACACACGTGCACGCACGCATGCACACACACACACGTGCACGCACGCATGCATACACGTACACGTGCACGCACGCATGCACACACACACACGTGCACGCACGCATGCATACACATACACGCACACTGTCTCCGTCCTGAAGGCTATTTCCCCAGAGGTAACCAGAAAGGCAGGGACTATCTCAAAGGAGCCTCTCTGTAAGGCCAGGCCTAAATGAAAACATTCTTCCTAGTTTCTGGTTTTTGGGGGGTTCTTTTTGGTGTGTGTGTGGGGGGGGGTAGTGCTGGAGCAGAGAGACTGTTAAGAACAAGCAAGCCTAGAGTCCATTGCACCCTCACCCTTTAACAAACGTTCCTGAGGCCACAGGGGGGCTTCTTGACACCCAGCTGGTGCATTTTAATGCTTCTTAAAGAATACAACCCGTGCCCCTTGGGAATGCAAGCCATTGTGGTGACATTTTTCAGACAGCTCTGTCTTTGCTCTCCCTGACTGACTTCTAGAGGAAAGGAAAAAGTCAAAGTAGCAGGGCTGGGCTGGGGGGAAATGTCGCTCAATACAAGGCCCAAGGCTGCAAAGAAAAGGAAGAAGACCTCTGACAGCGGTGACAGAGGGGAGTCGACGACAGATATTTTTAATGCGGTGTTATAAATCGAACTGCTCAGATCCAAGACGTCAGGTGGAACAAATGCCTCCAAGA